>NC_060153.1:14141990-14153749 GCF_021292245.1 Micropterus dolomieu | reverse complement strand
GTTACCACTGTGCAGGCTGGTGGTGGTGGTGTAATGGTGTGGGGGATGTTTTCTTGGCACACTTTAGGCCCCTTAGTGCCAATTGGGCATCGTTTAAATGCCACGGCCTACCTGAGCATTGTTCCTGACCATGTC
This sequence comes from Micropterus dolomieu, assembly GCF_021292245.1. Taxonomy (NCBI): domain Eukaryota; kingdom Metazoa; phylum Chordata; class Actinopteri; order Centrarchiformes; family Centrarchidae; genus Micropterus; species Micropterus dolomieu. The sequence continues at coordinate 14,153,614 of NC_060153.1, read as the reverse complement.
CATCCCTTTATGGCCACCATGTACCCATCCTCTGATGGCTACTTCCAGCAGGATAATGCACCATGTCACAAAGCTCGAATCATTTCAAATTGGTTTCTTGAACATGACAATGAGTTCACTGTACTAAAATGGCCCCCACAGTCACCAGATCTCAACCCAATAGAGCATATTTGGGATGTGGTGGAACGAGAGCTTCGTGCCCTGGATGTGCATCCCACAAATCTCCATCAACTGCAAGATGCTATCCTATCAATATGGGCCAACATTTCTAAAGAATGCTTTCAGCACCTTGTTGAATCAATGCCACGTAGAATTAAGGCAGTTCTGAAGGCAAAAGGGGGTCAAACACAGTATTAGTATGGTGTTCCTAATAATCCTTTAGGTGAGTGTATAGTTAATTATATAACCACTTGCTATAATTTGTTTTTTGTTTAGAATAAACTACTGTGAATAACATATAAAGTGTTGATTAGTGATCTTTAGAGGTACAGTGAAGTGGGTTTTATTTCATGTGGACAGAGCCAGGCTGTTTCCACTGTCTTATCCCCCCCCCCCCACCAGCTTTGAGCCTACCCCTACTCTGCCTCTGATTGGCTAATCCTAACCTCAGCCATCCTACCCAACGGAGACAACGAGTACTAGCCAATCGCAGGGAGTGCTGCCGGACTCGGCGCCTGCAGTTTCCATCTCCCGCAAGGTTAAAATGTCATGTGACATGGTGCCGTTTTGCAGCGCCGGCGAAAGTCGGACAGAATTTCTAACCATCATGCCTTATTTTATGTCCAGCATGTATCACGTTAAGTCAGCGTTACGCAGCGCTGAAGTCAAACGCACCTAATGCATTTCCACCTGTTTCAATTCTTTACATGCTTATAACTTTTTTAAGGTGGGTCTTCGTCATTAACCGCATTGTGCTGGACTCATTTGTGCAGCGTTGTGTTCACGTGAGAGAGAGGAGTGAGTGAGAGAGAGAGAGAGGATGTGCCGCGTTACAACGCTCTGCAATCAAATGCTATTTTAAATAGGCCTAGTAAAAAAAAAATCAATATGTGGTGGTGAGCGTGTACGCTTTTGTAAAAACTGTTGGTTGCAATAGGAGTTCATGAAATTTTGTATGAAAATCTCCTTGTGTGATTACAGATGCTGTGAGAAAGAGTCATCTCTCCTGTGCTGCCACAGATGATATCCTAAAGCAGAAAATATGGTATTTCAACCTGGCAGCAGAGAGGGGAAGAAGCTCAAGGTGTGCCGCTATCAGCATCCTTATGGAAGATCAGCCCACTGTTAATTCACCTTTAAAAAAGTATTTTGGTGTGTGGGGTTTCTACCTGTCTTGAAACATGTTAAAGTTATAATCCTTGAGGTTTTCATTAAATAAAAAATTTTTTTCAAATTTTTCTGGCCTAGTGGCGGGACCCCCTCTCTCTTGGTCGGGGTTCCCCTTGGCAGGATCACGTCCCATATCTCGGTCTTCAAGCGCCCCTGATGGGCTGGGGTGGGACCTGCCTTTCTCAGATGGTGGGCGGTCTGTGGCAGGGCCGCAGGCCTCTCCACATAAACGTGCTGGAGCTCCTCACGGTGTGGAAGGTGATCCAGCACATGCTGGTCAGCACCGACTACAGGGCCGCGGCGGCCTAAATAAACCACCAGGTCGGGGTGCGCTCAGCGCAGCTGTTGGGTCTGGCCAGGCGGCTGCTCCTGTGGGTGCACACTCACCTGCTCTCCATCAGAGCAGAATACATCCCTGGCATGCTGAACAGAGCGGCGGACACCATGTCAAGGGGGGGCCCTCGCCCAGACGAGTGGCACCTCCATCCCGATCTGGCGACCAGATCTGGCTCTGGTTTGGCAGGGCAGAGGTGGATCTGTTTGCCAACAAGGAGAACGCTCAGTGCGCCCTTTGGTTTCACTGAGCCCGTTGGACGTTCCCCCGCTGGGAGTGGACGCCTTCCCGCACCCCCTTTGGCCTCCCCGGCTGCTGTATGCTTTGCCGGTGCGGCTGATCCCGCGCCTTCTGGATCTCCTGCAGTTTTCAACCTTGGCGGTGACTCTGGTGGCCCCATCATGCGCACCAGCGCGTCCTGGTTTCCCTGTCTCCAGCGGTTGCTGTTGGGGCAGCCGTGGAAACTCCCCTGGAGGGGAGACGCTCTCTCTCAGGAGGGGGGTGCGATCAGGAGTTACCCACTCCTCGGCCAGCCTCTCTGTGTCTGGCCACTGAGAGGTGACGCCTGGAGGGCTTAGGTCTCTCCTGGGCAAGGTTATTATAGTTTTGGATTTTTCATTAGTTTTTATTTTAATTTTGTTTTGACATTTTGTTTTCAATTTCAGTTTAGTTTTAATTAGTTTTTAACATGAATTTGCTAGTTTAGTTTTTATTTTGTAATGCCGACACCAATGCCATGGTCAGCGGGCGACTGGGTGGCTCATTATGGCTCTGGGCAGGTGAGTTGTGCTTGGTAGTACCGTATGGGCCAGTGAGGCGTTGACTCATCCTGCTTTGCCTCTAACCCAATAGCGATAGCCTTAGAGGGCAAAGCCTATACGAAATAGAACAGGAGTTACGTACTGTAACCCGGATTCTATGAGTATAGGCGCAGCCCTCTAAGTTGAAGGCTTCACTGGACCTTGGATCTCAGTGATGAAGAAAAGGCATGTGGGAGCCGAAGGCTGGGTCTCACCGTTGTGTATATATACAAGCTGCGGACGTAGGAGAGGCCCACGCTGTGGGTGGGGGTAGACAAAAATTCTCAGTGCCGCGCAGGCGCGTGGAAGGGGTAAACCCAATAGCGATAGCCTTAGAGGGCTGCGCCTATACTCATAGAATCCAGGTTACAGTACATAACCCCTGTTTCACATGCTCACAATAAAGCACGTGCTGGACTTTGTGCATCCCGGCAATTGGTCCACCAGGTCCATTCCCAGGCAGAGGAAATTCCTCCGCTTCTCATTCAGGGGAATCCATTTAACGTTACACAACAGGGAGCTGTTGTCTTTATGTGTCAATGAAATCACTTAAGACACCCAAGTGCAAAGCTGGCTGTATATAGCCCATTTTTTGTTATGGAGCAAATATAATCCAGCTTGATTTATAGTATATTGTTTATATAAATATATATGATTATGTCTGTTTTCAGGAGTATAAACCTTTATTTATTGTTATTTTTTTTTGTTTTTGTTTACTCTTTGATCCTTGTCACTTGTTTTTTGATCCCTCGGTAGTTTGATCTGATGTTTCTGGTGTTTAAATTAAAGTAATTCAGTCTAATTTAATCTTAAATACTGTAGTGGGTTTCCAGTAGAGATGGGGACTCGAGTTTGAGACTCGGACTCGAGTCTGACTTAAGTCGCACATACAGTGACTTCAGACTTGATTTGAGACTCGTCCTCAAAAGACTTCATGCGTACATACTACGTATGTGGTGCGCGGCCACATGCGAAAGAGGAAAACAAATACCGGCTGCTGCTGTGACATTCATCATAAACTGTGGCTTTAAAACTTCATTCAATAAGGCCCAAACAAAAGAAGCACTGAACGCAAAATAGGTGAGTAAACATGTTCAGCTCACCATCAGCCATCTAACATTAGCTTGCTTCTTGATTTAACTTGGGGGGCTCCATCACAGGAGTCAGGCGCCATAGGCACGCTGCCGGTGATCGGCCAACCTCTCCAGGTTTGGCTCCTGAAAGGGAGAAGTTGAGACAGGCTGGGCTGTCCACAGAGGTGGTACATACCATCCTGGCGGTTAGGGCAGGCTCCACCACTTCCTGCTACAAAGCAGGATCCCATAACCTGCTTAGTGGGATCCATCCTTTCCTTCTTACAGGGCCTAATGGAGAAGGGACTGTAACACTCAACCATTAAGGTGTATGCGGCAGCTATCTCATCTTGTCATGAGGGGTTTGGCGACAGACCTGTCTTCACCCACCCCCTTGTGAAGCGTTTTCTGCAGGATGTGAGGAGACAACGACCGGTGCTTCGTGTCTCCGCACCCCAGTGGGACCTGCCACTGGTACTAGAAGCTCTGAGGTCAAACCCCTACGAGCCCCTGGAACAGTCCTCCTTGAAGATGCTATCTCTCAAGACAGCCTTGTTACTGGCTCTCACCTCTGCCAAGAGGGTGAGTGAGCTGTGTGCCCTGTCGGTTCATCCCAGCTGCATGCTGCTTCGTGGTGACCACAGTGCAGCAGTGTTAAGACCGAACCCCTCCTTTGTTCCTAAGAACATAAGAAGCTCGATCAGGTCGAGGACCATACATTTGGATGCCTTCCGGGCTCACTCCACACGGGGTGTGGCTGTGTCAACGGCCCTCTTCAACGGGGTGAGCGTCGAGGAGACTTGCTAAACGGCATCGTGGTTTTCACCATGTCCATTTGTGCGTTTTTACCTCTTGGATGTATCGGGCTCCTTCTCAGGATCTGTGAAGAAGGAGACTGGTGTCTACCATAGACTACCAGCTGTCGGGGAAAACATTTTTTACACTGACTGTGATGTCCCTGTAAGGGGTCAGGACAGCTCAGGTGTTTGGATCTGGCTGGATCAGATCCCTCTTGGTCATGCCAAACCCCTAGCGGTCTAGTGACCTTTCTGAGGGGTGGCCCACTGCCCCATCGCTTAGGATGGAGGCAGCTTAGGGCCTGTGGCTGGTGACCTGTGGCCGATCGTGTCGGTGAGGTGAGCTGTGGTTTGTCGTGGCTGGGCGGACAGTCATCAGGCTCCACCCACTGTACCCATAGAGTCCAGTAGAGGGCGGAGCCTGTGTGAGATAGAACGAAGGTTACGATATGGTAGCCGTAGTTCTATTAGAACAGGCGGAGTCCTCTACGATGGAGCCCTGCCGCTCCACCGCTGTCTGCTGAAGGGGTGGTTGGATGATGAGCAGTGAGGACACTGCTATTTATACGGTACGCACGTACAGTAGCGACGTACAATTGGTCGGCTACTTACAGTATGCAAAATTTCAGTGGGCGAGTACGTACGTGTGATAGGAGGAGAGGTAGTACCCATAGAGTCCAGTAGAGGTCTCCGCCTGTGCTAATAGAACTAGGGTTACCATATCGTAACCTTCGTTTTATGAAGTTAATGTTACACAGGTTTGAGAGTCTGAGGGCTGTGTTGACTTACAGTACTTTATTAATTGCATTGCACATTACATGGTTGTGCTATGCAAGTGAAAAACAGGTTACAGTTACAGAATCCCTTATAGTTAAGCAGTATTATAAGCAGCCTGGATTGAACGCAGGAGGTGATGCAACATTCATTATAACCACGAGTGACTTGAGACTTGACTTGGACTCTTGCTCAGAATCTTCAGACTTGATATGGACTAGCTCAAAGACTTGTGAGCATCTCAGGTTTCCAGCTAACCTACAGTTACAGCTCTTTCTAGTCATTGACTTTTTTAGTTCTTGTCTTTTTTCTACAGCAAAAGTTAATGATGTACTGGAGGAGATGAGGTTGAAGGGGCCTTCCCTAATAGACACATAACTTTATGACTAAGAAGTTACACCAAGGGATGGAGAACAAGGGATTATTCAAAAACATATACAATGCCCTTAAGGAGAGAGACATTTGGATAGGGATGGTGGGATTTAATTAAAAAGTACCAGACTAAGCAGTATAATAATTCATGGTTGAGGGCTAAGGGTTTCATAGGAAAATATAGTCAGCAAAAACAATCCACTGTATTTATTAGTTTTCACTATGAAGATCAGTTTAGCAAATAATTAAGCAAATATTTCTGTTTCACTAACAGAACTCAACAGAAATAGTATTGTTTTCGCAGTAAAATATATAATTACACTCCTTAACCTCCCATAATAGATAGATCAAAGCTGAATTATCCAAAAATGGAAAAGTAACTGTCATCCTGTTTTTTGTTATTGTAACAGGCATTGTCCTCCCACACTGATCTAGTTCAGATGAGAAATGGCAGGACATTGCAGTTTCTCTAGGTGGAATTATGCCCATTTCTTTAACAAGTGAAATAACATAAAGTGACAAAGGTAAAACAGTGATGAACACTGATCTCACAAAGCACCTGCTTCACATTTATGATGAAAGAGCTCGAAGTTTAAGCTTCAAAACTGTAGTCAAAAACCTGTGGGTTACAAAGAAAAGTAAAAAGAAATGTATCTTGTCACGGCCTGGCTCAAAAACCCTGACATAAATAATCACACAGCAACAACAGGCTGCAGCAATGTTACCATTACTTTATTTACAATAACTTAAACATTTACTTAACATAATTACTCAAAATAAGGCAGTGTAGTATGGTAATAAGTAAGTCAGTAGTGTCCGCATGTTTGCATGAATGAAATGATGAATGCAATGTAATGTAAAGAAAGCAAAATAATGAGGAGTGAGGAGTAAAGGGAACTGCATTTCCCTCCTTTCTATCTCCCCCAAAGTGCAACAGGTAGGATCTGCTTTATATATGAAGAACACCGGGCCCCAGGTGGCTCCAATACATGATAACAACAACCCCGCCTACTGACACCTACAACAGAACACACATGAACACTCAGCAACCTAATAGAGACAAGGACGGGATGTTACAATCTACTAAATGAGACCATAACAAATCAATCATGATTTTTAGTAATAAACCTCAAAGAATCATCAAGACCTTTAATATGAAAATTGGTCTGTCTGATCACAGCTTGACACTTCGTTAAAAATGCTGACACTTGGTTTAATTCTTCTACTCTAAACTTTGAAACTGCATTAAAGGAAACAGACTGGAATAAACTGCTGTCTGGGGCAGATGCACATGTAGGCAGCGTTATGTTAGTAACCACAATTAAGAATACAATAGAACTTACCAGAAAAACTAAGACAAGAATAGTATACGATATTTCAGGTTATTGCTGCAGAAATGACATCCTAGACGACACTGTAAAGTGTTTTTGGTTAAGAACTCACAATAGCTGTTTTTATGCCCTACTATTACTCATCCGGGTTTTTCTGCTTGATGTGGTGATGTAAGTTTGCTGTGTTGCCCCCTTTTGTTGTTATAGTCTTCTTGTACTTCCTACATATTACAGAGGTTTGTTGTACATCTGATCTTATATACCATAAAACTTTGAATAATAACCCGGGCCTTTATTTGCTAAAATCACTGAATTGACCCTGCTTATATTTGGGACAGGCGTCCAAATGGGACAGGCCTTTAATTCCTTTTGCACAAAACTGAAACTACTATGAAACAGTTTATTTATTTCAAACAATATATTACTTGTATAAAGCTTATCCAATAATATCAGATACACATCATTCATTTGATCTAGCTCCGACATGCGCTTTTATTTTAAGTAACATCACAAAAAACAACATGGTGCAGGATGAGAGAAGTTAGCAGACAGGGAGTGATGGACTTCACATGACAGGATTTACAACTTTGATTCATTTTTGTGAAAAGCTATTTTGATTCTTTTGATTGGTGGACCCTTACAGACTAAAGGAATATAAATAATCAAGGAACGGACATATTCGGACTTAATGAGCGCTTCAAATATAATGGCAGTCAGCACTTTTTTTCCTTTCCTCTCTAGTACCATGCAGGCTACACCGGTAAATCTATAAGAATTAGACTTTGGGGCTCGTTGTTTCCGTTAAATGAACTGAACGACTGAATTGTGGAGAATCTAACCGATCTAACGATGTGCAGCATGTCCATAATGACACTTTGATCATACGTTTAAACATTAATATTTGTATTAATGATCTAAGCAGCTTAGAAGCAGCTAAAGCGGGCAACTCCGCGGGGTTTAAGAAGTTTCATACATCCAAATAACTTTATAAAAACCAGAGCAGGCGTTTAATAGGGACCTGCATTTATTTGTCAAAATGTGTTCCCACACCAGGCCAGTAAAGGTGATAGGCGGCTATTTGGGACTCTGCTATAAATTGAAGTTTTACGGTAACCAAACATCTTCCACATTACTGACATCGCTCTCCTTTTTGGAACCAACTTCTCCTCCTTTGGAGACGGCAACAATGTTACTTTCGCTTTGTGTGTAACAGTATGACATCACTACGTTAACAATTGTTTTATCATATTAAAAATCATACCGGTATATTGTAAATTATATGATACACCTTCACCCACTAGAAACATATTTCAAAAACTAAAGATCACAAATCAGGAAAGCACCTAGAACTGGATCTAGATGGAAAAGGCAGATTAGCTGAGGCGTTCAACAACTATTTTAACGACTCTGTTACTGTTAAGATTCACTAGCACCCCCTTTTTTGTTTTCAGTCTTAGCAATAGCCTCTTCTCCCTACACACTATGTAGTTTGGCTCTAGGCCAAATTACCACTGAGAGAAAACATGAAATCAATGATAGACAAAGGTGGTGTTGAAGAAGCTGTATCTGGATCTATTTAAAGCCTATTGAGAGTTTTAACCATAAAGTCCTTATAACTAAGTTCCCCAGGCTTAACATCTCTAATGCACTTAAGTTTCTAAAATCTTACCTGGTAGGCAGAGCCCAATGTGTGCAAAAATGCAGATGTTATCAAGTCTCCTACTGGTGTCCTGCAAGGGTCTATTCCAGGCCCACTCTTGTTAAGCCTGTATGATCTACCATTGGTTTGTTCTGACATTAATGTCCTGATGTACGCTGATGACACAGTTATCTATGAATGGCAAAAACAAAGATGAAGCTGCATCAAAGCTGTCTGCAGCTTGTGTTACCACATGGCTAGTTCAATCCTGCCTTCAGCTTAATGTTTACAAAAACAGTCAGCCTGTTCTTCCGTGTCTGAGTTGAAATATTTCTGGATCACTGTTGAATATTTCTTTCATGAGACGTAAAAAAAAAAAGCAGTGTTTTACACAAACACAGTGATCCTTCCAGACGTAATGTACTGTCTGACAAGTTAGTGATGTGTAAAAAAAAACAAAAAAAAAAAACAAAAAAAAAAAACACGCACACTAAAGCCAACAGAATCCCTGTACAATCAAACAATTAAACCCTAAACAAGAAGCCACATTACAATATTTTCAAAAAGCACAACTTGACTGGGAGACACTGTTAAACACAATAGACTGTGTCTTGTGCCAACTACCATTCCTTCTTCACAACATTAAGAGGCTGGTTGATAAGATATCAAATTTGTGAAAACTAGAACAGTGTGTTTTCATGTTGCTAGTTGTCTTATTTGTCATTATTATGTTTAGTGTAAGAGCTGCTCCTGCTCATTATAGTCTCTAACATTGTGTTGTCATGCTGTCATGATTTGTTGACTGTTGTCATGCTATTGTTGTTTCTTTGTGTCATAAGAGGTGTCTCTCTTGTGCAAGCTCTTTTCATACCTGCATATTTTTCACAGCTTTTAGCATTGATTGTATTTTCAGTGCTTTTATTCTTAACATCTTGCTTGCAGCTATTGCTTGCCCAGGTACTACAAATGGAAATTAGCCTTTCTGGCTAACTCTGGCATATTACCAGAAATGTTATTAATGTGCATCGTCCATGTCAAAAAAAGTAAAAAAAAGTACAATAAAAAAAAGTTTGAAAAGCAACTTTACCCAGACATACTGAAGTGCCAAGGTAAATGTTTAAGTGTCAATCTATGTCATCCATGGCAATTTTTTCCTCACTTTTGACTGAGATGAGACGCTGAAACTCTGTCTCAGCATTTCAGCCCCGAAACCTTGTCTGGCAGAGGCACAAGCTCTGAGTGGGAACATGATCTATAATTTATCTCTACTTATGAGCAGACGGTCTGTCAGGGTGTGTTGTGTGTTTGTGCATATGTTTTTGTATGTGTGTGTGTGTGTGTGTGTGTGTGTTGGTGACTGGATGTGGGTGCGCATGTGTGTACAAAATTTTCTTTTCCCGTTTCTGCCTAAACGAAATCTAAAAATGACATTCTGAATCACCAGTCACACACTGCGTCCTGCTTACGAAAATAAGTCTTTAGCATAATTTTTTTACATTACTTCAATATGTACACTGTTGCCAGTGGTTTTAAGGTGGCCATGGCAACATTGTTACCATGGCTTTGGTAGATATCATAGAAACAGAGGAAGATGGACCTGAAGTGGAAAATGTTGTCGTGTGGCATGTTCCTTTTGAACAATGTTTAGTTAACCTGAGAATCGTGATGCATTATTCTTTAATATTGAGAGGACTGTCACTGGTATTGTTTTTTCCTACAGTAGGATCAAAAGCACAAGTGTGTTACGCTCTTGCAAAAACATAAGAATTACAGTTACAACAGGAAAGTGCAAACATTTAGACTCATAATCCTCCCAAGAAGAAAAGTTTCTACTACAGATATTATTGTTACTGTGCACGTAGTAATAGAGCATTCTTGACACCGCCTTGCCTTTTAATTCCTTCAGGCAAAGAAAAACGGACATCTTGAGAGAAGTCTATTATTTCCTTGTGTTTGCGTGTACGTTCATTTTTATCTGAGTGTGTGCATCTGTATGCAGATTTGTATATTCACTTGGGTGTGTACATGTGCCTGCATACATGTCTGTGTGCTGTATGTGGTAGACATAGAGTATGAGAGAGAGATATACTCCTTTGATGTAGAAATAGTGGGACAGAAGCTGTATTGATTATCAATAGTATGCCATAGTATGAGTCTCAGTAAAATTGCCCTCCACACTCTGAGATAAACAAGCCCACACAGTCTTATTGTATTCAATGCAAATATAAACACATTTTAATTATTAATTTAATCATTTATTCATAATATCGATGCATAAATAAAAAAAAACACAACAGATGCAGATACAATAAGGGGCATGTCAGGTGTTATTTTTATAGCCCTGATTCACTTTATTCCTTACATTCCCTTGTTGTCCACACTGTTCAGTCACCCTTTTCTCTATCCCTACCCAGGCCACAGCCCTTGTGACACACACACACACACACTTAAAACACATACACACAGAAATACACGAAATACCCCCCCCCCCCCCCCCCCCCCCCCCCCCCCCCCCCCCACCCCCACCCCCACCCCTCCCCATACACACAGAAATACACGTGTGCATAAACAATTGCATGCACTTGAAGAACGACATACCCAACCTCTCTCTCGCTCACACACACACACACACACACACACACACTCACACACATACACTTACACACACGCACAAACACACATAACAACAACACATAGACACAGTGCTATAGGGCTATTCATCTGTCTGGAGCAGTGGCTTATGAAAGGTCAGCCTTTGAGTTATGACAGAATCTCCTGGCCACAACAACCCAAGCGTGGGTGGCAGAGCACTGTGTGTGTGTGTGTGTGTGTGTGTGCGTGTGTGCGTGCACACACACGTGTGTGTGAGAGAGAACAGGGGCAGACCTGTAATGAGTGTGTGGTGCTGTGGTAGGGCAGGAAAGGTGAAGATGGAAGAAAATGAGCACCGCGCTGGAGAAGTGGGTCTCCAGAAACAGTTTACCTCAGTGCCCGTGATAGAAAAGGACAGCTTAAAGGAAAGACAAATAGTGTGGAGGGCTGGAGAATTGAATATGAGACAGAGAGAGACGGCTTAGGAGGGACAAAGCTATGGCAGAGATGGAAGAGGAGAGACGGAGAGGTCAGCAGAATGAGAGAATGCCAGACGAGTGCCAGGAGAGACGATAGATTGGCA
>NC_060153.1:14134490-14136990 GCF_021292245.1 Micropterus dolomieu | reverse complement strand
AGAGGTTTCACAGGTTTAGCCGCTAACTATAAATATCAAGTTGATGTCAACAAACTCGGACATTGGTAATGTTACTGTAAGTGCTCTTGCGTTGTTTGCTCTCTAGCTTTGTTGGCTAGCTTGCCACCTGTCAAGCAGAAGCGAATAGACAGAAGAGGACATTGACGGGGGAAGAGAAAAAGAGAGTGACCAAGCAAGAGGCTGCCGGACACTGGCGAGAGCTTCCTGAAATAAAAGGCTGCAAGACAGAAGCCGTGCTGACATTCATTGTGTGTACACAGTTGAACTTGTAAGTAATAGTGCTATGTCTTGTTTTGTTGCATTTGCTTGATGTTTGACTGTGTTAGCAAAGTTCCGACTTGCTAGTTTCTGATAGTATTGTAATCATGGGTACAGTTAGGAGATCGGCGTCTGATGATCCAAGGTAGCGGTTCCCAAACATTTTAGGCAGCGCACCTCCTTCTACATTCTCACCAGGTTGATGCACCATAAATGCCAACAGCTTGAAAATGCAACATAGCCTTATTATAGCTACATTAAGTCATCAAGTTTAAGCATGCAAAAATAATTTGAACACATAAATATTCAAGAGATCGGAACAATGCGCTCTCACAAGCTCAGCTAGCTAGTTATGTTAAGACAGAGAAAATGTATATGTGAGCTAGAGCTATACGTTTTGTATTTTACTGGAAGCCAATGAAGTGATCTAAATATAGGAGTAATATGTTTGGTTTTTCTTGTCCCAGTGAGTACTCTGGCTGCAGCATTTTGAATGAGATAGAGATATCTCACAATCTTTTTTGGGAAATCTGGCCAAAAGGGCATTACAGTAGTCTAGCTTAGAGGAGATGAATGCCTTAAAAAATGTCCAAAGTCAAATCCATCTTATCTCAGCCAGATCCTGAAAAGCTGGTTAATGTGGTAAAATGCTGTTCTAGTTATATAGTGGCTTGTGAAGTTCAGTTCCCAATCCAATATACACCTAGATTTCAAACTGGCTCACTGGGTTTCAGAGACAGCAAGATCAGTTTTAAGTGGATCTCCTGTCTACAAACATTAAAGAAACACATGAATGTATCATTCAAGTTGGAATCATGCAGGTCCAGTGTAACCTTTTAAAACAGGCATTTAAAATAGTGTTCATGTACATCTGATGACCAATTTTCAACATTCATCACCATCAAAAAGACATGCGATTTTATGTTCCAGAGTCTCAGTTTCTACATACTCTTCCCCACCGTTGTTACTTGAACCACGTACCTATACCTCTTAAAAGTCATCCAATGGCTGGTCAATCTTAAGTGTCAATGGCACAGGTTTTATTTTCAGCAATTTCAGTGCAATGAACAGTCTGTTGATTTTCTAAATGACGTTCCAGATGAGTGAAAAAACTGCCAAGTTTCCAAGTTTCTCCAAATTCACCTTACTCACAGAAAAAGGTTGATGTCTTCTTATGGTCCTGCAATGTGATCTGGTAAGGTGCGATTTTTCTTCCGTGTCCTAGCTAAATAGATCTTGTTGACTTGAGCTGAGAAAAGCGCAGAATCCACACACAGGATAACTGAGAAAGGACAATGAGTTGCAAATTAGTTGATTTACTTTTAATGATCTATACAACAACATATTCTTACACACTTTAACAGTGTACTGTGCACGACCACACTGCCTTCTATTCAGGCTGTGCATATACTGTATTTCCATAAATTGTCTTGTGTAGCAAGTTGGCATGCACTGTATTTAACATCTCTCTCAACACTCACTGGCTACTGGCTCGCGGACTGCGAGGAGATATTCCCTGAAGTCAACAAAAAATTTATGTTTATTTCCCATTTACAATTTTTAATTCGATACACTTTTTTGCTTACATCAACGTACAGTCTGCTAGCTGTCTGTTTTGTGTGTTTCCCGAAAAAAAAAATCTGAAAACTGGAAATTAACATAGTGGCTCTGCATGTGAACATACAGTGGGGGAAATAAGTATTTGACCCCTTGCTGATTTTGCAGGTTTGCCTACTTACAAAGAATGCAACGATCTATAATTTTAATCATATGTACATTCTAACAGTGAAAGACAGAATCCCAAAGAAAATTCCAGAAAATCACATCATATGAATTTATAAAAATTGATAACCATCTGATGAGGAAAAACAAGTATTTGACCCCCTGGACAAACAGCATGTTAATATTTTGTAGAAAAGCCATTATTGGCCAGCACAGATGTCAAACGGTTTTTATAGTTGGTGACGAGGTTTGTGCACATTTCGGCAGGGATGTTGGCCCACTCCTCCCTGCAGACAGCCTCCAAATCATTCAGGTTCCGAGGTTGTCGCCTGGCAACTCTTATTTTAAGCTCCCTCCAAAGATTTTCAATTGGATTCAGGTCTGGAGACTGGCTAGGCCACTCCAGAACCTTGATGTGCTTCTTCGTCAGCCACTCTTTTGTTGCTTTGGCGGTGTGCTTAGGGTCGTTGTCGTGCTGAAACACCCATCCTCGACCCAT
>NC_060153.1:14100901-14134390 GCF_021292245.1 Micropterus dolomieu | reverse complement strand
TTCTTCCATTTCCTGATAACTGCACCGACAGTTGATCTTTTCTCTCCAAGTTGCTTTCCGATTCTCTTGTAGCCCATCCCAGCCTTGTGCAGATCAACAATCTTGTCCCTGATGTCCGTAGAAAGCTCTTTGGTCTTGCCCATGGTGGTGATGTTGGATGCTGGTTGTTTGGGTGTTGACAGGTGTCTTTTATACAGGTAACGAGGTGAGGCAGGTGTATTTGATGTAGATAATTGGTTGGGATTGGGGCTGTGTCTTAAAGAAAGACTAACTGGCTTGTAGGAGCCAGAATACTTGCTGTTTGGTAGGGGGGTCATATACTTGTTTTTCCTCATCAGATGGTTATCAATTTTTATAAATTCATATGACGTGATTTTCTGGAATTTTCTTTGGGATTCTGTCTTTCACTGTTAGAATGTACATATGATTAAAATTGTAGATTGTTGCATTCTTTGTAAGTGGGCAAACCTGCAAAATCAGCAAGGGGTCAAATACTTATTTCCCCCACTGTACCTATCTAGCACACGAGAGAGAGTTGGTGGAACCTCAAAACACCTTTCCCGGTGAGACTCACCACGGAGCAGCACAACCTTCACAGGACAACAGCTGTAAGAATTTAGTATTTCGATATAAACAAATTTGTTGTTTTACATTTTGTGAGGAATATGCAGGGTCAACGTTGTGAACGTAAAAATGTACAAATGTACTGAATACTGGGGCATGTGCAGGTATGTAATACAGTTCTTAAAAAGTTAAAAACTCATTATACTCGTCATGAAGTAAGGATTTATTTGAGTCATGGTATACTTAGGTATACTTAGAGGATGTCTCTTACATAGGCCTACGTGTACACGTGTGTGTATATATATGATTATATTTATTTATTAGATAATTAACGGCAGCAGGCCAACTGATCTGCCACTTATACTGCGCAAAACCCAACACAACAGCAGATCTACGGTATTAGCCTAATATCGGTTCACGCACAGGATTATCGCTGTAGTAAGAGATGCACAGATTACAGTTTTCCTGGCTGATTCCAGTTACTCATTTTTTAAAAGGTCTGACTGGCCAATTACAATTTTATTTCTTCCTAAGAACTATAATTGACAGTATACACAAACTATTTATTGGAAAAATCTCTTTTTATTAGGATCCCTATCAGCACCAGTATAAATGTTAGCTATTCTCACTTGGTTCTATTCAATTGTATGGCCATAATGAAACACTAGAGCTGAAAATAAATTGCACACCATTTTAATTCTGCTTAATTCCCCAATGTATTTGTATTTTCTTTGCGTTTTCTTATATGCTTATTTCTTATGCTTTTCCCCTCAGACACAGAAGCACACATCTAGCCTACACCTGTCTGTCTCTCTCTGTCTGTCTGTCTGATTTATTTAAAAGAACTCGCTTTTGGTATTTTTTCACCCGCGATTCCGTTTTCACAGCAGATGAGCCGCGTGTGGAGGAGGCTTGTTGTTAATTACCGATAGAGACCACCGTGGTATGAATGACATTGTCACCAACACTGTTGCTCTACCTACTTTAAATATCCATAGCGTCTCTTTTTGTGTTTTTCTCTGCAGATGTGGTGAGCGTTGCGTCTTCTTCACTCTCGTGAATAGATCCACACCCCTAAGACATGTTTTAGCCTGTGTGTGTGTGGCTGTGACATGAGGTTACTGTCTGTGCACACACGAAACACAGCGCAGTGCAGCGTGTTTGTAACGTTCAATGTGACCGGCAGAAAATTGGATATTTGACGCTGCTAGGCCACTGGTCAAAGCTGAGTAGACGAAAGAAAACGTCTCGGGTTACGTATGTAACCCTTATTCCCCGAGAAGGGGAACGAGACACTGCGTCGGTGACGACACTATGGGAACCGGCACCCTCGCCGATCTCGCGTTGCGATCCCCAGGATCGGAGCCGCCGCGACGCCTCAGCAACGGCGGGGCCATCCGACCATCCTCTAGAAAGAGAGCCACTCGAGACCTCAACACCCTCAGGGGCAGGGCCTCGCAATGGTCGCAGGCACCCCCCTCGAGAGCTGCCTGGGCGTAAGACATCCCCAGGCATGAGACGCACATCCCATGGGTATCACCTTCCGTGGTGAAGCGCTGACAGGAAAAGACACACTGTCGGAATCGCTTCGACATGATCTGCTTCATCTCGACTTCAGGTAGGATGATGGAGCTTCCAAACATAGCCAGAGTGCCTGCTGAATAGAAAGAAGCTAATGTGTCCTGTGTGCCTGCGTGCTTATATACCCCTCCGGTTACGCCCTCACACCGTTCTAGTAACACCAATAGGATTGGAGTAGTTTCATTCATAGTTCAGCCCTGCCACGCCCAGAGGCGTTTCCATCGGCCTCTTTCAGTCCCCAGCTGATCAATCTGCGCATCTCTAGCTGTAGAAGATGAGTTACAGTTCAGTAAGCTGTTAAATAAGCTATGGTCACAGGGCTTTCCATAATAAGCTACCAAATAAGCTAGGTAATGTTATAATAACAGAGTGGGCTCATGGAAAAATAATTGGTTATCATAACTTTTTCACGTGATTTCTGCCTATGGCTATGGTTAATGGTTTATAATGTGAGCCCAGGCATTTGTAGTGTCCCCTAAGTACTTGATTTTCATTTTGCTTTGGGGCCAATGTTACTGGGTTTTTTTTCAACTAGTTAGTGCAGCGTTGTAGGTCTTTTGTGGGCTATATAAAGAAAGAGTGCTGTTCTCAAACACTGAAGTCTACATGATTTGCTTCAGTTGAAATAGTATAATACACAAATTTTACTTTTTGATCATTCTCTATCATTATTCTATAAAGCCCTGGTGCCTCAATCATCAACCAAATTTAACATTCATTTATATATCGGAGTTACAGTCACAGGAAAAAGTATGTGAACCTTTTGGAATTACCTAGATTTCTGCATAAATTTGTCATCAAATGTGATCTGATCTCTTAGTAACAACAACAGACTATCACCGTTTGCTTAAAGTAATACCACATAAATAATTATATGTTTTTATTGAGTACATCACGTAAATGTAGGAAACCTGCTGGGGCAATGAAGCAGAGCGGACCACCCAGTATTTAGCTTAACTCCATCAGCTGTTAGCTGTAAACACACCGCAGGACTAGCTGTACACAAGCAATTTTTTATTATTTTATCAGTATTTGTTGTTCACAAAAAACATTATATGGGGAAAAAAATGATATACTGACATACAGGCAGACCCATAGTTATGAGTCTTGAACAAATCATTTCTGTTTCCTTTGCTTTCCTGTGTAGCCCACAGCTCTGTGGCTGAGCTGACAAATGAACAAAAGACTCAAACCCAGAGACCCATAGTTATGTTGCAAACTAATCATTTCTGTTTCCTGTATTGACTGAGCCTGTGCAGCTGCCATGTGAAGAGGGAACATAGAAGTCCAAGACCATTCACGCATGCATGAAAATGAACAAATAATTCACTGAGACTACTTGTTACTCCACTCATATAAAAGATTAGTTCAAAATTAACAAAACATTCACGACCGACACAAAACAGGCGTCAAATACTGACACTTTCATAAAGGGTGACAAAGCGTAGTTTTTTGATGCAAAAGTAACCCTTCAGCATCTGTATGAGTCACCCGTAGCGTTTCATACGGATGCTGAAGGGTACCTTTTGCATCAAATACAGATGTTCTGAAAGCACCTGCCTGTAATTTATGCCCTGAGATGAGAATGTGTTGCTCTGCCAGGGTGTGAGAAAAGTACCAGCACGGTACCGCAGTCACACAAATGTGTATGCTGCATTCTTCACAGCAGAGTTGTGTGCAACTTCCCACAGATAAATTACCAGCAGAAAACACTGAGTTAGCTAGCTCTATCAACAGTTACGACAAGGATCAATCAAAGAATTAACACCTCCATCAGTGTACAGAATCGATGCAAAACAAAAAGTGGCCAGTCAACTTATGTGTTGTGGTGATGATGTACATCTATTCACTTCACCGATACACAACACACCAATGGCAGCTGACATTATTAATTTTTTCTGGAATGACTAAAACTTTACAGGTGTGTAGTCGAGATCAAAAGGATGGGTAAGAGTTCGAAAATGGGTGTGGGCCAACCCATGAGTACTGACTACAAGTAATAATGCGGAAAACAATACTGTCGTGGCTGGTAACCACCTCAAGGCCAAATGTATTAACTACTGGCGAGCAGGAATTTCCACCATGAATTTACATTCGTAGACAGTTCTGCTGCTCAGTCAGTATGGGGGTATTTATGTTTCAATATTATTTGTGTGAACAGATGAGCGATCTGTGTGTAAATGTGTAATCTGTAAATATAAAACACTTTACACAAACACAAAATTAAGATTTGTAAACTCACAAAACAAACTTTCCGCTGATGGAAAGAAAATCAACTCGTGTCATTCGGCTGTTTTCGGAGACCACGTCATAATGCCTGCTGACGCCAGCTGATGACATCATTTCCACATTTCAAAGTAAAACGGCCTCCGAACTGCCTGAATGTGCTTGTTGCTATCGCAAAGGAAATATCAGCCGCTGTTTCAACCAAATGTGAATGTAGACTGAAATTCAACCGTGTTGTTGTGTCGGGAGAAGCAGCGATTCAAACCAGCGGTGAGTAAGAAATAGTATAATTATATAATATAACAATGTATTAAGCTATGATGAGCGCAGGGAAAGTGCGCTAGCCGCTAGGCTAATTTCAGCAGTTTGAAAATGCCACAGGCTCTAGCTAATGATGGTGTTTAGCAAAAAGCAAACCAAGACTATGAGCCAAATGTTTGTTAAAAGTTGGTGTGATCTATGTTCGATGCGTGTTAGTGGACTGTACTGAATATACATTTAACCATATACTTTTTTTCCTAGTATGGCCAAAAGCCGAGTGGACATCAGTGGTAGTTCCTGTCCTGTGGTCAACACCAGCATCAAGAAGTGGACAAAAAGAACATCAACCACGAAATTAAGAATTTATAAGTCTTTAATATATAAATCACATTTTAATGCAAACAATATAATAAAATCCTTTTATAATCCACCCCACGTCTTGTTATTTCTGTGTAAATACAGAGGAAGAATGTGTGTAACGTTGTTACTGCATACTTAGAGTAGGCCTATAGGAGAACAGTGGACACTTTCTAGGTTCCTCTGTAGCTCATTTTAGATGAGATATTCTTGATCCCACAGGCCATATGTAACGTACACAAAATGTATGGTCACATTTTATTGGTTTAATTTAACAAGATCTTTTGATGTTGAGTCATCAAAGTCCTCCAATGTTTTAGCATTACGAATATGTACTCCACTACAGACAGTAGGGGGCAGCAGAGCGCTTTCATACTGCCGGTTTTGATGACATAGCTGTCGTAATCTTGCCATTGTGGCAAGACTGTCAAAACCAATTGTTATTAATTTCTCCTGTTTTACAGGTCAGTAAGTTATACAAAGCACAAAACCGATATATAGGCATAGTGAATCATTATCTCTTGTGTTTAAGTTGTTTTTTTTGTATTCACTGTGTAGTTTGATTATAAGTTACTTATACTCTGCTATGTGTCTGCACCCGTTAAGAATGACAGTAATGGTAAAACAAACATAAACGTTATCGACTAGGGAGCTCCCAGCTCCCTGGGCGATATAAATGCCCACAGTTAATGTTTACAGCTCCTGTTCATTTTCTTCATTTTATATTTAAAGTGTTTTATTTGTATTTTGTTTATAAAAATATGTTTTGTGTTGGTTAAAGGTCGTCCATATCAATTTAATGCTAAAAATGTCACTGTCTTGCCTGGAACGTTATAAACCGTTGAGGACAGCAACGTCTCTGTCAGTTATTACAGAACTATTGTGATAAACGGTTTATTTATCCTGTTAATATGTGAAAGGTTTACATTCCTTGATAATATAGGAAAGATTTATTTTCCCTGTTAATATGTGATAGGTTCACACTCCCTTCTAATGAGTTGAACGAGGTATGATGAGTAAGTGGATTATTTGTCATAATTGTGTATGAATCTGTGTTTATTGACAGATACGTGTAATGTAGTAATTTAGTTGAAAATGAGTGATGTGCAAAAAGGGACTTTATTGATTTACTTAAATTACTGTATTTATTAAATAAATTCTGGCAAGACCATCAAGACCAACGGCAGCAGGTTCTGTGTTATTAATTTCTCCTGTTTAACAGGTTTTATCCTCTGTCCACATGCCTTGTGTCTGGGGTGTGTAACACATACATTACATACATATAGCCTATATCACATTACTACATCATTGTATTACTTGAGAAAGATACGTTTGTTGTCCACTCCAGCCTGTCTTATAAACTGCTGCAGTGCAGGATGACTTTCTGAACTTGATCTTATTCCAAATCATACAGTAAAGGAGAATACATGCACATCCCTGCAGTGTGGCTGTCTTTCTGAAGGCGGGACAAATTAATGGTTTTATTGCTCTTTTTATATTAATGCGTTCTGGTAACACATCACAATTGAGGAAAGACACCATAGTTACTTAATAGACACTGCTTCTTGAGTTGGCAGCCATCGCATTTTATGAATGTCATCGCTATAATGACTTATGCATTTATTTATAACACGATATAATGCTTCCATAAGACCTTATAACAATTGTTATAATCACTTATAAACATGCAGTAGGCGCTATAGCAAAGTTCATAAGTCATGACTTTTTGATTTAATGTTTTAATAGTAATACCAGTTTATACCACTGTGCGCCA
This sequence comes from Micropterus dolomieu, assembly GCF_021292245.1. Lineage (NCBI taxonomy): Eukaryota > Metazoa > Chordata > Actinopteri > Centrarchiformes > Centrarchidae > Micropterus > Micropterus dolomieu. The sequence goes on along the minus strand of NC_060153.1, from coordinate 14,127,627 downwards.
AGAATCTCCGACCATGTTCCATATAACCATCGACTCTGCCTCGTTATAAATACACTTTAGTTACAATTTAGAATTAGTGATATAAAATGGAATAATAGCTTATAGTAATGTTTAATGTTAACATTTCTTTGTTTAAGTAAAGGGTTAAAATGTCCATCCAATTTATTAAAGGTGGACATAATACCACATGAACTAATTATAAGAACTTATAACACGTAATTGTTTGCTTTAAGTAAAGTGACACACATTTTGCACAGGAAAACAACTTTTATTTATGTTTCTTCACTTTATGAACAATCTGTATGAGTTTTGAACACTTGAACACAAAAAAACAACTTAATTACATCATGGTGAAAGAGTGGCGACCATATGGACAGGCCCTAACAGATGCAGTGGACAACTGGAGACAACCGCGTTTTACAAAACATTAAAGGACATTTAAAAGTAATTGAAAGGGAATACTGTTTGGGCAGTTAGGGTGGGAATTGCTTGGCACCTTAAGTTTCGATTTGATTACAATTCAGAGGGCGGCGATCCATCTTGATGCATCTTTCTTTTCTGTGATTTCTGGATAATTACGAAGCATTTAATTTGCACATTAAAAAGAAATGTCTCCTCATTTGCTTTACTTTACATCCCTAATTTACTTAACTAGCCTCAGCTCCTCCATGGTCACCAGCGTCCTTCCTTTAACAACCAGTTGCCACTCCTCTGACTCCTCTGGAAAATTAAATACAATTTAACTTAACTATCAGGATGTAACATTACAGTCTGTGTACAGGGCACCAGTTTCGCTTGAACCTGATGTTCTCATTCCTCGACAAGTTATGTAGTAATGACACGCAACTAATTAACATTACTCATTCCTAATTTAGCTAACGTTAACCTTACATTGCAGCCAAAAAATACAACAACCTGCTTTACAGGGGAGATGTTAGCTAGCAGTTGCGAAAACAGACTTAACAGACAGACTGTGACTTAACACTGCACGTCCTGTCAGACTACTAAGTAACTTCAATATTTTCCTCCGCTAACTTTCACCGTCAAGTTCTACTGCTCGCTCTCTCTCTTTCGCTGGCACACACACTCGCTTTGCGCTCACAGGACACACAGGGAGCCAAACCATCGATGAATGTTGCTGCACAGTGTGCCGGTGAAAATCAATGTTGCAGTCATATTGATGAGCGTGTGAAATTTAAGTAGCGTGGTAATTCACTCATTCATCAGCAGTGGTGAAATGCGTCAGATACAGGGGCAACACTGAGATCATGATCTCTGTTATGTGCACACCTCCGACTATCCGAGCGCTGTTTGCATTAAACTGATTTATATATTAAAGACTTATAAATTCTTAATTTCGTGGTTGATGTTCTTTTTGTCCACTTCTTGATGCTGGTGTTGACCACAGGACAGGAACTACCACCGATGTCCACTCGGCTTTTGGCCATACTAGGAAAAAAAGTATATGGTTAAATATAAATTCAGTACAGTCCACTAACACGCATCGAACATAGATCACACCAACTTTTAACAAACATTCGGCTCATAGTCTTGGTTTGCTTTTTGCTAAACACCATCATTAGCTAGAGCCTGTGGCATTTTCTAACTGCTGAAATTAGCCTAGCGGCTAGCGCACTTTCCCTGTGCTCATCATAGCTTAATACATTGTTATATTATATAATTATACTATTTCTTCCTCACTGCTGGTTTGAATCACTACCTCTCCCAACACAACACGGTTGAATTTCAGTCTGCATTTACATTTGGTTGAAACAGCAGCTGATATTTCCTTCGCGATAGCAACAAGCTCGCACATTCAGGCAGTTCGGAGGCCGTTTTACTTTGAAATGTGGAAATGACGTCATCAGCGGGCGTCTGTAGGCATCATCATGTGGTCTCCGAAAACAGCTGAATGACACAAGTCGATTTTCTTTCCATCAGCGGAAAGTTTGTTTCAAAACTCTGTGTGTGAAGAACTGAGATCGACAAGTACAGGCGGGACTCACAAATGCCTGTTTGAAAGTGACAAATACTTTTCAACAATTTGTAAATTAAAACTGGACTCACAAATGCCTATTTGAAAGTTGTAAATGTTAGGAAGATATTCACAAATGTGGTTCGTTTATTTGTAGACTATTAAATATATTCACAGATATTTTTATTATTTGTGGAATTTGTTTTCTATTTGCAAAATATTTTTGTGAGTTTACAAATCTTCATTTTGTGTTTGTGCAAAGTGTTTTATATTTACAGATTACACATTTACACACAGATCACTCATTTGTTCACACAAATAATTGAAACATAAATACCCCCACAAGTCAGTTTCATTTCTCAAAACATTGGCACAACATTTATGTATGCTGATTGACAGCCACACATGCATGATTGCATTAATGACATAGATTAAATTATGACATTGTGTTGACCAGAGTTTAACTGCAAGGTGGTTTCATGATTGGGATTATATCTGGACAGATATCAGCATATATTTTATTTAAGTGTCAGCCAAGTTTTCTCTTGCCTCAAGGGTTTGTGGCTACAATAAACTATGATTTCTGCTGCAAAGGATATCTGCTACAAAAGATTTAGAGTCTGCTGATTATTTAATAGAGTCTTTTTCTTTGCCATTTCTCCCCTGGTATTACTTTGGGGGTCATTCTGCGGCCATCCTGAATGTTTTGCCTCAACAACATTCTTTTGAACAATGCAAATCAAGTACTGACATCCGTAGAGGTGGGTTTAGCATTTTACAACAAATAAAGGTGAAGTGTGGAAAGTAAAAATTTGTTCTGGCCCTGCCTTTTATTTGCCGACGGTCTGTAACTTTTTGACAGCTAGTGCTGTAGCAGTAAATTTCCAGTGGGGTAAGCCTATGCTGTCTGTGCCAGCATGCTTGTTATTCTGATGATGGAGGGAAAGGAGGAAAGGAGGAAAAGCTTCCTGATCTTCATTAAGAATGACTCAGCTGCTTTTTCAGTCTGTCAGCATTTCCAAAGCTGATGACGTTCCTGGGGCGCTGCTGGGAGAGCTATTCAACTGAGAGTTTAAGACTAAGGCTGCCACTGCGTGAATTAAACTATTATTGGCAAGTGTTAGAGACATTGTATATTGTGTGTGGGAGACAATAAAGGCAAAGTCAAAGACTAAAAACTTGTCATAAGCGCATTATATTAATATTCTTAAACTTATTTTAAAAAAGGAGGAAGAGTTATAATTCATGCCTTACTCCTTTTAGAAATGCCAATTTTAATATCACTGCTGTCAGTAAAGGATTTGTTTTAGCAAATTTTTGTTTAAAAGCTATTGATTATGTGATTAAAAATATACATACAAATCACATTTGTAAGACTAATAAAACAAAATCTAGTGGAAAATTTAAGCGCACACACACTGTACTTTAATTATTTAATGTTTATTTTTCCACTTAAATGGGACTTTTCTCTCTACTTACTGGAAGTATTTTCTGAGCTGCATGAAGAACGTGTTTAATGTAAACTGTGATGATTGCTTGCAGCAGGAAACGTGGGAACTTTTGAATGTGTGAGACATAATATCTGGGTGGAAATTAAATGGAAATGTGGGGATTGTTTCAATAAAAACTGTTTAAAAAAGCATGAGCCTTGTGTATGCTCCAAGGTGTTATTCTGCTTTAAGATTTTCAGGTATGTGTTTTCTGTTAACAGAATAATTAATGGTTTCCTTTTTTACAGTTTCTTTGACTGAGCAGTTGTTTAAAGCTACCATATATAAATGTTTTAACTCAGATGGTGTAGAACTGCAGGTATATGTATAAAACACTGCCTAGACTGGATTTTTACAATAATGCTGACAGTTCTGCTCAGCATTATACAGTAGATGCCATTTTTTTTTTTTTTGCTTTCCACTGCAGTAAAGCTAGCTGAATTGCAATGCATTAACAAAGCAAATGGCCACAATGGGGGATCAAGAGGGATATCTTTTATGTATTTCTTTTTTTCACAGAGATATGAGCTATAATATATTGTATATGTAAGCTTGGGTAGAAAGAGTGGGAAAAAAGAGTAAAACACCTTTTTCAAAGTCTTGTCAGAGACAGAATGAAAAAAGAATGTGAGACATCTTTATCGACAGCATAAGAGAAGGTTAGGAGGGAAGCCTCGATGAGGGATTCAGAGAGATGAAGGATCACTTGGAAATAAATCAGTAACTGACTTCGGAGTGTGTATGTGTGTGTGCGCACACATGCACACGCATTGTGTATTCTCACTGCTCTGTCAAGACCTATCCGCTGTTATACGTTTCTTTCAGACCTGACAGGTGGGAAGTAAAAAGTAGCAACTGAAGAAAGTGTGTGTGTGTGTGTGTGTGTGTGTGTGTGTGTGTGTGTGTGTGTTAGTGTGCACATGCATGTGTGTGCGCGCATGTGTGGGTCTGTGCTTGCATGTCTGTCTTAAGTATGAGGGAGATAGTGAAAGGAAACAAGAATAACATGTGTGCAATAATGTGTGTTGTGGATCCATATTTGAGACCAAGTTTGTTTTGTAAGAATTTTCACTTTGCATCATGATTTAGTGTGGGTGGGTGGGTGCGTGTGTGCGTGCTTGTGGAGGTGAGAACGTCTGAGTGAGAGAGAGGGGAAAGAGCCAGTCTTTCTTGCAGTTTAAGGTCACTTGACCTGACAGTTTCTTTCCCATGTTCATTAAACAACATGAGAATTCCAATACACACAGTGCAGTGAAACAGAATCACAATATATATTGCAATGAATCAATGATTATGGTTTATGGGATCTCTGGCATGTTTAATAAGTGAAAAAACCCTGTCAACAGTCAATTTGAAAACTTGTGATTTTTTTTTCTAAATGCACTGCAACTCAAATACCCATATGACCCTTTATAAAAATCTAAAAGATAATTTTACTAAAGAATTAAAGGAAAAAGCCAAATACGTATGACTCAGTGAACACAGAGGCAAGAAGAAATTATTCAGCCCTTTGGACAGACATAAATAATATGATGTGAAGTCATGCAGAATAGATATAGTGGTGGTTGAGCTTAATGGTAAATGCTTTTTCTTTCATTGTTTTTTTTGTTACAATCATTGAAGAATGTGCCAACATTTATTTCAAACCATCCACTACTCATGTAACCACTTTAGATCATGAACACCTTTGTATAGATTATAACAAACTAATAAGTTACTAAGGTAATAAGTTTCCACAGTATGTTTACTACAAGCAAAACAGCAACTCGTGTTCACCTGGAATGTATACTTATTTTTGTGTTGTTGGGCATTTTATGCCTTTATTTGGTAGAACAGTAGAGATGACAGGAAATTAGAGGAGAGAGATGGGGAATGACAAAAGTCCCTGACCAAACTGGGTATATTGCATTTCATGGACTGTCAAAAACACATGCTCCTCTTCCTATTAAACTGAAATGGAGATGCTCTATTGAGGTGACGCATTATAGTGTACACCCTGAACATAGGCAGGGTATGCCACATGACAACGCGATAACCACCTTTACTTTTCCAGCATTTGGTAAACACACACACACTTTAGCTGCAGCTTTTGTTCGCTGACAAATTGTAACCTGCATTGTACATTTACTGCTAAACTTAACTATTCACCCTTTCCTCTGCTGCATTCGCTCTTTTACTCAGTCACACACACACACTCTCAATACGCACACAAAATAAGCTACCCGATGGCAACTGCGAGAGATGTGGAAAATGTTACAGGACTAGTAAACAAGAAAAACAGAAGTATTTTGGTTTTAGTCCTGACGATAAAGGTGAGCCAGCAAATACAGACTAAACAGTGTGCATATCATCTCCATTAAGTAGGAATGGGTATGTCAAGGCTAAATTCTTCGAAAAAGCCCCCCCAACATCTGGCCAAATTCAAAAATTATGACCCATCCCCAACATTCAGCCCACTAATGTGTCTGTATCCGCCGCAGTAACAATGTTATTGAGTCTTTCAGCAAGAATATATGGAAGATCTATTCATTATATCCAGGGGCCATAAGTTTTTAAACCCAGCAAGACCTGTCTAAGTAGCCTGACAGCATATTAGACACAGCATTGTAGGCTACAAAATGTCATGCTACAATGACTTCTATCACCAGCAGCTCTGCTTTTATGTTTGTTTATTTGTTTCACACAAATATGGTTGTATGCGGTATACGCGGTGAAATGTCAGAAAGGTATAAAGGTATCAAAAAAAAAGTTATAATATTTTATATAAATAATGGATATGATTACTTGTATGTGAAAGGTGTGGCAAGTTTGCCGTGTCATCTTAAAAGGTGATAATATGTAAAAAGAGAATATAACTATAAATAGATAAAGGTAATGAAAAAGAAAAAAAGACAATCGACATGCTGAATAGTAGTCTCTTTCTAAATGTATCTTCTCTAATAGACAACAGGGTTTTCAAATCTTATTTTTGCAGCTTTCCCCAGTGTGTTATTAAGAAGAAACAATCTTTCATAGAGATTAAAACAGAGAATTTCACAGGGTTACACAAGGTTCTTCACTTTACAGCACATCAGAGTGCAATTAAACTCTCATCATTGGTACAAACACCCGTATCTTTCAAGTAGTATTGATGTTAGGCCACTAATACATGAATCAGGTACTTCACCAGCCTACCGGGTGAAGTTGACAGTGATGAGAACCTGGGCAGAAACACCAGGATAAGTTAGAGGCACTACATCTCCCACCTGACCTGGGAATTCCCTGTGGGGATTGGTGGAGTCTATGCAGTCATTCCATTCTGCTAGTGCTGAAAATAACTCCCAAAGGGAAATCCTCATAAACATTCATAGTGGTCACAGCCACTGTAGATTTGTTCTGTGGCCCGGTGCAAATTGTTTGATTTGTCGACTGGGAGAAACAAAATATGACAAAACGACTCAAACTGTTCATCTAAAACATGGAAGGCAAAACAATGTGTACCTATGTGACTTTAACAACAAGGAAACTACTGCACATGTCCTCAGGCACAAAACCCAGTGGTGGGTAGAATACTGAAAATCTTTAAGTAAAAGTACAATTACTCCCATAAAAAAAGTCTTTGAGTTTGAGCCCAAGTCAAGTCTCAAGTCTGTTTTTGGTGTTGCGTCTGCTGTGCATCAGGTTAGAAATAGCAACTGTGCAAAGGGAATATACTTTGATTAAAATACTGATTGTGAAAGCTAGACAGCAATCAATGCAAGAGCACTTACAGTAACATTACCGTTGTCAAAGTGTAATATCTAGTAAGTTTGCTAACATCAACTTGAGATTTATAGCTAGTGGCTAAACCTCTGTCTATGAAACCTCTGGCTTTTTGCTTGAGTTGACAACTTTGCTAACAAGCCAGCAAGCAAGCCAGCTAAAAAGTTATTACTGACTAGTCAAACAGATTGAAGGCCAGCTGGGCATCTGTGATGCATCTTTTCAGCCCTTTTAGCTCACGCAAATGACTAAAAGTCAGTCCGATATTAACTCTTTTCCGTCTCTTCGCGGCTTCTGCCATGACATCCATTCTGAGAATTCTGAGATACTTCCAAAGAACTTACATTGTTCATTATATACTTTTTGCTTCTTATAGCTTGCTTGCTGAAGAGTTGGTTTGGTGCTGCAAAGCATTATGCCATTGTCAGGATTAATGACAATGATGATACATTGCGCAGTTTGAGCAAGGAGCCCTTAGTGATTAAAATATGAATAACTAATAAAATTACGATAGAAAATATAAGACAAATACAATCTCAGCAATCAAAATTAAACTCTTTTAACAAATACACTCCCAATTATTGCTTATTATGAATGTAACAAAAAGGGGAAGTGGGCCGAGGGCAGCTGGAGAGGCAGTCCAAGGGTGTGTTCCAGGTTTACACCAACTTACCGCATGTACCCACTGAAATCGATATTCACTGCAAACCTGTGCACTGCAAATCGTGTCACTACAAATCGTGTTCCAGTGCTGTCAACACTACAATCATTGAAGAGAACCACACTAGCATGCCTAGCCTCCCCCACCAGCTGGCCACAAGCGACACTGGAAAGGGAAAACAACAAGTTAAATAAATCAAATAATAGACCAATTGGTTACAGCTAAAATACCAGCATACCAGACATGGAGTGCTGCCTGGAGGCACTACAGCCAGGTTGTACTACAAATATTTAACAATGGTTAAAATCCTAGCTAATCCCAGGCAAAAAAGCTGACAACCTATAACAAAACAATTACATATTAGCAACAGGTTCATAAAAGTAATAATGTGCAACAACAATTACCTCAAGTAGTTATCATATCCTACTTGTTGCTAGTTAAGCTTATACGTTAACACAGAAGTGTAGATTAATGCCACTCCAGGCAAGGGAACTTGGAATCAGCCAGGTAGACACTGATAAAGCAGGCAGGCAGCAGACTGCTGCAAAACATGCAACTCTGTCAACACTTGGAAAGCTTAAAGAGGTGGTATTATGCTCATTGCTCGTTGCTGCAGCGGTCTGTGTGACAGCGGGAGCAGAGGGCTCTGTGAGTGGGCGGCTGGCCTCACACGCTCCTCCCGCAGGTTGGCGCAGGCTTCCCCCACAGCCACTTGCGGAGCTCCTCAACTCCAACAATATTCATCACATTTTTGTTCCGCCATCACTTCTCGTAAAACTGTCAATATTTAAAGTCTACACAGCTGATTTCTCACCTCAAAACTTCTCAGAAGTGGATTTTGTGATGAAATTCCATACGAAAACTGTAAAATATAAAACTTTCTGTTGCTGGCCTCTGTCAGGCCTGCGCAATGATGATGCAGTGAATATTCTCTCTTACCATACAGCAGTCTGTCTGTTTTCACGTTACATTTTAGTATCCCTCAGCTCGCTTGGAACCTCGATGGAGGTGAGGTGATACGAAAAAAAAATATCTGGAAGCAGGTACAGGTGCAGCATTTCTAAAATGGAAACCCAAACAAAGGCGAGTCGAGCCAAAGGGCCTCCGCTCAGACTAGCTTGATTTGAGGGCGTGCCTGACCCTGCTAGCCGCTTGACAAGCTTTATGACATGTTTGCATAGTGACATCACAAGTCAAGGAAGTGAAGGGCTGGACTACAAACGAGCTGTTTTCAAGCGGTTCTGAGCAGAGCTTTCTGTGGGAGATGGGAACTCCCTTTGGGCTGGACTTTGGGCTTTTTCACTTTGCAAACCTGCACATGCACAAAAAAGATATATAACTCAATAAAGGAGAGGGAAAAAGCCAAAAAGCATAATACTTGTAACAAGCTACTACTCACCCCTTGCAACGCCACAGTGCACAGAGCAGAATAAAAATCTGAAATAGAATTCTAGCACCGTTCTGCTCTACCAGGCTGTGTGAACAGTGCCCTAAGTTTGTTTACTATCAATTCAATAGTAATGTTATCTATCTGGTGTACTTTTGCTGCATTATTGAATTGGAGATTGCTGGCATACAGTAAAATAAAGTAGTAGATGGTAGTAAATGATTGGAATCCAATAAACCTTTTGTTAAATTCATTGACTATTTCCTCACAATTTGTTAGCTCTTTGTTATGTTTGTGCTCTGAAAAAAAATCAGGTTTTCCAACTCAGCCCTGGGTCTTTAAATGGAACATAAAGAAAGTGGTGCAGACCTTCTCCACAACATCGTTTCAGCCAATCAGCAACAGGTGGAGTTAGCGCTCATGTACAGGAGCAGTGGGAGAGAGAGTTCTATTCATAGTTCACGTGAGGTCACATTCCAAGGAAAACACTCCCATGAGGGTAAAAAAGATGTTATTTTCCGCTGCCTGCCAACCAATAAGCAAGTGATACACTGTTACTTTGAGTTGCTGGAAATTCTGGATGGTTGTTTATATTTATTTAATTGAGGAGGAGACGAGCCTGTGTTCATATCTGTCTTTTTTTTTTCCAGGTCACTGCGCATGTCACTTGACTGAAAACTCTGAATACACCGGCACATTTGAACATGCTGGACTGTGAGGAAGAAGAGAGGGCCGAGAAAAAGCCAAAGAGGAAAAGGTCTGAAGCGTATACACTGAGAAAAAAGTCATAAGCAGGCATGGGTGAAGGTGTTTCAACCTTGGAGAGACCTCAGAGATTTTTAATTTGGGGGCCGGAGCTTCTGAGGAAGCTCTGAAGGGAGAGGCGTATTTGTTTGGCTGTTAATTTCAAATGTCAACAATCCTTCGTCAGAATCACTTAGGCTCAATCCCATTTCACCCCTTGGCCCTACCCCTCCGTTTTGCGTGTTCACATCTAGGGGTAGGGTGTCCCAATTCTTGTTGCGAAGGGGGAGGTCTACATAGCCCTTGAAAGAGAGATTTTTCATAGGCACACTCCAAGCGGAGGGCCACAAGAAAGTTCCAAGAATACAAGTATTTTCTTCGTATAATTTATGATTACCATGGTTATTCTTAGTTTAATTTCATTTCAATGTAATATCATGATTTTCTTCAAAACAATCATAAAAAAAATCACTAGTTCAGCCGCTAGCTTGTTGTCTTGTTAGCTAGCTTCGCTAGTAATGTTAGAAACCTGGTAATGAAGCTGTGCTTTTTATTTTTAACTGGTGAATTGTCAGATCGCTTCATGTGTGATATAACGTTACCATCGGAGGACAGCATATTGGAGTTGTTTTCAATCGTTGTCATGGAGAAATCCTGTAAAAACTTGTCGCTTCTATTAACGTCAGAGCCGTCGTCGACTACTGATGAGGTATCAGGTTCCTGAAGGGTTGTTCCATTTCGTAGGGGAATATTTCAACCCCGTGAAATGGGATTGGCCCTTGCTCTCCCATTAAGTCACAACTTCATATATGTAATTTATTATGTAAATTTACTCAATTGAAGGTCAATAAAATAACAACATTTAAGAAAGTGTCACTTACACTAGGGACACTGGGGACATCCTCACCACTTTGTGAAAGCATTTGTTAAAAGTGTTCTGAAAATACCTCGCACCAAAAAATGCTGACAAACAAATGAAAATGCTTTGTGAAAGGTTTATTTGCACAGTAAGAAAACATGCAATGCAATTTAAATATAGAAGAAACAAATGTGCATTGTCCAAAAATAGTAACTAAAAAAGTAGCTTAAAAAAACTTTTTGTTTCCCTTTATATAAATAAAGACATTTCCACCATAAATTGAAGCAGAATAAGTCTCTAGAATGCAGAACATTAAGTGTTTTTAAAGCTCCAATTTTCTGGGGTAGGACCCCCAGACTTCTCACTCATATATTTCAGCATTTCCTATTTCTTCAAAATAATGTTAAAAATCTTCTCATTTTGTTCTCATGCATCATCAAGTCTTATGATCCAGGTGTATCATCACACTGCTACTCTGACCCCTTATGTTCCGAACAACTTTTTAACAAAAAGTAATGCCCTTGAATGTCAATAATACTTTCAATACACATCTATTCCAAATTTTAAAATATCAACTCAACCCTCAAAGACCTTTTAAATACCCAAATATTTCAAATATTTCCAACAACCAAATAATTTAAACTTTGGTAAATATAGGCTACTGTAAACCTGCATTAAATACACTTTAAACTGTGCATTTACTTATTTGAAACAATAAAAGGAATTCAGCAATGATTCAAGTGCATTTTAAAATACCTGTGGGTGCACATTGGCCCCAAATGTGATGATGGGCAGTCTCTTAGACCAGCCACCAGAACTGGGTTAAGTTACTCACCCACCTGCAGTCCGGTTGTTGCACACAGTCCTTTAACGTTACGGCTGGCTCATTCTGAGGCAACTCTTTAACAACTGATGAAGGAAGCCTGTACTCCCTTGCCGATGTCCAACAAGACTCTAACTAAGCATTAACACAGCTAGTACATCTAAAGCAGTCCAATACAGTCTTATGTGTCCAGCATGCACTACATTAGCATTAGTGCAGCTTATTTGAGAAAGGTATCTGAAAAACTCCAAACAGTCTGAAAACACTGCCATTCAAACTTAAAATAGGGGTGACTGCAACTCACAGTAGTCACAACTATGTTGCTGCTACAGGGTTCCTCTCAGCACAATAGTACCTTCAAGCTTTTTCTTTGTCCTGGCGCGAAAGAAATAGATCAAGTGTACACAAATTATGTACAATATTTACATGTATGATATACAAATGTAATCAGACAAAATCATATACACACTTTAAACTTAAAGGATTTCAATTAAAACAGCTGGCCCTATTACATTGCAGGACAATTAGCAGTATTTATCAACCCCCTGTACTTTATATGTGTCATATCCCTGTTGGTTAGTTTCAGCTTATGACTTCTGTTCCTCTTTGTCTCTGTAGTGTGTCTGTGTTGGCATATGCTGTCACGATTTTGGAGACTCTCCTCTAGACCTATTCAATATTTTAAGAGTTTTTAGACTGATACTGCAGCTGTTGTACAAATGATTTGGCCTCTTTAAAGCACTGTTACAGGAGTTGTTTTATGTTGCTTTGAAAAGACATCAAACTGCTGATTACCAGACCTCATCTGGCTGACAAAAGGCTACTAATTGGCACTCCACCTAATACAGACCACCTCTGTAACTGTGTTTGGAGTTGTGATTAAATTATTCCAGAATCCATTTTAATGAAGTGTTTACATTATTTTCACATACTGTGTACGTTTAGAGTATGCATGTGTGTCCAAATAAACAACTACAGGGCTGGGGTTGCAGGAAATACTGTAGACCAAATGTCACAAAAGGCCTTAGACCCATGTTGGCGCTGAAGGTGCTCTATTTTGTTGGTTCTGTCAGCATGATAGAGAAGTTAGGCGTCATGCAGGATTGATTCAGTCGTGGTCCCCATCCTACTCTCACTGACGACCTCTAGTCAATCTGGACTCAGGTCTACAACAGATCTAGCGTTCGTGACCGGCTTATTGAGCAATTTAGATTTACCAACCTTGATGCTGCCTCTTAAGCACATCATAAAGAAGAGTGCACCAGCTAGTGTCCTGTGTTAGAGTATTGTGCACAGAGAAGGACATGAGCCTTCTGCCAACTGCACTCCTCTGTCTGTGCTCTTTATAAACTGAAGAAGATATCAAATTGTTATAGTCACATGGTCTGTGCAGATAGATAAAATGTACTGTATAGCAGTTTTACAATAAACATATTGTTAGCCATTAGGTTTGCCAAACTGAAATTTTAGTAGCAGGGGTCGTTAGTCAGCCGCGGCAGTGTACCGCATATAGGGGCACCTTGTTTCCATAATGTGGACCTCAACATTACCTTATGTGAAGGCCCCAGGTTTGGGCTTTCTTGTTTGTATCTTGCTGTGTTTTGTCCCTTTAATCAAGGTAACTGGTGGGTGGAGTTGATACCTGGTGTGAGATGCAACAAACCTGAGCAGGCGGGGCTCAAGTGGCTATAAAGGAGCGTGCTTGATGATTTGATTTTCTCTTCTCCTGGCCTGCCGACTGTTCTGTTTGGTTCTTTGTGTTCTACACCCATACACTCCACTCACACATACACTGCATACATACTGATCTGACAGACACCTACAATTGTATATTTTGCTCAATTTACTTATTAAAATATCTATTATTATTTTCAGACTGTGTGGTTTCCTACTTTTGTCACTTACTGTTGAGCCAGGTTGTGACACTTTCCATTACCTTCCCTTTCCTTAACATTTAGATAATCAATTTTGAAAATCAATCAAAAAAATAAATAAACCCAGTTTTAATAATTGAGCACATTTACAGTACAAACCTTGTCAGTGAACTGTGAGGGCAAAAAACAACATTCAAAAACAAACTAATCGTTCAATAAATCGTCCAGCTCTACTAAGTGTTGCATCTTTTATAAACACATCCCTGGGGTTCACCAGTGGTGATTGTCATGGTATTGGATTTGGCTTTTCCCAGCCTCATTTGCTCTTTCCAACTATCAGAAAGCTGCTGATCCCATGACAGGTGGAGGCAGGCATGGTGAGTTGGGGGAGCTTAGTGTGAAGCAGTTCACTGATCAAAGTGGTGAATGCTGAGCTGAAGTCCACCATCAGGCAGGATCCTACCATATTTTCTCTTGGCTTGTATCTACTGGTCTGCATAGGAGGTGAATATCAGAGGGTCAATTTGGTGTATTTGATGTGATTCAGGTGAGTCAACACAAGACTGTTAAAGGGTTTTATGACTACCGAGGTCAAAGTGACAGGCTAAGGCCTTTGATGCAGAGTTTTTCCATGCATAGGACTACTACAGTTGAAGGCAACTAATTAGAGGTTCCATCATTACTGTTATTGCTCTTACAACCAAATGTACCACAATTAGCCTACACTACAAATAGTGTTGTGTCACTAGAGACAGCCCCTTGAATCTAAGAACAGGAATGTATGTGTGTGCCTGCACTAAAATAGAAACAGACAGCAATCAATAAACAATTAGCAATGCTCATTTATGCTGCAAGTTAAAAAAAAGCCAAAACCAGGGAAATGTTAGATAAAAAAGACAAGAGAAAACAGTCATGAGCTCTCAAAACCTTATCTCTAGACACTCAATAGCAACTAGCTCAGTGACACAATTAGCAAGTTTGTTGAAACCTGTTAAATGAGGGGACCCAGCAGTTTCCAACTTCAGTCATTTTTACTTATCTGAATAGTCTTTAACTCACCCTTTTTAGAAAAAAAAAAGAATATGATAACCAAAATGTAGGCTCGTATGTCATTATAACCATAATAACGCCGATTAGAATGTAAACAATTACAATAGCTTGTATTCAAATTAGCTGCTGAACTCTGACCTTTCAAGTGACACCAAATCCGACCCAATAGGAGCTCACATGTCTGTTTCACAGCCTTCAATAGCCAACAAGAGCCCGCGCTGTAAGGAAGGGCCAGCCCCTGTTATTTCCTGGATAGGCCGAGCCAATTGCAAGTAATTGTGCCGATGACTGGCACTTCGTGTAGCCAATAAAATTCTGAAAATAACGATATCCAGCTTTAAGTAAGAAGTTCATGATCTACCAGCATAAAAAACACATCTGTGTCGAGCTGCCGGCTGATATGGAGCGGTGCAGCAGCAGCCGCCTGCTGCCAAGGGGCGGTGCTGTTTTAGAAAAAATACGCTAAGACATACACTTAGAAAAGTGTAAAATAGTCATTTTTCATGGTATGAAATTTAAACTAGGACTAGGTAAGGCTTTATCCTGTGGCCCTACAGTGTTTTCCAGCTAATAAGTCCCAGCTATAGTTGTCTGCATACATTTGTTAGCAAGCATTTTCAAGCAGAAATAAAAAAATATATTAGTTTTAGTGTGTTTAAACTTATATTAATCAATTCCAGTAGCACAATCATTACAATCATTCTGACTTTTGGGTTAGACACTCCAGAGTGTTATCTTTCAGAGAAGCTCAAAACCATGCATATACTCCTACAAATGGTTCAAGAACTACATTCAACTGATGCAGTTGAAATGTGAAAGTTATTTTATTTCTGTCATCAGTTTGAAATGAGAGTACTAAAATCTACCAGCTGGAAGGTGCTACTGAAAAGGGCTTGACTGAGCAGCGCTGATTTGTATTTTTGAGGTTAGTGCTACTGCACTAACCTCACAAAGAGGCAACAAAGTCAGGTAGACACTTACATATCCACAAAGGCAATATATAGGACCTAAGCCTTAAAAGGGCCTGCGGAATGAGAACAAAATGTATTCATGATATCTGGCAAACTTGATCCCTGATACTTCACTTGAATAGTGAATAGTTGCAGTTTCCAAATACTATCAAATATGTAGCCTATGTCAAGATTGTCTTCATTCTTTCCAACTGTTATCCTTGTATACCATGTGGTGAGGCTGTGATCCTCTTTGCACAAAACTGGCCTTTAGGCTCTAATGGATGTCAACCCAGGTTATGTTTGTCCAAAGAACATCCTGCCTTTAACTAGAACACATACAGGCCCATGTGCAAAGAAATACACACACAAACACAGGCACACATTTTCATTCAATATGCAAATTGAAACTGCAGTTCATTTGCCGATGAAAGGGGATTCATGCTCAATTATATCTTAATGGGATGGATATAAGAGCATGCTCAGACGAACAGATTTTTATTAGATGATTTTTTCATTAGGTCAAATCTGACTTAAATTTCCTGAATCAACTGAAAAGTGAACTGACCTGACCCAGGAAGCAAAGCTACTCACACACTCACACACACACACACACACACACACACACACATGCACATTTTTCTTTCTGTCCTCTCTTCTACAAATACGCATGCATGCACCACAGGGCGAACCGCGCGATTGATTCCGAGGGAAATAAAAGCGCGCGCAGGATGAACGACAGAGGGCGTGGGTGCGCTTGGGGCGGGCGCATGCCTCCGGAATGATAAGCACACAGACTCATAAACACACGGACACAAGCAAGATCCTCCTGGTGCAACTGAAAAGGGGGGGATAAGAGAGGAGGATAGAAAAGAGAGAGAAAAAAGTGTGTGAGAGAGAGAGAGAGAGAGAAAGAGAGAGAGAGGCTGTGTCACGTGGGGAAGAAAAAACGGAGAGAGAGAAAGATATGTAACCTCTCTGCAGTTTGTCAGTCTTTGTTTACTCTCTGCCAGCCATAAACTGTTCACTAATAGCTGGTGCACAGAACTCTCTCTCTCGGACATAACATTATGTTGGGGAACTCCCTTTACTTTGAAGCCAGGCCGGGCAGCACAGTCGGTCCTACAAACGGCCTGACTGTTTCTGGAAATTAAAAATGCAGAGGGAGTTTAAAGAACGGCAGCGTGGAAGAAGTGTTCAATAGCAGCAGACCAATGCTGCATTGCGCTCCTCACAGAGCAGGTCGGTCAGCCTAAAAAAACAACATCCTCCTAAGTGTGTGCATTGGTGTGAGTTGGAGGAATTACATATATATATATATATATATATATATATATATATATAAAACAAAATTGGAAGTAAATATATGATACTACTTTGTTTTATTTATTTATTTATTTATCGATTTATTTATTTATTTATTCATTCACCCTTAGAATATTGGTTGCAGTAGTGGAGTAGGGCAAGATATCTATCATCAATCAAGAACATCAGACAACATCGTGCGGACCACTAATCTACAGTATAAATGAATGTGAATGAATATTACAGCAATTTCCCATTACTTTAGAGAGCATGTGTCAAGTCTCTTTCAAAAAAGAATGAATGAAGCTTTTTACACTTGCCCCGGCAAAATAGCTGCACCAGCAGAAATATGACTGGGCTGACTTGTATTAAAGCCAGATTACTCTCTTTTCTTCCCGTCTCTCTTTGTCCTTTGTATGAATGTGTGAATAAATATATATTTTTCCCACCAGGAGCTGTCAGCAGCCGCGACAGCTACCCATTTAATCTTCCTATATGACAGGGGGAGGTGAGGTCTGTCCCTAGTAACCGACATACACACACGGCGACCCAACACCTCCTCTGCCGCCTCTCCCGTTACAGCTCAGCGATCGAGTTACGCGGCTGGGGGAAAATGTTGCAGTAGCGAGTAGAGAGAGTGGGAGAGAGAGAGACTGCAGCAGCATCGCTTGAGACCGGCAGCAGCAGTCCCAAGCAGTGCAGGTGAGAGAGGGGGAAAAAGCCGGAGGAGGAGGTGCGTGTGGAAGAGAGAGAGAGAGAGAGAGAGAGAGAGAGAGAATGCGGGACTCTTGGAAAAAGACGCATCTACACTCCAGTCCATCACCGAGACATCCATCCCGAACACAGGCTGCACCCGGATTTCGCTAAATTGATGATGATGATGATGGGATCTCCTTTCTAGCCCATCAAGAAAAGCTCTTATTTTCTGTTCCATGAGAAAAAAAAAAACATATAATGTGAAACTCGCTCTGAAAAGCACTCTTGTCTCCTCCTAACTTGCGTGAAGGAATCTGACGGCTTGGCACGTTGCTCCACTGCGGGGGGAGAAAAAAAGAAGAGCTGAAAACGCAGCTGGATCCGAAGGTAAGAAAAGATCCAGAGGCATCATCCCAAATACTTTTTTTTTCAAAGTGATTTGTGTTCCTCTATTGGGAATGTGAGTTCATTTACCTCGACGTCCGGAGAGCCGAGCAGTGTTTTTTTCCCCTTTGTGTGGTGCTGCATTGCAGTTTCTAACTGTGAAAAACGCGAGAAAAGCTGCTGTCCCAAATGTGACTGGAATAGGAAGAGAACTTACAATTGGCATTATGAACTGATAACCGTCCTCATGTGACAACGGGATAGCTAGCCGGTTTTACTGGAAAGAAAGGAGTGATAAATAGTGAAGTGGATTTTTCAAAGGCTGACGAATTAGTTTCTTTTCTTCTTTCGCAGCAGGATGGCTTTTTTGATATCTTTGTGGCATGGACAGCACAGCAAGGCAACGAAATTATTATCGTAGAAGTTGAAAAAGCATTGCCAAGCACAGGAGGAGAATAAAAGAAAGGAGCCCGCATCGCTGAAGTGAACTACAGTGAGAGTGCGGAAGCTTTTCGCCGGACCTTAAGCGGCAGTCCGCAGAGAGCGGCAGGGAGAAGGCAAGGAAGGGTAAATCAACACCCACGCTGTGAGGTACACTAGACCACAAAACACCAAAAAGGAGATACAAGCCGCAGCGGAGAGCCAGACAGAGCGGGAAGGAGAGAGGCGAGAGGAAGAAGGAGCCATGCAGAGGCTTGGTGCAGTGCACTCCTCCGCGGCGCAGGCTTTCAGCCTCGTGGTCTTCATGCTGCAGCTGCTGACTCAGCTACCGGGTGTCGACTCAGCTCTCCGGTACCGGGTGGCTGAGGAGGGCCCACCTGACGTCAAGATTGGCAACGTGGCCGCCGACCTGGGCCTCACGGCTGGCACAGGCAGCGGGGATGTCACCTTCGCCCTGGAGAGCGGCTCAGAGTTCTTCAAGATTGACAATGTGACAGGTGAGCTGACAACAGGCCCGCGGCGCATCGACAGAGAGAAGCTCCCACAGTGCCAGATGATATTTGATGAAAATGAGTGTTTCTTGGACTTTGAGGTGTCAGTGATAGGGCCACTGCAGAGCTGGGTAGACCTATTTGAGGGCCGTGTGGTCATAACAGACATCAATGACAACACACCTTCCTTCCCATCACCTGTGCTCCAGCTCTCAGTTGAGGAGAATCGTCCAATAGGAACACTTTACCTGCTGCCCACAGCTACAGACAGGGATTTTGGGCGAAATGGCATTGACCGCTATGAGCTTATCCAAGATGGTGGAGCTGGGTCAAGTTCAACAAGACGCACAGCAGGAGTAAACCCCATTACCAGAGTAGATGGGCTTGGGGACCGGAGGGGTAGAAGTGGAGATAATGGAGGAGGAGCCAGGAGCACTGTGTTTGAACTGCAAGTTGCAGATATACCAGATGGTGAAAAACAACCACAGCTCATTGTGAAAGGCACATTGGACCGTGAGCAAAAAGACTCATATGAGCTTGTCCTCAGGGTTCGCGATGGAGGGAACCCACCGCGCTCCTCCCAAGCCCTGCTTCGTGTTTCCATCACTGATGTGAATGACAACAGCCCACAGTTCGAGAGGTCCACATATGAGGCAGAAATGGCAGAAAATGCTCCACCAGGTACACCTGTCCTCCAGGTCAGAGCTGCAGACCGTGACATTGGAGTCAACGGACAGGTGGAGTATGTCTTCGGAGCTGCTACTGAGTCTGTAAGGCGACTCCTGCGGCTAGATGAGGCAACTGGGTGGCTGAGCGTGCTTCACAGGATTGACAGAGAAGAAGTGGCTCAACTGAGGTTCACAGTAACGGCCAGAGACCGTGGTCAGCCACCCCGCACTGACCGCACCACTGTAGTTTTGGCTGTCCGGGATGAAAATGACAATGTCCCAGTTGTAGAGATCCGAAAGATTGGACGTATCCCTGTTCGAGATGGAGCAGCATTAGTACCAGAGAATGTTCTGGTGGACACACCAGTAGCGCTGGTGCAGGTGTCAGACCGAGACCAGGGAGAGAATGGGGCTGTGACGTGCACAGTTGTAGGAGATGTCCCGTTCACACTCAAGCCAGCTGGTGAAACATTACTCCCACCCCTACCTGCAGATGAAGCCTTTGACAGGTAAGCTTATTAATAAGTAGTTCCCAAATAATCTAATCTAATAATCAGTTTAAGACATTTGGGTAGGATGGTGCACAACTTTTGCTGAGGGAACACAACAATTGTAAGTAATGGCAAGGTAATCACGAAGTAATAATGTGTTTTAAATAATAGCTCAGCATGATGCACCACTTTACCTGAGGGGGGACATAAACATTAACAAACATGCTTAAATATACTATTTGGATATGTGCCAATAAGCACCTGATTCAAAGTCAAAAGTGGTTATCATCAAGAAAATGGCCATAATCATTAGACACTGGTTTATTAACATAGCATTTAGCAATTTGTTCTCAAGTATCTTAATCAGAGTTATTCAGGAACTATCTGTAAACTATATGTTCATTTCAAGATAAGGTATGTTATGTATACATATACATTTATTTAAAACTTATGATTGTCTATCATTCATAGACAACAAGTATTTATGTCTTTTTATCAGGAGCAGGTACTGTTTTTATCCTACATGTTCCTGACAACTGCACATTCAGCATGCTGTTGCTTTTGTCACCCACACCACAGCCCTAGTAGGTATTTCTACAATTTATATTTTCCGCAGAGAATTCAGAGAAGAGGGGCTCAAGTGTTGTTGTATGCAGATTTCATTTAAACTTGGTTCAAGTAGAACCACTCATTCACTAAGGCTACAGAGTAGTTAAATGTCATACGATCGGTACAGTTTGAGCATAAATATTCATTCAAACCAAGGGTTTTAGACTTTTTAGTAATATTATTCCAGCAGTGTAGTGCAGGCTGCGAATGTCAATGTCCTTAGGTCAATAGTAAAGATATTTCCTGAAGCTATTGAATGGAGGGAGTGAGGGAAATAAAGAAGGCCATCTTAGGATATTGCTGCTACTACTTATGACACCTGAACAAAAGTTGTTATATTGGCTGTCCTTGACTAAAGAAATCCTTTGTCGAAGTAATCATGAGAGATCTTAAGAAAATCAATTAGTTGACTTATTTAAATATTTGTCAGTCTCCCCATTATTATAAGAAGATAGTGTGTATAAATCTAGTGTGTATTAAAGTTTAAAGTATATTACTGCTGAAATGATTAGTTGATTAATCAATCAGTCGATTGACAGAAAATTAATTGCTATTTTGACAATCTTATTATCTTATATCTTCAGTTATTTTTCAAGCAAAAACTCCAATCCTTCTCTGGTCCCATCTCTTCATATGGGAGGATTTGCTGCTTTTCTTTGTTTCAAATCATTATACACTACATATCTTTGGGATTTGGACTGTTAGATGAAGACATTTGAGGATGTCACTTTGGGCATTGTCAAATCTATTTTCTGACATTTCTGTAGCATATAATAGAATATTCCCAATAAAAAGACAAACACAATGACTACTGACAGAATAACGTTTGGTCCACCAACACACTAGTGACTGAGAAGTCCTGTATTATTTCCGTGTAGGGTAGCAACTACATTCATTAAATGTATTTTCTAATTATTTTTTACAGGAATAAGAAAAAATACTTCTTACATACTTCCGCCTTGCTGGACTATGAGGCCACGAAAGAGTACAGTGTTACCATTGTGGCGGTAGATTCTGGCAGCCCCAGTCTGTCCAGCAATAGCTCGCTGATGGTGCGAGTAGTAGATATCAATGACCATGCCCCAACCTTTGCCCAGAGTGTCGTGGAGGTCCACTTTGCTGAGAACAACTCACCTGGTGAAAGGGTGGTCACGGTGGTAGCCACAGATGCTGACAGCGGCAAGAATGCAGAAATTGCCTACTCCCTGGATCCTGCTGCTAATGCGCCATTTTACATAGATACAGATAATGGAGATATCCGTGCCACTGGGGTTCTGGACCGTGAGCAGCGAGAGCGGTATGAACTGCGGGTTATTGCGAAGGACAAGGGTACCCCCTCTCTACAAGGCTCTGCGACGGTTGTTGTTCAGGTGACCGACCGCAATGACAATGCACCAAAGTTTGTTCAGGAAATCTTCACATTCTACGTGAAAGAGAACCTGCTTGCCAACAGCCCAGTTGGCATGGTCACTGTGACTGATGCTGACGAAGGCGAAAATGCAGAACTAAGTTTGTTTGTAGAGATGGATGGAGTTGATGAGAAAAATACAGGAGAGAAGGTGGAAGCAGATGGTGAGAAAGAGCAAGAAGAGGTGTTTTCCATTGAGAACAACACGGGGACTATCTTCTCTTCTGCATCGTTTGACCGTGAAAAGCTTTCCACCTATACCTTCCGTGTCCGGGCTGTGGATGGAGGGGAGCCTCGCAAAACTGCCACGGCCACTGTCTCGCTCTTTGTGACGGACGAAAATGACAATGCCCCCTCAATCACCTCTCCAGCCAATGAGTCCTACACCCTCCTTCCTCCTGCTAGCAGTGCCCGCACCATTGTCAGGACTGTAACAGCACTAGATTCAGACACTGGTCCGAATGCTGATCTTCGCTATGCCCTAGTGGGGGGAAATCCCTTCAGACTGTTTGAAATTGGCCACACCAATGGAGTGATCACCCTGGCAGAACCTCTGGAGCGGCGCCACAGAGGTCTGCATCGCCTGGTGGTCCGGGTCAATGATAGCGGGGCACCCTCTCTCTGTGCCACTGCCCTGGTTCATGTCTTCATCAACGAGAGCTTGGCCAACGCCACCCTAGTAGATGCACAGGTAATCTTTATATATAAAGATGAATATTCTTGTTGTGAAATCTTATTGTGGTGTGCCGACCTCTATTGTTCCACAGCGTTGGTAATGATAACCAATAATGACAGTGATGATAGTGTCCTTCGATCACCCTCCTTACAATGGAGGAGGGTGATAATGACAACTGAATATAGCTGTTTCAACTAAACTGGTAAGAATATTATTTTCTTGATAGAATGAGATAAATGCACAATTTCTACAGGCTGCATGGTGTTGCAATTTCCTGCCCATTTTTGAGGAAATAATTGCGTCTATATTTGTCCTAGATAAAGAACCCAATTTCTTTTTTGAGGGCTATTGGCAATGCCAGCTTCTTTGTAGTTTGGATGTTCTTTGTCCAGCATACATTTGTATAATGACTATGTTGTTAAAATAACTGTTATTACTGAAGTGGTTCTTCTTTTATGGTACATTGAACTCAGAGCTTAGAGCATTAGGTGTGTGTGTGTGTGTGTGTGTGTGTGTGTGTGTGTGTGTGTGTGTGTGTGTGTGTGTGTGTGTGTGTGTGTGTGTGCAGGAGAGAGGGACAGAGAGATAGAGAGAGTGAGAGCATTAGGTGTGAGTGTTTTAGTAAGGCAGAAGGAGAGAGAGAGAGAGAGAGAGAGAGAGATGGGCCTGTCCCAGTTTTGGCCTTGTAATACAGAGTAGGTTGAAGTATGTTCATTTGAATAGATGTTGTACTTCAGCAGTGTCTCTTTACTGTAGGCCTGAATATTGATGAGGTTTAGGAGTTTTCATTGTGGCAAACAGCTTATTCTGAGCAGAACAGAAAGGGTCATACAGGGGAAAGTAACTGAAAATTACTAAAAACTCTAAATGAATAATGTTTACAGGTATGTTTACAGGTTGAATAAAGGGAATCCAAAATAGAGAAATGAGAAATCTGCTATTATTGAAGAAATGTGTCTGGTCCTCTGGAAGGACTCTACAGAAATATCAGTTAGCTTGAAAGATCCACACTGAAGTGAAGAGGTAATTGACTAGACTCAAATACATTACTGAGATACCAGAAATAACTGAAATAACGGCGTGAGTTCAAATTTAGCTTATGCTTTGCTGGTGGAAATCGTTCTTTGCCCTCATTGTAATGAACTTCCCATTATGCTAAAAAAAACGTCTAACTAAGCTATAAATGCTGGCAGGTAATAATTACTAAAACTTCGTCTCTGGTGTGGCGACGTAATTTGTATTGACTAATAATTAAATCGGCTCAGTGGCCTTGAGGTTACAGTGTTTCTTCTGGGGCTAACAGCTTGTGGTTTTAACCCCCACTTCTCATATTTTCTCAAAGGAAAAGGTCTTCAACTGTCAGATGTGTGCATATAGCGTGACGAGACATTTGAGAGAAAAACAACAGATAAGACACCTCCAAAATTGTGTCAAAGCACTGGTTTTATTCGTACCCCCAAAATACTATGCCATCCTTAAATACATTTCTGTGTCCCTTTTGTATCAGAACACTGGATAAAAGTGTTTTATTGCACTCTGCCTAACCTGAGGACACACCTTACAATGCAGATGTTAGCTGCAAGTGCTTATCTACTGCAAACTATGCACGTGGTCATTTTGTAGTGCTTCCCTGGGTGTTTCAACTTGTCTCAAACAGAGACTGAAATAGAAGCATCTGGGGGAATGTACATGATTTCCAAGTGAGCTGATTTTCCATTTTCAATTATGTTGCTCTATAGTCATTCCAGAAAGTCGCATAGCAACTACAATAACGTTGTGCTTTGTGTTGCCCTTTGAGTTCTCTGTATCCTTATTTTGAACGGCACTTAAAGCTAAATCTTGTGTTTTAGCTGGAGAAAAACCCATCCTCTATAATCATAGCCTGAGATCTTTGACTAACTTTATATGGAGATAACTTGGGTGTCCAAAAAAAGTTTACCCTTTAACAAAGACTAATAACTGAGGACAGTTAGAAGATAGTATTTGAGCACTAGCCAGTAAGTAGAACACATGAAAAGTACAAATTGAACAATCAAGGGGTTGAGGATTAGAATAGAACACTTGGTAAGCGGAGGAACAAAGATGTTGACAGGTGGAATTAACTGCAAAGTGCCTAAACCACCAGGGCCATTGAATGGAACAATAGGGTGTAATATGTTCAAGCCGGTATAAAATCCGTCTTTGATTACAATATGCATAGTTTAGTTTGATTGTAGGGAGGAACTTGGCGGAGTAATTGAGTAGAAGTCATTGAAGAGAGAATACCTCCATCTCATAATGAAGTCAAACTGAGTGGTGGATGGATGCCAGATGTAATTAGGGAAGGAAAACGGCTGCTACTGCTGCAGCACCGCGGCAGAAAATGACTCCAGTCTTTTCTATCCAACAGTACCCGGTGAACCACATGTTGGGTAATTAGCTACAATCTGATGCTGCAGAGATTGAGCTGGAGGAAGAAGGAATTAGAAATAGTTGTGATATTTTAGACATGGTTGTCATTTGGGAAACTTAAAGGTGCTTTGTACATCAGAAGTACCCTGTTCGGTGAATCTGATTAAGCCTTTTAGTGATAATATTTTCACATTCTTACAGTTTGTGTTTCATCTCAGATCAAGAGGTTGTTTTTATAATCTTGAAATGTGAGATTGTTTTCATGTTTCTATTAATATAAGGACTAGCTAACAATTACTAAACTGCAGCTCTATGTTCTTATGATAAGCTCTGAATGCATTTAACTGCAGCTAAGATCAGGCAACTTTCTAAGCTCGGGTCAATAGTGTGGTTAGGGAGAACTCCTTGTCTTGGTCACAGCATCGGCATCTACGGTGATATGCAGATAACAGAATCCTTGGAGAGTGGAACAGATAGATCGTGGTGTTAAGTCCAGCCGGAACAAAGCTCATACAGCAGAATGGAAGATTCCACTGGGAGTTTGGGATGCGTCAGAGGGATGTACTGAAACACAGCGGTGAAGGTGGCTGTGGCGCTTATCCTGCTGGACACTTAACTGTCCTGTACGTGCCTATACACACTTACAGCACATACACCTGCACATGGACAGCTATACAAAGCATGCACTCAGTATCTCTTCATCTCACATGCACACACACACACACACACACACGCACACAAACACAAACATGTGACTTGACTCGCAACCATCTTGCCCTTTCTTTTTCTTCTCTCTGTCACATAGGCCCGCACGCACACTCCCAGACACACACAAACTTGGCTGTTTTCACATTGTATATGCACATATGGCGCTGCATCACAATTTTCTCTCCCTGTGTTGCACACACAATACAACAGACAGTGCAGGGATGCGCTAAGCCAGCAAGATGCCCAGCAGAATGAGAATGGAAAGGAATACTGCAGGCAAAAGAAGAACAATGGGGCTGACGGGAGAGCGGAGCCTGGCGGAGAGGCCCTCTGCAGTGGAAGCAGAAAAATGGAATAGAACCAACACAACTTGCTCAAAAACAATGAAACTTAACCCAGAGATAGATGGTGATGAAACAATGAAATATAACACGGCCCCATTCTTAGCTTGGGGCTGACGAGAAGTGAGAGTGAATAATGTGGCTCTATATGAGTAAGCCTAATATGCCTTGGATAATGCAATAAGCAAGTCACACACTGCAGCTGAGTGAGCAGCACTCTCTGCAGTGTTACCAATACTCCCGATTATACTGTAGTTATTTTATTTGGTTATTGCAAACCACGGGGGCTCAATTTTAACTTCTCTTCTCTCTCACCTTCACTCTTTGCCTGTCTACCGTTTATTCCTGCAAGCCTTATTACCCACCATTCTTAAGGCAGCGAGGATTACACGAGTATATAATTTCAAGCCTTGACAGGCCAAAGGAATTGTCATTTGAGCTCCAAGACGAGGTGTCAAGGCTGCAGAATTAGTTGTCTCACTAACGGACAGCTTACACTCTGTGTGGGCTCGTGTAGGTGCGTGCGAACATATCTGTCTGTGTGTGCGTGTATGTGTGTGTGT
>NC_060153.1:14082162-14100801 GCF_021292245.1 Micropterus dolomieu | reverse complement strand
TAAGACAGATGCTGGTCCACCCCAAAGACCGCACACCCAAACACAAGAAAAGCAATCTAGTGTATGCGGTCCAATGCAGTGAGGAATGCACAGACCTGTATATTGGGGAGACTAAACAACCACTACACAAACGCATGGCTCAACACAGAAGGGCCAACTCCTCAGGTCAAGACTCTGCTGTCTACTTACATCTGAAGGACAGAGGACACTCGTTTGAGGACCACCAGGTGCACATTTTAGACAGAGAAGATGGATGGTTTGAAAGAGGTGTCAAGGAAGCATCTACACCAGGGTGGAGAAGCCGTCATTGAACAGGGGAGGGGGTCTACGCCACCACTTATCCCCCACTTACAATGCTGTCCTTTCATCACTGCCCAGGAAACTCAACAAACGTAACCTATTGGCCTCAGGTGAAGATACCAACGATGGTCGTTCAGTCTTGGCCACAGGTGAAGATGCCAACGATGGTCGTTCAGTCTTGGCCTCAGGTGAAGATACCAACGATGGTCGTTCAGTCTTGGCCACAGGTGAAGATGCCAACGATGGTCGTTCAGTCTTGGCCACAGGTGAAGATGCCAACGATGGTCGTTCAGTCTTGGCCTCAGGTGAAGATACCAACGATGGTCGTTCAGTCTCGGCCTCAGGTGAAGATGCCAACGATGGTCGTTCAGTCTTGGCCACAGGTAGTCTTAACGACTGTAACGACTGTCGTCACAGCAACCAGGAACACTAACGAACCAGCGGTATCGATGACCCGGGCCAACGACCCCACTGAGGTTAAATAGCTGAGTTTCCCTGCCAGTCAGTCAGAACTGGAGAAGTCCTTTGGATGAGAGACGAAACGTCTTCCAGTATCTTCAACCAAGTCCAGTTGCCCTTGATTTTAACCTTCGTTGGATGTGAAGATTATTACAAATGTACTCAATGCAATGCCAATAAGCCTCCTGGCTTTGTCGGCCGCCACGGTGTTAGACGGAGCCGTTACAGTGTCTTTAAACTTCTCATGTCCTGACACTATCAATGTGCATTCTTCTGGGAAAAATACTGAGCATGCGCCGTTGTGAAAAAACTCCAACGTCGCCCCTTTTAGGCGAACGTCCACCAACTCCACTTCAGTTAACATGGCTCAACTAATCAACATCTTATTCACCGTCGTAGTACAATTGAACTCCAGTGTAGGCGGTCAGAGTTTGTCAAAACCGAGTTTGCCCGATAACCCTGAGTTAACTCCACATGTGTCTCAGTTTAAAGTTCACCTGTCTTCAGTTTTGACCACGCAGGTGAACAAACCGTCGGCCAACAGAAACACTGATGCACTGTGTTTATGAGACGGCATCTGCATTTATACTTGTACTTATTTTAGTTTAATAAATTATACTTGTTTTAACTAAGTACTTTGCGTGGACTCCCTCTTTGTCACATTTCCTGAGCCAGTTTGTGACAGTTTAGAAGTAATTATCCAAGCGACCTGTCTGTTTAGTTCAATATCACAACACCAAACGGCAGCATCGCTCTCACACACTGTTTACAGTTTATGATCACTAATCCATGTCTTCTTAGTCCCAAGTTGGAGCTGTAAACATCATGCCCTTTTGGGGGGGGGCTGAATGCAAGGTGTCCTTTCCAAGAGACTAAACCAACATTAAAACCACAAGTCTAAATTAACACTCGCAATATGATAAAGAACTTAGAAACAATACTACATGAAATACACAGCAGCTTCAGGTCAAACTGGCCAAAACACTAGTGAACACAAACACAGCTCCCTGTATACAACAGATGTAAAATGGCTTTGTGATGAAACTCCATAAGGACTGTAATACTGAGCAGCGTTGCACAATCTTTCCACGCATGATCAATTCATGATCTACTGTATGAAATGAGGCCACCCAGCGAATCTAATCTGCATATAGACGGCAGCTAATATGGCATTTTAAAGTTAGCTTTCGCCGGGGAGGTTTTTCCGAGGCTCCTCCTGAGAGCCGTGGCCTCCTTTAGATGAAGCTTTACCAAAGGCTCATCACTAAAGAGCGTCACTCAGTGACAGCAAATCTCAACAAGCCACTACCTTAATTATTCTCTTTACTTAGGGGAACATGGGCATTTAAAAAAAGAAAAATCTTATTCTCTTTGCCATGAGCACTTGGGGAAAAGTACCTGTAGTGATCCAAAAAGAAAATACCTGGAGCAAGTCTCAAAGGAGTAAAGAGACAGAGAGAGAAGACGTGAAGATGAAGAAAGGCAAATATTTGATAAGTCAAGCAACAGCAGGACAAAG
This sequence comes from Micropterus dolomieu, assembly GCF_021292245.1. NCBI lineage: Eukaryota > Metazoa > Chordata > Actinopteri > Centrarchiformes > Centrarchidae > Micropterus > Micropterus dolomieu. The sequence continues at coordinate 14,098,523 of NC_060153.1, read as the reverse complement.
CAAAACTCTCTTGTCACTTCACCACCACTCAAAGCACAATGGAGAAAAACTCAGAATAAAGCAGCAATTCTAAGGAAACAATCCTATTCATGTAGCTCAAACGAACAGCTAAAAAAAAAATAAGAAAAGTCTTCTTATCTTTCTGTGAACATCTCTTTGATTATTTGTTCCATTCATCCAACAGGTGGATCACAAAGAATCAAAAACAGACTGCAAAATGATCCTCAAAATGTCCAAAATGCCCAAATCACTGCTCACTTTCCTCTCAGTCCTCTTTAAAGTGAAGTGAAAATAAGAGATTTCCCAGTTAATCAGGTTAAAAGTGGTGGGGGAAAAAAACAAATGTTTGTGAAAAGCGACGTTTAGGAACTACTTCCTGGTGTCTGAGTGGAACTGTGTCAGGTGTTTGTGGTTTACCTCCAATCAGTGGGTTTGTGTGCTGTTAGTCGCCCCAAGTCCACCAGGGGGGTAACAGCAGCTGCTCACAGTCGATCACTCAGCCTGCTCACATGGATCCAGTGGATTGTTTTTTTTTTTTGCAGCGATGCAGATCAGATTTGAATTAGAGGAAGTAAGAGGATACAGATATATAACACAGCACTCTTCAAACAGATAAATGAACAACGTAAACCACACCTTTAGAGTAAAACAATTTCAAAAAGAGGCGAGGAAAGATATTAATTAAGTCAAGTTTAAATAAATAAATAAACAATAGATCAGAAAAAGAAGTCCGAGCTTGGCATAGAGGTTTGCAGCTTACCTGAAACACTGACACCGTCAGGGCTCTGTTCAGTTTGTTAACACATGTCTTTATAGTCTAAAATATCTGTGTGATGTTGCTTTAACATTTAAAAGCTGCTCCAGACCATGTGTATATTAATGTCTACATACTTTTAAGCCTGCAGTGCGTTAAATGTTAACATGCACATCTTGGGCCACATTTTATCTCAGAACCTCGACCCACTTTCGTTGCCAGGAGATAATTAAACTGAAACCCCTGCGTGTCCTCGGGGCACAATTGGTGGAGTAGTGGACCAATTAAGAATATAAAGCTAACAAAATCTTACTAGTAAACCACTTAATGCTTCTACCAATATATGGTGGAAATGTTTGAGCAGCAGATTGAGAATGCACTTTTTTTGTAATTATTTTTGAAAAGCATAATCTTTTCTAAAGATCTGTGTGGCTCGTAATCTAATCAAACAGTGCCCTCCTATGGCTTAATTAGGTAATCTACATTTTAATGCTTCCAGCGCCACCAAACCCCTGCTGGTAATTGAATATCTTCTTGTTCTCCGGCTCAGTGAGTGACATTGATGAAGCACAGAGGGTGAGAGTTCGTCGGCACAACACTATTACAATTAGACAAACGGCGGCAAGCGTGGAGGTAATGATCGGACTGCCAGCTCAGCTGCACTCCAGAGAAAAACCGATCCGGGACGAGGGAGCTGCAGAGACAAACAGAGAACAAAGATGCTGATCTGCTGTTCTGATCTCGACGTGTTTGCTTCTCTCTTTATCTCGTGAGACTGATTTTGATCCGGAGCAGGACGGGGGGGAAACAACAGAGGATGAAAAAGAATATGTAGAATTGACAGAAGTAAAACAAGCAGGAGGGGGGGGAAAAAAGAGCAGAGAAACAGAAGTGTTCAGGGAGGACAAAAGTTTGGATTAAAAAAAAAACGGTGGAGGAAAGGTGGGGAGCGATTAATAAGACTTTCTAAACTTATTCCTTCATTACTGTGTGTGAAGCCAGAGGCTGGATTGAGGTCCACACAGCCTCATTGAATTATTGATCACTGTATCCCAGCATGGACACACACACACACACACACACACACACACACACACACACACACACACACACACACACACACACACACACACACACACACACAGTCTCCACTACATCAAGGGTTTGGTTTTTTCTGCAGGAGTTTGTGTGTTTGCAGGCTGCAGGAGTTTGTGTGTAACTTCATGGCTGAGTGTTTAGTGTTTACACTACTTGCAGTGTGGGTGTGTGTGTGTGTGTGTGTGTGTGCTTCCACATATCTCTGTGAGGACTCAATTTGAGACATTTTGACATTCTGGAAAGTGAGCGCATTTAAAGTGGTCCTCACAGCTTCCAAGGGCAGTTTAAGGGTTCAGATTTTCCTGTCATACCTGTTCTGAATGGCCGCACACAAAAGGTGATGGTGAGAAGCCTGCTGTCACAGAGAGGCAGAGACCCAATGAATCATACAAACTTGGGTATAACAGGGAAAACTTTCTGAGAGACTCGTTTCAGTTCAGTCTGCACGCACAAAAAATTACAGAAGTAGTGGAGTGATGAATGAAAGAAGAGAGCCTGAGAGAAAATTCAATATCTTACACCTCAGCACACCTGGGTGATCAATGCATTCAGTGGATGTGCTAGTTGAATTTTTGGTTTAAAGTCATAAATAATTTTGAACTCTGATTCCAGTGTTGCAACGATTTGAGGGGAGGGGGTTTCCGATGCTGTTAGACAATCCAACAACACTTCTTGTGGCCTTTAAGGTTAGAATATGTTTAGGATTAACACATCACAGAGTACTGTTTGAGATAACTGTTGTGATTTGGCGCTATATAAATCAATTTGAATAGAATTGAATTTGAAGTCATTAAGATTTGGTTTATACATGTAGTTGTGATGGTGGTATGATGATGAAGATGATCAGCATGCATAGACAAATTGCTAAGCTAGAAATGTGGTGCATACATTTTCAGATAATATACACACTACAAAAATCCACCGTTTCACATCATGTATATAATCAGATTTTTAGAACTTAATGTCCACATCAAAATGAATAAATTACTGATACAGAAAACTACAAATAAAGCCTGGAATTATTTCATTCAGTCACTAACTTGATGGTCCCTCATGCCTTCTTTTCCAAGTTAGCAAATTTAAAAATGTCAGAAATGAATAACTATTCCAAATATTGCTTCCATGTCACGTTTATCTTCAGACTTGTATAAAAGCCTGACATCTCCACTCTGGTGGAGAAAGCACAGAAAGCACATGAACATATTAAGGAAATTTAAGAATCTTTGTTAACGTTTACAGAGGAGCAATAGAGAGCATCCTGACTGAAAACATCACAAACTGGTATGGGATGTGCTCGGAGCAGGACAGGAGGGCTCTGCAGCGGGTGATTAAAACCCCTCAGAAGATCACTGGTACCAATCTTCTGGGGAGGTGCCTGCAGAGCCCAGAGGATCCTGAAAGACAGGACCCACCCTGCCACACCCCGTTCACCCTGCTGCTTCTTCCCCAGTCTGAGAGACTCCTGAATTCAGCACTGCACCATGTAAAATAGTTTTTATGACGTTCACCATTTACTGTATATAATATATTACAGTTTTTACAAGTAGCATCTCATTATACAACCCTGTGTTGTATATAAAAGTTTACTTTAAATACAACATGATAGCAATATTACATGTGTTTGTATTTAAACAGCTTTTCAGTCTCCACAAACACTGAGTAAATCTTTTAGCATGTGTGCACACAGCACTGTGTGAGCTAACTCAAATAAACACAAGTATAGAAGTTCAAAATGTTTGTGCACTTCCATACTTCCAAACCAGCAAATCTGTCGTTCCAGTCATGGACTTTTCAATTAGTTAGGTTTTGCAGGATGCGTAGGTGTCATTTACATATCCCCGCCACTATTTTAAATGGATGGATTTTGTCCCCACCACTTGTTGAAGCATAATTTGTTTAAAAACCATTCTGAAATATAGCTTGCAGTTAAATAAAAAATGAAAATGCCTTTAAAAAAGTTTTATTTGCTCAAGAAGAAAGTATGCAATGAAATTAAAATATAGAAGAAACAAATGTGAAGGTGTAACTTAAGCTAAAAAACAAAACAAGCTACTGATTGTAAAATGATCCAAAAACATGCATTCACCAGTCAGTAACTAACAACTTCTCGATACAGTTTCTTTTTGGCCAAGTTTTCAATTCTGTCTCTTTGAACATGACAAAAGAGGAGAGAAGACTAAATCATGCCACCATGTGTGTTGCCTCAGCAGGGATGATATTACATGAGAAAAGTTGATCTACAGGAGAAACAGATCTGAAAGCAGCACAGAATGACTGAGAGCTGCACTCACTTAGATTCTGTAAGGTTTATATATTTTGAAATGTGACCTGCCACCTGAATTTTGAGTTTTCCAACATTTCCACCATAAATTGGTGCAGAAACGTTCACCAGAATGCAGGAAATTGTCAGGGTCAAGGGTGCGCAAAGCAGGTGAGAGCCAAAATACACGACACTGCGAGCAGAGATTCAGTTCCAGGGTTTATTTCACAAACACACCAGGCAAAACAAAACTCACGGGTACTGGAAGCTGGCAGTATCCAGCATGGCAGAACACACATCATACGACAATGACCAGACGGGGACTGAACAGAAAAAACAAACATATACACCAGGGACTAAGGCTAATGAGGCAGGCAGGCAGACAGCAGGGAAAACAGAGAGGCAGGCAGGCAGATTACTGGGGGAACAGACAGAACACCATCCATCCATCGTCAACCGCTTGTCCTGCGTACAGGGTCGCGGGGGGGCTGGAGCCAATCCCAGCTAACATCAGGCGAAAGGCGGGGTCCACCCTGGACAGGTCGCCAGTGCATCGCAGGGCCACACATAGACAGACAACCACTCACATTCACACCTAAGGACAATTTCAGAGACACCAATTAACCTGGCCTGCATGTCTTTGGATGGTGGGAGGAAGCCGGAGCACCCGGAGAGAACCCACGCGGACACGGGGAGAACAACTCCACACAGAAAGGCAGGGGCAACCGGGGTTTGAACCCACGACCTTCTTGCTGTGAGGGGAAAGTGCTAACCACTGCACCTCCGCGCCGCCCCTACTAAACATATCAGAGTAATATAAATAAACTAATACAGCAGACAGATCACGAATAAACTAACACCAACAGACTGAAGCTAAGACCGAACAGAACTCAGAGCAGACATGAGCAGAAGCACACAGACCAGGAGTGAAACACTTAAGACATGAACTAAAGGTACAGGACTAAGAACTAAGACACCGAACTAGGAACTAAGATACGAGACAAGACAGATACTAAGAAACTTAAAGATGTGGATGAATAAAATAATAAAGGCTACACAGAGACTAAAGCAGAATGATCAAAATCAGATTAATTAATGAAACTGGCAGAGAGCATAAATTGACATCTTGCAAACAGACAAAACCCAAGCATGAACCTATGTCCCCACCACTTTTCAAAACAAAGTGACCCCTTGCCAGGATGCATGCAACCCCTGATCCTGCTTTGCCTTTGTAGCAGCCAAGGCGCCGGGGTTCTGGACTCTGCACGGTCCACATATTCTGGTACATTCTGGCATGTGTGCTTGTAGGCACTTATATATGTGAGAAAGCTCCTCATGTATATTTCAGGCTGTTTCTCCCTGCAGACAAACTCCTCGCTGCTCTCTGATAGAGATGTCAGACACATCAAGAAGCCCCTCCACTGCTTGATCATAGAGCAACGAGGGAGAGAGGGAGGGAGGTTAAAAATGAATGGAGGGATGAACAGAAGTGTGAGAGGGGAGAAGAACGAGAGAGGGAGACACGAGTTCAAATCAATGAAGGCTGGAGGAGGTGGAGGGTCAGAGTCTGGTGTGAGTCTATAGCTCCAACAAGCTAAGAGGGAGTCCATAAACACGGAGAGATAAAGAGAATGATAAAGTGGCCGCTGAACAGCAGAATGAGATGTCTGGACTTAAAAAGAAATGAATGAGGAGAAAATGGAGACAAAGAGAAATGTGCTCCAGCAGCAGCCCCTGCAGGCCAAACACTGAACTGCAGGTGTGCAGAGACGGCGGTGAGTCTGGTTACAGCTGTTTACACTGTTTGCTACTGCACATTAAGGAGCTACGTGCGCAGTTTATACACAAAAACAGGTATACAGTGAGAACACACAGTAAGAAGAGTGAACACTGAGGGTGAGATGAGATGCAATCTAATGATAAACAATTATCAGTGAAAGTTGAAATGCTGTTTCTCTCAGCAGCAGAGTGTAAAAAGTAACAAAACATAAAAGCCTCTAAAGTGTATTTGGCATGATAGATATCTGGCTGGCGTCGGTGATGCGTCAGGGAGCAAGTTTGCTGCGCTGTTGAGTAGTTCACACATAACTACCGGCGATCAATTGCTGATTTATCCCACAGCCGGACGGTCACCGAGCTTGCAGACTGGCAAATTGGGCTTCCCAGATGCAGTGAGCATTTACAGAATGCCTATTCTTTACAAATGTCATGAAAAGAATGCATCTGTGTCACTGAACGTGCACTGAAGTGTGCTGGCTGAGAGAGTGTAAACACAGCCAGGAGAGCAGGAGGCAGATCTGTATGCAGCGCAGGTATCCGAGTGCATTGCCTCTGTGTCAGTGTGTGTGTGTGTGTGTGTGTGTGTGTGTGTTAGCATGTGCCTCTCTCTCCCCGGGGCGTTGTATGGCCATGCTGTGAGGACGGGATCTTTTATCTTGGCTGACGTCCCAATCAATCAGTCAGACACTGATGGAGACCCAGGCTGCCCACACACACACACACACACACGCACATCTGGAGCTCTTAACCCCTTCCTATCAGTCCTTTGTTGAACAACAGCCTTTTTGTTCACAGAGTCCGGAGGACGGTCTTTGTCAGGCCCTGCCTGTGTGCTCTCACCTTTACCACACACTCACACACACACACACACACACACACACACAAACCTGAGTGTGCTGAGGTGAATTCAGGTAAAATCCATTATGATGTCCTTTTGTCGGATCTGCAGGGGGATGAAATCATGTAAACAGCCGACAGAAAGAAGGTCACAGCGTTTTATTTTTTTTCAGACGTATAAAATGTTCTGAAGCCGACGCTTTCAGAGAATAATGAAACAACTGACAGAGGCCAAATCAACTGCACCGTCTCAGCCTGCAGGATCAGACTGCATCTGAGGTAGATTTTTCTTTTGTCACGGTTTCATTTTCTTTTCTTTCCAACAATACACTTGTAAAGTCCTCAGTCCACTTTAACCTCAACCATTAAATGTACTTCTCAATATGTGGAACCGCAGAGATCTTTACTTTTTCCACAAAGACGACAAAAACTATTTAGCTAATTGCTTTTATCAGATCTGGACAATGTTTTGACTCAAAGGGAAAAAACTTGGCTATCTCGATGCTTTATTAGTATAAAAAATACTCTTTGAATTACTGTCACTGGTTAAGACCAGTAGCTTGTCAGACTGAGGCCAGTCACGTGGATTGGACTGGGAGGGACTGCTTAAAAGTAATTGTGGTTTAATTTTGTTAAAATCATTAAAATGCTTAGCGCTGCAGTAAACACTCTTAAATGGACAGTAAACCCGGGGGGACAGGTTTTATGTTGCGGGAAAGACGAATGAAGGAAACCCTCAGGGGCATATTGGATTGAGTCACAGATTGACTTTGAGTCTTTAGGACTCTAATTGTGAACTGGGAAAAGAGAACAGTCCTGGGAAGTAGGTGAATGAAAAAAAGTCCAACAGGAGTCCAAGAAAGACAACAACAACAACCTGTTCTTTCCTTGAATGACTTCTCGGCATCTCCACCACTTTTCAAGGTTCAACGCGTCCTTCTTTTTAAAATAGATAAATCGATTTGAACAGAAATGTGCGTTTCCACCGCAACAATCCGTCTCTGTTCGTCCTCACAATTGCGGGTCTATTTCATGTGCTATTAGTCTCATAGGCGTCTTCGTCTCCGGTGCGGCGGGAGAGACGTTACAGCAGCCATACATCAGCCACAAAAGGCCTCATTAAGTACCTGGCTCCTGTTACCTACAGAGACCAATTAGAACACGGGGAGTAATGGGATGTAATCTCTCTCTGCCAGCGCCTGGCCAATCACGAGCCAGATTTAATCACTTCGGTCCGCTCGTTAATGGTGATGAGAAAGTTGAAGCGAAAACTTAAGTCATTTTTTTCTTTGTTCTCCCCTGTGGCTGATAATGAATGAGCAAGATGGCCGAGGGGGGAAATGAAAGAAAATGAATATATGTAAATATAGAAAAACATGGGACACAGCAGCTTTGACTTTATTCAGTTTTCTGCATTTATGCTTTCAGACCTCCCACTAAACTTTGAATTTTATTGGAGATAGAAGATTCAAATTTAGGTAGAAAAGTTGTGCCAAGGTGTGACTTCCCGCGGTTTGTACCTAGCTGGGCACTAGGAGATTGTTGTTTTACGTGGTCAGGAGTTGATTTAAAGGTACGCCAGTTTCAAGAACAAGGAGACATTCAGACGTTCAGAAATTTGCCTCTGCATTTAAAATAATACATTTTTCTGAAATCTTGTAAGCATGAGTAGGAGTTTAGTCCAAGTGCAGTTGCAGCTTCTTCTTTTTTTTTATCAGTGTAATCATGTAAAGACTGTTAACATTTTCCTTTTTTTGAAGACTTTTGTTGTGCATGTAAGCCTGGAAAATATGTTGAACCACCTAAATTAAATGGATTAATCAGCTTAATTTTCAACATGCAAATAAACTAATTAGACTAAAAAAACTTCTTAGACGTCCCAGTATATGAGGGTTTTCAGGGTATTTGGTGAAACCCCTTAAGACCCCTCATTTTTTTGCTCACTTGATGTGAGCTAGCAGTCAATCACAAGTTAAAGGCTCTTCTTCATCTGATTCCTGCTGCAGTTTTCTTCTTTGACTGATGGGCCAAACACAGGAAGTCAATATATTTGGGTCTTGTTTTCTCCAGTTCCGACTCCCCTGTCCGCCCTACTTTCTCCCTTGATGCCTCCTCTTTCTCTTCCCTCCCTTCCTCCTTCCCTGGCAGCCTGAAATGACTTTGCCCGGTCATGTAGAGCCGTGTCAGAGCGAGGCGAAGCCAGCAATTCATCACCCTGTGCTGCCTGCCTGTCAGTGTTTCTCCACAGTTTTTTCTTGTGTGTGTGTGTGTGTGTGTGTGTGTGTGTGTGTGTGTGTGTGTGTGTGTGTGTGTGTGTGTGTGTGTGTGTGTGTGTGTGTGTGTGTGTGTGTGCAGGAGGGAGGGACAGAGAGATAGAGAGAGTGAGAGCATTAGGTGTGAGTGTTTTAGTAAGGCAGAAGGAGAGAGAGAGAGAGAGAGAGAGAGAGATGGGCCTGTCCCAGTTTTGGCCTTGTAATACAGAGTAGGTTGAAGTATGTTCATTTGAATAGATGTTGTACTTCAGCAGTGTCTCTTTACTGTAGGCCTGAATATTGATGAGGTTTAGGAGTTTTCATTGTGGCAAACAGCTTATTCTGAGCAGAACAGAAAGGGTCATACAGGGGAAAGTAACTGAAAATTACTAAAAACTCTAAATGAATAATGTTTACAGGTATGTTTACAGGTTGAATAAAGGGAATCCAAAATAGAGAAATGAGAAATCTGCTATTATTGAAGAAATGTGTCTGGTCCTCTGGAAGGACTCTACAGAAATATCAGTTAGCTTGAAAGATCCACACTGAAGTGAAGAGGTAATTGACTAGACTCAAATACATTACTGAGATACCAGAAATAACTGAAATAACGGCGTGAGTTCAAATTTAGCTTATGCTTTGCTGGTGGAAATCGTTCTTTGCCCTCATTGTAATGAACTTCCCATTATGCTAAAAAAAACGTCTAACTAAGCTATAAATGCTGGCAGGTAATAATTACTAAAACTTCGTCTCTGGTGTGGCGACGTAATTTGTATTGACTAATAATTAAATCGGCTCAGTGGCCTTGAGGTTACAGTGTTTCTTCTGGGGCTAACAGCTTGTGGTTTTAACCCCCACTTCTCATATTTTCTCAAAGGAAAAGGTCTTCAACTGTCAGATGTGTGCATATAGCGTGACGAGACATTTGAGAGAAAAACAACAGATAAGACACCTCCAAAATTGTGTCAAAGCACTGGTTTTATTCGTACCCCCAAAATACTATGCCATCCTTAAATACATTTCTGTGTCCCTTTTGTATCAGAACACTGGATAAAAGTGTTTTATTGCACTCTGCCTAACCTGAGGACACACCTTACAATGCAGATGTTAGCTGCAAGTGCTTATCTACTGCAAACTATGCACGTGGTCATTTTGTAGTGCTTCCCTGGGTGTTTCAACTTGTCTCAAACAGAGACTGAAATAGAAGCATCTGGGGGAATGTACATGATTTCCAAGTGAGCTGATTTTCCATTTTCAATTATGTTGCTCTATAGTCATTCCAGAAAGTCGCATAGCAACTACAATAACGTTGTGCTTTGTGTTGCCCTTTGAGTTCTCTGTATCCTTATTTTGAACGGCACTTAAAGCTAAATCTTGTGTTTTAGCTGGAGAAAAACCCATCCTCTATAATCATAGCCTGAGATCTTTGACTAACTTTATATGGAGATAACTTGGGTGTCCAAAAAAAGTTTACCCTTTAACAAAGACTAATAACTGAGGACAGTTAGAAGATAGTATTTGAGCACTAGCCAGTAAGTAGAACACATGAAAAGTACAAATTGAACAATCAAGGGGTTGAGGATTAGAATAGAACACTTGGTAAGCGGAGGAACAAAGATGTTGACAGGTGGAATTAACTGCAAAGTGCCTAAACCACCAGGGCCATTGAATGGAACAATAGGGTGTAATATGTTCAAGCCGGTATAAAATCCGTCTTTGATTACAATATGCATAGTTTAGTTTGATTGTAGGGAGGAACTTGGCGGAGTAATTGAGTAGAAGTCATTGAAGAGAGAATACCTCCATCTCATAATGAAGTCAAACTGAGTGGTGGATGGATGCCAGATGTAATTAGGGAAGGAAAACGGCTGCTACTGCTGCAGCACCGCGGCAGAAAATGACTCCAGTCTTTTCTATCCAACAGTACCCGGTGAACCACATGTTGGGTAATTAGCTACAATCTGATGCTGCAGAGATTGAGCTGGAGGAAGAAGGAATTAGAAATAGTTGTGATATTTTAGACATGGTTGTCATTTGGGAAACTTAAAGGTGCTTTGTACATCAGAAGTACCCTGTTCGGTGAATCTGATTAAGCCTTTTAGTGATAATATTTTCACATTCTTACAGTTTGTGTTTCATCTCAGATCAAGAGGTTGTTTTTATAATCTTGAAATGTGAGATTGTTTTCATGTTTCTATTAATATAAGGACTAGCTAACAATTACTAAACTGCAGCTCTATGTTCTTATGATAAGCTCTGAATGCATTTAACTGCAGCTAAGATCAGGCAACTTTCTAAGCTCGGGTCAATAGTGTGGTTAGGGAGAACTCCTTGTCTTGGTCACAGCATCGGCATCTACGGTGATATGCAGATAACAGAATCCTTGGAGAGTGGAACAGATAGATGGTGGTGTTAAGTCCAGCCGGAACAAAGCTCATACAGCAGAATGGAAGATTCCACTGGGAGTTTGGGATGCGTCAGAGGGATGTACTGAAACACAGCGGTGAAGGTGGCTGTGGCGCTTATCCTGCTGGACACTTAACTGTCCTGTACGTGCCTATACACACTTACAGCACATACACCTGCACATGGACAGCTATACAAAGCATGCACTCAGTATCTCTTCATCTCACATGCACACACACACACACACACACACGCACACAAACACAAACATGTGACTTGACTCGCAACCATCTTGCCCTTTCTTTTTCTTCTCTCTGTCACATAGGCCCGCACGCACACTCCCAGACACACACAAACTTGGCTGTTTTCACATTGTATATGCACATATGGCGCTGCATCACAATTTTCTCTCCCTGTGTTGCACACACAATACAACAGACAGTGCAGGGATGCGCTAAGCCAGCAAGATGCCCAGCAGAATGAGAATGGAAAGGAATACTGCAGGCAAAAGAAGAACAATGGGGCTGACGGGAGAGCGGAGCCTGGCGGAGAGGCCCTCTGCAGTGGAAGCAGAAAAATGGAATAGAACCAACACAACTTGCTCAAAAACAATGAAACTTAACCCAGAGATAGATGGTGATGAAACAATGAAATATAACACGGCCCCATTCTTAGCTTGGGGCTGACGAGAAGTGAGAGTGAATAATGTGGCTCTATATGAGTAAGCCTAATATGCCTTGGATAATGCAATAAGCAAGTCACACACTGCAGCTGAGTGAGCAGCACTCTCTGCAGTGTTACCAATACTCCCGATTATACTGTAGTTATTTTATTTGGTTATTGCAAACCACGGGGGCTCAATTTTAACTTCTCTTCTCTCTCACCTTCACTCTTTGCCTGTCTACCGTTTATTCCTGCAAGCCTTATTACCCACCATTCTTAAGGCAGCGAGGATTACACGAGTATATAATTTCAAGCCTTGACAGGCCAAAGGAATTGTCATTTGAGCTCCAAGACGAGGTGTCAAGGCTGCAGAATTAGTTGTCTCACTAACGGACAGCTTACACTCTGTGTGGGCTCGTGTAGGTGCGTGCGAACATATCTGTCTGTGTGTGCGTGTATGTGTGTGTGTTTGTGTGTTTTATGTATTTTGTCTCTGCATAATGATTCTTCCAACATAGTTGCTATGTATTGATTAGATATATTCAGGTTCATGACCCTGCCCCATATTACTAGCAGGGCTCTGCAGAACAGAATTCCACAGCCTCATCGTCGCCAGTCAAACAAGGCTCCAGAACCACTAATGGCTGTGTTTGTGCTTCAGCATAACCAACTTTCTTGTAATGATCCTTTTATTAGTATACAAGTTGAGAGCATGTGTGTGTGTGTGTCTGCGTGTGGTGTGCCCTCAGCACCGTGTATGTTATTATGTATATGTATCATAACGGAAGATTAACGGAATGTTATTTATCACCTCTATCTTAAAGCGAAAACACAAAATATTTTGTAAGTGTAATATATATTGATCAAAAACTATTATGCTTAACAGAACAACAAATTCAAGGCCATAAAGAGAAAGGCTCTAAAAATCATTTCGTAGAAAACACATATTTACAATAGCCTTCTATCTGTTTGTCCATCCAATTCTGCAACAACAAAATAAATGTGATAGCAAGTACTTAACAAATCCACGCCTACGCTGTCATTTACAATAGGGACATTGTTCATTGATGAGACAGAAGATGTGTTTGTGTGGGGATGTAGTCATAGCATGTCTTTTGCCTCTATTGTGCATTTATTGACTGGTTCCCCTACTTTTCCTCTTCTGACCGACCCTGACCTCGCTGTCTAAAGTTTCCTTTTTATTCTTTTAATCAGCTTTAAACAGCATAATCCGAGGCACTTCCTGTACAGATGATGCGAGATCACAAGTGGAGAGTCACAGAAATGCTGCAACTCAGAAGCAAGAGCAATTATATATTTAGTGACACGCTGTGTGTCTGGGAATAATGGAGAAGTTCCCCCACTAAAACACAGTGATGAGTTTAATTAAGTTGAAGATGCTGTTTGATGTTTCTCTGTGGCTCATACCCACTGTGTCATCTTCTACAGTCACTGTTTTAGACCTTTTTCTCATTGATGCTTTGTCTCTTATTTGTTGTTTTTCCTCCTTCACTCTGCATCTTCTCTCACTCTTGTTCCTCTCACCCCAGGTGGCCCGAAGCCTGATGGCTCCACTGTCACTGGACATTGCAGGGGACCCTGACAGCGAGCGTGCATTAGGGAAACAGCGCCTCAGTGTAGCTATTGGTGTCTTGGCGGGAGCCGCCGCGGTCATCCTGGTTATCCTCCTTGTGGTCACAGCTCGGCAGTGCGGTGCTCAGGGCAAGAATGGCTACGAGGCTGGTAAGAAGGAACCAGAGGAAGACTTCTTCAGTCCTCCAGGGGCTCAACCACAGGCCGGCCGAGGCAGGGGATCAGACCGTGGCCGCAAGCCTCGACGGGACAAACGCAATGGAAGTGGCGGTGGTGCAGCTGCAGGAGGAGGGAAGTCAGACAGATCACTCTACAGCGGTATTGTCACAGTCAACGGGCTGCGTCGCCATGCCAATGACGATGATGAGGAGGATATGAGCAGCGCTAGTGAGCGCCTGGCAGCCCGCTACTGCGTTATGGATGGTGACCCTGGCAGCCCACGGATGGGTGGCGGCAGGAGACACCAGTCAAGCCCAGATCTGGCCAGGCACTACAAATCCAGCTCACCTCTCCCCGCAGTGAATCTACAGCCCCACTCACCCCCAGCTGAGGGAAAGAAGCACCAAGCGGTCCAGGACCTGCCTCCCTCCAACACCTTTGTGGGCAGTGGGGGTTGTGTGGGGAGTGCTGGGTCCAGCAGCAGCAGTAGTGGGGGCAGTGGCAATGCAGATGCCATGTCCCTGGGATCTGACCAGTGCTCAGAGTACGGCTGCCAGACTGGGAACAAGTACAGCAAACAGGTAGGAGCTCTGGGAAGGGACTGGGATGGCGTAGTCTCTATGGATCCTCAATTTTGGTTCGCTGTCACCTCTTTATTTAAATCTAGCTTAGAAATCTCAGTCAGCTCTTTCTGACACTTTGTCCGCTCTCTGCCCCCCAACCCAGCTTTATCTCGTCTTATTCACACATCTGCTGACATACTGTAGCGCACACCCCGTTGCTAACGTCTAAACACCTTTTTATCTGCACAAAATTACTGTCAGTGTGTGCGCACGCATGCACATACACTTGTGTGTCTTTGTCAGCATCCTAAGCCTGTGAGCAGTGTGACGGTACCCTGCTGTCACAGTGTGTGTGTGTGCTCCGTGTCAAACATCAGTCCTCTGTTTAGCAAGATCTAATGCGGGGGACATGAGTCAACCCCCTACTATAGCCAAACAATACGCGAATGTGCATTTGTGTGTACATGCATGACTGCGTGTGCGTGTGTGCCCATGTGTACAAATCCCTGAGGAGTTCAGTTGGACTAAGAATGCAGAGGGAGTGGGCGAATAGTTGCTTCCAACAGGGTAATTGGTCATTTTTGGGTTTCTGTCTCCCTTGTCAAGTTGTTATCTTTCTTCTGTTTAGCATATATGTTTACTCCATAAATAATATCAGCTGCATAGATAATGGATGCACTGGCTTTAGTCTTTGCTCTGAATTTTTCCTGCTGACAGATAAATACTGCATAAAGATGGTCACTCACCCCTCTACCCACACAAATACACACGTTAATACACACACACGTAGGCACCATCTATCATCGTATATATACTGACACAGCAGGGTCTCCCAAGTCCATGGGGAGTGCGCCCAAGAGTGATGTTTGAGTGACAGCTAACCCTTCTTAAAGGGGAGGTGTCTCATTTCCTTGACAGACAGCTCTACATTTATCCTCCCCGTGGTGAAAAAGTGCTGATGTGGTCATTAAAAGGGAAGGAGAGGAGCTTCTTAGGCTAATCAATTCATACATGGGCTCTCTGATCCTGCTCAACACACACACACACACACGCAGGAACGCTCATGCATCCGCATACGCACACACACTCCAGAGGTTAATCCATTACGGAGTCAATCCTCTTAATCTGCTGTTCCCAGGGAAAGAAAATGCTTACTGGGAGAGTTTGGTGTTCATGCTTACGTGTACTCAAAACATGCCAGCACACATACAGAAACAAGCAGACACACAAAACTGACAGCATAATGAATTATTGATCGCATGGGGTAATTAACTCCTCTTCTGCAGTGGAGTCTGCCCCCTCCCCAACCAAGCCCACCCCTAAAATATCCAGCAGCCTGTGGTTTCATACACAGCTCTGTGTGTGAGTGTGTGTTTCTGTCTGTGCGTGTGTCTAAGACTTTGGGTGCTCGTGCATGACTGCGTTGACGTACGTGTCAAAATTTGTTAACTCGAACAGTTTGGCGACATGAGCAGGTTTGTGTTGGTGGGTGCCTGTCACTGAGCTTGAGGGACTGCTTATTTCGTGAATGCATATGCATTTTATATGTGAGTGCAAGTGAGAGATAGACTCTGGGAGTAATAGGTGGCGAGTATGTGCCAAATGTAGGAACTGGGACACTGACAGAATTTGGAATAGCATTAGATCAAGAGTGGGAAAGAATTATAGGAGGTTAGGAGGGGAAGAAGATGGAGTAAACGACGGAGGGGTGGCTAAGAATTTCACAGTTACTTTACTGGGTCAGTAAAAACTGTTGATCATCTGAAGTCAGCACATCATCATACCAACAAGTGTGCTCCAAATAAAAAAAATTAAAAAGCATGTAATACAAACTGGGCGTCATGGATGAAGAGCAAGATTGCATGAGAGATAGGCAACAACATGATGTTGGATCTTTTTAAAATCTAAAATGTTCACAGAGGAGAGGGAGATGAGATGGAAGAGGAAGGATATCCATATCAGTGAGACGAAAATGGGTGGGGGTGGGGGGGGGGGGG
>NC_060153.1:14043882-14082142 GCF_021292245.1 Micropterus dolomieu | reverse complement strand
GGGGGGGGGGGGTGGGGGGGGGGGGGGATGTAAGAGTGTGTGTTTTGTATTTTGATTATGGGTGGGTATCATCTGACATTTCTTGATGTCAATATGGTACCTGAGTTTCAGTACATAATCATGCCTTATTTTGTTTTACTAGGGGAAAAAAAGTTTTGTTTCATTTAAGAAATGTAAGTTCTAAAATGTAAAATGTTGTCTAAAAACAAACAGAAAATTAAATACAATTAAAGCCTAAATTAAGCAAAATTATGATTTAATGCTGTAAATATTATATAAAAGAATGAAGTCAAGACATTTGAGGCCAATGTTTGGTACTTTGGTAGTTTTTATACTTACACAGACACATTTTTGTCAGTACCTGAAATATACTGAGGTATAGTACCCAGCCCTCATGCTGAAGTGTACGTGCTTCCAAGTAGAGAGAGAGAGAGGAGAGAGAGAAGTCTGGTGTGGGGTGGCAGCCAGAGAGTGAGAGTGGACTGCGGAGATGTGGGTCATCAGGATACCCGTTGGCATCAGGACACATTAATGATCACAGCAGTCACATGGCACTGCAGTCAATATCGGCAAAGTGGCCTCGTTCTTCCCTCTAACCACTACTACACACACAGAACACAGACTCCACACGCCATAAACCTATTTTTTTCCTGTCTGCAGTCCTCAATCAACCACAACAAAGGTCATAGTGGTTGTTTGAACTCAACATTTCTGTTTTTATCTTTTACCTTTCTTTTAATTGTGTAAGTAATTTGTATGAGCACTTTGCACTGTCCCTTTCTTCCCATTTACCTCTCCATTTGACCTTTTGTTCCTCTCTGTTCTCTCGCTTTCTTTTGGCCATATGCGTAAATCTGAACACCCTACCGCTGTTACCTTTGAGTCTTCAATGCACCACTCTGACCTCTGAGAATGAATCGACTCAGCGTTTTCACTAGTGCGACTTCTTCTTTTACTGTAGTGAGCACTTTTTCCTCTCTGGACCCAGTGTGTGTGGGGGGGGGGCGCTGAGAGCGCGGTGCCACAAAGGCTGAATCGAACCAGACACACACCCACATTCATACACACACATCCAGTGTCTAATCAATGTGTCGTTTACAAGGCCAAGACTGCGGTAGATACAGGTGGGTTGACAGCGCAGCTTTTTTTGCGTCGCACAGTTTCACAACACTTGGAGAAGGTCAGCACTGGGCTGTCACGATGCGGGGTGCCACAGTGTTTTGACACAGCAAGGACAGGCTATGGAGATGAGTTTGTGGTGAATGGAACTCATCAGGGCCAGTCTTGTCCATCTAATTGGACTGTATGGACGGGCGCTGGCGGAGAGATTAGGTCTACTGGATTATAAAATTGAAAAGCAGCTTTTCATTTCAACAAAATCCCTCCAGGATTAAATATGATGAGCGTCTGTCATAGACTCAAACTCAACCCTCTGTGCTCTCAGGCACGCCATATGAACGCATCCACGCGTACACCTCCTGTGACAACATGCAGCGTGCATAGGGGCGAAGGCACTGTCAACCAGAAACAGACAGAAACACACACACACACACACTCTCTCTCTCTCTCTCTCTCTCTCTCTCCCCTCCCTCTTTCTCTCTGTTACACATGCACACGCTGTAACCGACCCATGACCCCTGTCATAATGATACCAGCGCACTGATGTATTTATTAAAGGACCCATAAGGTCAGGCCGCGCAGCCGGCCATATGCTCCCGGGGTGAGTAGATGGGGAGGTGAGGAGGTGGGGGTAAACGAGAGGTGAGAAGGACAAGGTAACCAAAGTGGGGATCACCCAACAAGCCAGACTGAAAACTGATCTACTGACCTGGAGACAAAGAGAGAGGGGAGGGGACACGCAGGAGGTGAGAGTCAGTGGGCATCAGGGAGGCAACATGAGCCAGACAGAAAGAAGTGAGAGAGAGAGTATAGATAACAGGAGATGAAGAAAGGTTCAAACATTACGGGAAAATGGACACAGATGTGTGTTTGTGTTAGATGCTCGGTTTTGGAGGTGGAACACATGCTCACCCTGTAAACATTGATTTTCCACTTCACCAGAATCATAGGGACACCTTACAAATATCCTGCGTTTGAGGGTGCTTTCACACCTGCATTTCAGTTCCATCGGCAGAAAATATTAATCACTGTTGGCTTTTTGTTCTAATCTGTTTTGTGATCAACTTATTAACAATGACGATTTAGTAGTTTATACAACAAACAAAGAATGGCAAACATTAAATCACCTTGACTGACTTTTTATTTTCATTCGATACTTTAGTCGACCTGTAATGCTGCAGCGCTATGAGGACCCGCCACAGAATAACAACAATTTATTTGGATAACCGACCACAACCTCATGCTGCACTGCATTGCAGTTTTGTGCTTTATTCATCTTCTCTGGAGCTCTTTAAAGTAGTAGCTGGCTGTGAGCATTTTAATTAACACTGCAACTGGAACTCATCTGTCAAACTGTAAATCATGAATGAATAAGTTTTACTAAGTTTTGAAATAGAAATGTGGAAAAACTCCCCACATTCATGTTGCTATGGGAACCAAATAATCTTTGAGAACTATGTAGGAGTTGGATAATGTCACATTTGCTATGATCGACCGACAAGCATACCCTGTTTATATGTTTAGTTAATAAGCTTTTTCATTTAAAAAAAAATTCACAGGTCTTTAGTCGTGGATTCTATGTTGTCCAAGTTCACTTGTGCAGTTGTTTTGGTCCGAACTACAGTTGCAATGAAGGCATTCATAACAGCCTAAAACCAAACAAAAAAAGTTTGTCAAAAAAAATCTTTACTCAAGGTCCACTTTTAACAGCTTTCAAATGGATCTTTTCCACAACGGATTGACTTTGCTCAGTTGTCATGGAGATAGATCCATGTTCATAGGTGGAGAGGGGGGAGATTGTAACCAGTTCACCTCATCATCAGATTTCATTTGAACGGCACTTAATATGTCTACAGCTTTCTTCTGCACAGTGGCACTGCGGCTGAGAGCATCCGTTGTAGAAAGTGACGGAGGACTGCAGCAACTGTTGCTGCGCTAAGATGCTGCTTTCAGTATGCAGCCAACTAGACATTGTATAATTCCAAATGTCCTCAGTTCAACAAAGATGGACATCATAAGTCAAGGTAAAGGTAGTGGTGAGGGTGGAAGTTAGGTTTAGGAGGCATGGAATGAAAGTCAGTGGAATGTCCTCACAAGTGTATTCAATCAAAGATGTGTGTGTGTGTGAGAGAGAGTATGTTTCCATGTGTGAGCTCGGGACAAAGACAGAAAGACAAAGCAAGAGGAGAATCAGAGGGAGTGAGATTGTGGGAGGCAGAGGGAGAGAAATTGTCTGTTTCTTCACACGTCAAGGTCACCCAGAGCTGGAATGTGACTGGAAGTCCCCTGTCTGTCTTGGCTGTTTACCACTACAAGATAATACAGTCAGGCTGTTCAGTTGATAATGTTACTGTGTTAACAACTCCTCCCATCAGCTTTTGTTTCAAGCTCTCTGTGAAATGGCAGGAATGTGGGAATGTCATTGCCACACACACACACACGCAAACAAGCTGAGGCAGGGACACACACAGCCTACACCGTCGGACGTGTGATTTTAACACACACAGGCGCTCCCACTGCAACACGCTCTTGTGTGTACATAATAGCACATAATTACACACCCTCCCAGATCCTTATGCATCCACACTTTTCACCACAAGCAGACAAACTCTGATAAGAATGTGATGACACACGAGTGGAGAGGAAAGTTTTCCGGCTCTTACATCAGTTTCTTCTTCCATTCCCTCTGGATCAAATCACATGCCGCAAGCCCGGGCACACACTGTCTCCTAGAATCACACCCATCCGTAGAGGCTTACAAACACACTCTCTTAACTCCCTGACACACGCACACACTTGAACACACACAAAGACCTACATAGCAAGCCCCTCGCTGAGATGCTTCCTTTTATTTGCTTCTTGAAGACTGCTCTGTATTGAGCAGCTCTGCATTCAGCTCATCTGCCTTACAGCATTACCTTAATGGCTGTCTGTGGGTTGAGCAATTTTACCCAATATTGCTAAACAAAGGCTCTCTTTCTCGCACTAGACAGGGATTCTAGACAGCTTAGTAGCCATTTGACTGGTTTTATCCACCTACACAAAAGAATCTTCAGTGCATTAAGTGGTATTGAGTTGGGTAGAATTATATTGACTTGAATGGATTTTGAATTGAACTGAATTGGACTCAGCCCCACTCCGCTCAATTACATAATTAAAATACTATGGAATCAAGTAGGATTTAGTCAACTCTAACTGAATCAAACTGAAGGGAAGTGAGGTGAAGTGATTTTGTTTACCTTGCTAGTGGATGTTGCAGGTATCACCGCTGTGGGCAGTGTGTGAGTGACTTTTATTATGTTGTAATATTGACATTATATGTATGTGTATGTAAACGTGTGAGTTTGTGCGTTCGGCTCTATGGCTTCAAGCTCAATCTTACAAGTTGTGAAGTGAAGTGAAAAATTCCATAAGTGCTCTGTCCACCTCTAAAGGGTTCTGTATGCTTGAAGCGAGCTGGGTCAGACAACGTTGCGTCCAACCACATCCAAAAAGCCAAATGATTTATACCTCTGTGCATCACACTGTCTCCCTGACCCCTCTCCAAGAACTGTATGAATCTGTGTAATCAATCGTAAAATTTGGTGTGCACAATTTTGGACAGTCTCTCCTCAACTGGAATTTATGATGTAGCAAGTGTGAAGAATGAAAGACTAGAGCTTGACAGAGAAGTTCCTTAATATATCACCTCCACCCTCATGGCCGATCAGTGTGTACAGGCACAAGCATCATCGTGCTGGGCAATAATTCCTTCTGCTTTGTAGGGTTTTTACAGATTCGTACCTCAAATGTTAGGGTGTTTTTTTACTAAATGTTCAGGTATTTTAGCTGGTTCTGTGGCATCGTTAGTTATACATCTATCTTGGATCTCTCATGTGGAACCTCTGTTGTCTTTAAAAAGAACCATACCAAACCTCACAACTTAGTAAACCTGTCAGAAGTCTGTGAACACGCAGACAGACGGCATGTTCTTTTTTACCTGAAAGGGTGTAAAATTAAGCTTGAATGCCGAAACCTAATGTTCAGACTTTAAAGTGAGCCCATGAGCACAGACCAAAATATACAAACTTTTAAAACAGAGTTTACAGGTAGAAACTTACAAAACTACAGGAACAAACTCGGGCAAACCATTATGAAGTATTGAATATTCCATATTCTAGTCTGCTACTGAACTCAGTGCTGTGTAACTCATCCAATAAAAACTCTCTCTCCAACCCCCCATCCCCAATGTCCGTCTGCCCCTCCCCCGCCACCACCACACACACACACAGACACATGCACACACTCCCACACCCACATCCTCCTCCGTCTGTCTTCTCTCTGATTGATCTCTCTGTTCTCCCTAAGTGGTTTCATCTCTTTTCATCACTCTCCATCTGGATCCATCTTTTCAAAACGTGTTTTTTAATGGTTCCAAACTTTTTTTTAATAACACTTAATAGTTTCTTTAAATTTTACAAATGGCTCTTAACAACCCTTTCCATTTTCCTCTCCCGCCTTTTCTTTTCCGAGAGACCGTAAAGTCAGCTTTAATCTTTGCTTTTCTTTTTTTTTTTTTTGATTGGATAAAATTAAGCATGCTACCAAGGAATAAGCCTAAGGTGTGAATATCTGCACTGTGCAATATGGTTTATGCATTTTTGCTACTGGCGAATCAGAGCCCATTTCTCGCCGGATTTCAGATTATTAGATCTTGCATGAGTGTGAAAGACTGGCCCTGGTAGCACTGTAGTCCAAAGCCAATGTTTTTGCCCCAGGCTAAATGTAGCCATCTGTTTTAGAATTGTTGGTGGAAGATAGATAAATCGGAAGATCAAGATGGAGATAGGGGAAGAGAAAGTCGGAGAGAGAGACAGAAAAAGAGTGGAAGAGGGGAAAAGATATTCCTGGTCAGCACCCATGGCTGAGAAAAAAGGGGATGGTGGTGGTGGGGGAGGAGCTGTTGGGTTTATGAGCAGGGAGATGAAGAAAAATAAGGTGAGAAAAGGCGAGGCTTAATTGAGTGGTAGGGGGAGCTACAAAATGAGAATGTGTTCTTAGGTATTGCCTAGGGGTGGAAAACTGATGGAGAGAATGTAGGGAAGGAGGAGATGGGATAAAAAAGATAGAAATGAGGTATATGGGTCTAGGGTTAGAAGAAGACAGGAGAGGAGGGAGGGCACTTCACTCTGCAAGTAAAGCCAGCTCAGACTCTTCGGGCTATTTTGGTATGTGTGTGTGTATGTGTGTGTGTGCGCGTGCAGAGAGAATGAGAGCCTTCTACCTGCCCTATCGAAGAAGTTACATAAATCTGAGTGGGCAGGCCTCTGCCTGCAGCGATGCTCCATATTATAGCATTGACCCAAGCCTCTCTCATTGTATGTGTGCATGTGTGTGTGAGTATATGTATCTGCGTGTGTGTGTGTTTTGATCCCTGTTCAGCCCCATTTGCCTGTTTATGTCAGAAATAGACCAGATAAGAGACGCCCACTTGCATGCACTCACGTACACCCAGAGACAGGTAGAGCAGAACTACAAGAACTAGCCGGTCAAGATGCTGAGAAATCACCCCGGGGCCTACAAACAGAGGCATTAAAATAGTTTGACCAGGGCTTGACAATAACGGAGGCCCAATCGTCCGGGTCCAGTAAAAATTAACGTTGGGACTGTTGAACTAGCAACTCACTGGCCCAATCAAAACATTAGTAGGCCCTATTAAAAAAACAAAAACGAAGAACTAACTTAGAAGTAACAGAAGTAACTTAAACCTGCATTCTCTCTAACGGACAGTAGGGGGCAAGTCTGCTGTTTGCAAAAAGAAGTCCAGTCCCATTAGAAATAATGGTAAAATGACCCTACTTATCACCTGATTTATTACCCCAGTAAACACTTTCCTAATGAATTTATGGTCTCAGTTGCTAGTTTCAAGTCTTCTTCAACACAGCATGATGTTCATTTAGTACATTTTGGTCCTATTTAAGGGGAAAGAAACCAGAAAGCAGCGTATGCTTTAGGGCGGGACTACCTTGTGATTGACAAGTCGCTACAATGGCAACCTGTCAATCAGGATGGAGGCGACTCCTATCCGCTCTGTGTAATTTTTTTATTGAAAGGCTGTCAGGAGGAGAGAGAGCACGTCATGTTTGAGTCTGTTAATATGTTTTGTTTTAAAAGTAAATTGTTTTGTTAACCTTTTTATTTTATATAATTTTAACTGATTACATTTTAGCTTAGTTTTTTTATATCCAGGATGTATTTAATAAATGATTAAACATGTAAACAGTATAACATAAGTCTTTGGTTTTGTTGTAACACTGATAAATAACTTCTGTCTTCTGGACAGTAAGTTTCAAACCCACTGGCCCAATTGGGCCACGTTGAGCCCTTTTGACCAATTCGACAAACACACACACATACTCACATGGACTACATAATCATGCACTCACACATCACTACTTTTAAATCTCTCACTTGGACGTTACCAATTAATAACTTCAACTCCCACCATCATCCATAACATGTAAGATAACATGTTTTTTTACCCATTTAGATACAGACACTCCCAAACTAATAACAGACTGTACTTTGATGAATTAAACTGCACTTTAAATCAATGGCTTGCTCCTAATACTGCACAGTAATTGCAAAGCATTGCAATAAAGCTGGTTCTTAATGGGTCAACACTGCACAGGTACAAGTCAGACATGCATTATTTAAGAGGCTCAGTTCTCCTGTTTCACAAATACAGAGATATTATGAAGACGGCAACTCTTGTTAGTTGCCAGCACTTGTTAGTTGAAACATCTCCAGTTAGTTGGAAAAAAGAGAAATGAAACCCACAAAAACAAAACAACACAGTCTCATTGAACAGATCAGATCCACAGACGTGCACACAATCTTAAACACAAGCACACCATTTTTTATTTTTCTTGTATCAAAGTCATGCAAATCTATCTGCCAATTAAAGCCCCAAACAGGTTTCCATGGGGATGAAATGGCAACCTTTAATTGGCTGGATAAAAGAATGCTCACATCTGAGCCGACAACCTGAGATGGTTTGGAAAATATATACTCATGCACACAGACATACACACAAATACACAGGCGTATGCAGTGTAAGTGGGGATCGCCGACAATTTATGCATGGTTGGGGGAGTCACACACAGTAACACCGGTAAGATGAGAAGCTGGGATAGAGTGTGTTGACACAGATATGGTGTATTGTCAGGTGCAGGCGCACACACACACGCTTATTGACCGGTCAGTCTCTTTTAAAAGCGTGAATAAAGCGTGAATAAAGCTTTTGGTCACAGTGTCGTGTTAACATGAAAGCTTTCATGGCTGTTAAAAAGAGCTGGCTTTGATTAGAATTAGATGTGTGAGAGTGTTTCTTAATGCCGGCCTTTGCTGACGACGGCCCTTTAAAATCCAGCGGAGCCGTTGCAGGGAGCCTTCCATCAAAAAAAATGTTGAATCGACGATTTCACCTCAACATGCTCTCCATGGGTTTTTCTTTGTTCCCTTTCTTTTTTTCTAAAAGGCAGAAGTCAAGCGTGCTGCTTGGCCACATTTTAAGTAGATCTCAGCCAAAAAGCAGCAGCGGTGTAGTTTCAAGGGTGATCAAACGTTGAATTTCAAATTATTGACTAAACTAGTAAGTGAATATCAAAGAAGCTGGTGTTATTTTCATGTGCGTGACTTTTACAAAGCAGTGTTACTCTCACATGGCATGATCATTATGAATGGTTTAATAATTCATCCCATACTCCCATATGGGGCTTTATGGAGAATGTCTGAGTCTGAGGAAAACCAATTTACACAGAGCATGTCCTAACTTGTGTAGGCATTAGCTAGTGCACTTGCATCTACAAAGTGCTTGATTCAAGGTTTTCCAAGCTTTTCCATGCTCACAGTTAAGTCACGCAATAATTCCCCACATTAGAAGTCTTGTTGCTGTCCTATCAAAGCCATATATCTTGGCCAAGTGTCAGTTGTCAGATAAACTAGAGTGGATTAATGAGTTGGAAAATTCCACTTTTTCCATTTATAAGCTTTAAAAAGTCATCATCCCAAACAATGCAGTGCAATAAAACTATAAATTGTCTCAAAGCGTAACACAAGACTGTTTGTCTTATATTGTAGTTCATGAAAAATCAATACTTTAGAGACACATTTAGTGAAACAACACAGGAGCAGTAGGACTGATTGTTCGCTTGATCAAATATTTGCACAAGAGAACAGTTTTGCAAATCAGTCATTTTTTTAAGCAAAATGTCAAAGATTCACAGGCTCTAGTAATAACAAATAATGGTTTTCCTGATTCTCATATTTCCTTAGTCTTCTATGATAATAAACTGAATATCTTTGGGTTTGAGACTGTTGGTTGGATGAAACAAGCAATTTGATATTGTCATTGTGTGCTCTGGAAAACTGTGAACGGCATGTTTAACTATTTTCTGACATTTTTAAGGCCAAATCATTAATCAATTAATTGAGAAATAATCTAAAGATAAATCAATAATGAACAGAATTGATAGTGGTTGTCCTGCAGTAGTCCTTAATATGCATGGAACTGAAGACCTAAAAGCAAATATCTAAATAAATATTGATGTCTTAACATGAACTCACACAGAAAGAAAAGTGACAAAGATTATAAACATGTTCATATTTACACATTCATTAAATCCTTATTACCCAAATGACACATTATAATGCTATCAGCTGAGGTAGACACTAGTAGACATAGTATTCATTAAGAAAGAGATTGAAGAGAATATACATTTGCCCATTATAGCTAATTAGTGCAGTATATACCTGTAGTTTTAATATGCAGCAAACATTATGTTTTCAGCTGGAGCTTAACTATTTTGCTGCAGTAGCTGTGGAATAATTTGCATTTTTAAACATTTTTGTTAATGCCAGGAGTCGCATAATAATCAGGCCGACTCCTCAGCAAGGCTCAGCTCTCTGAAACTCTGCTGGATATGACTTCACAGAAGTCTTTTCTTAACCCTAATACTGAACCATAATTTTCAAAGGGGATTTCAAAAATGGAGCCAATGTAACTATATATGCTTGAAGTGTGGTGTGAGGTTATCGATGGAAACGCCGAGGATTCTCCCCTGCTTTCTCATTAACTCTCCTCCATCCTTCTCCTTCTGCTCAATGGCCCGACTCTGCACTCGGTCTCTGGTGTATCGAACAGCACACACACACACACACACACGCGCACACAATCACACACATGCACACACTCACATGCAAGAAGTCTGTTTGCATACCAAAAGCATACTTCATAGCTCAAAGAAAATGAAAGCCATATTAATTATACAGTCTTGTGTTCGCATATGCACACACACACACTCAGAGAAAAAGAGAGAGAGAGAGGGAGGAGGCAGTTGTTTTATGTTTTTTTCTCTGCGTCAAAGGAGAGAGAGAGAGTGAGAATGATTGAGTCTCTCTGCGTCAGGGAGAGAGGGAATGAGAAAAGGCACAGAGGAAGAGAAAGAGTGCACTGTCTTCTCTCACTTTAATGTGTGTGTCTGCGTGCGTGCGTGTCGTCTACCCAGTATAACGCCCCCTCTGTGTCCCCGAGCCACTCTCTGTCACTCACACACACTGAGACTATTGTCAAGACATTGGGCGAGGCGCCCCAGGACATTTCTGTGGCACTGTGTCTGTCACAGGGGTGATAGGGCTGAGACGGGGTTCACGCACATGCACAGAAATATCCAATACCCATACACAACTATGTTGTATTACCATTTTAGGTCATATTCATATGTAGGTGGGTGAGTTAATGCGGCCTTCTCCTGGAGTGCAGAGTACGTGTGGGTGTGTGTGTATGTGTGTGTGTTTGCACTTCCAACGTACTTTAAAGCTTATATGTGTGCTGTGTGTACGCATGCCAGGGCCTATGCGGTGTATGTTTGTTTGGATCTGACAGCACATTAGGAAAAGCTATCTTTAACCTTGTAAAATGAGTGACACTGATTCTAAACTGACAGGATGGATTTCAGTTTGCTGTGGCATTCCACCGTGTCAGCCTCTGTCAGCTCAGCCCGTCCGCCCATTTTACAAAAGACAGGAGTGCCACAAAGGAGACGTAGTCTATGAAAAAGAGAGAGAGAGAGAGGGCGGAGGCAACAAGAAAATAAAGAGACATAGAGTGAGCTGGGTCAGATGTGATAAATAAAATAGTTTGGGAAGTGAAGGAGAAAGAGGAGAGAGAAAAAGGATGGGATGGAGAAAGAGGAGAAAATGTACAGGATGCGGTAGAAAAAGGAAATATGGGGTAGGAAACGGAGGTGGAGGTGGGGGGGTGGGTTGGGGGAGGGGGGCGGGGGGTGATAGAGACCTTGCTCTTGTATCCGGATGTCTCTGAGGTCCTTTATTGACTCTGTCTATTGTTCACAGCAGCACTCCTAATCACTCTCAACAGGGAGGTTGTGTTTTGGTGTGTGCCTGTCCGCCAGCCTTGTGTGCAAGACGACGTATCTTTAGCTTCATCCTCACTTTTACTCTTTTCATACACTGGCCCCCACAGTGAAGCTATTGTTCACTCTCCTCTGGTCACCCTTAATGGACAATAGCAGTGGGTGGGAAAAGCCTGTTCCTAACACGCATACTATTAGACTAATGTCCACATACACACACACGTATACCAAAAGAACGGGCAGTAAATGCCATCTAAATAGCAGGCATACATATGTATGGTCTCTCTTACTCACGCACGCACACAGAAGGCCAGTTGTGCGCCACCATCCTGTTTGCATCTTTCTTAACAAGGACTGCTGTCATGGATATTATAAGAGATAACTGTTTTAGAGACTAGCAGTGGAAAGCGATCATCACGAGCATACACATGCAAGCACACCAACAAAGGAGCTAATCTGAATCATGGGCATTTGTCCTCTAAGCCTCGCTTTACGTGTCAATCTATGAGCTTTTGTTTCTGTTTTGTTTTTCCCCCTATAGACAGCCACGGCTACACAAAAGGATGAACATTTCAAAGGACCAAATGCTGTGAATAGAGTCAGTGATTTTCAATGTGTATCTGCAGGGTGGAGAGCCCAGATGGAGACAGGGAGAAGGGAGAAAGCTCAATGCCAGAGTGGACAGCTTGATGGTAAAAAAGCTGTGGTGGATGGCGATGCAGTGGACCCGCATGCGGCGAAGCAGTCTCTCTGTCCCTCTGTGCACGAACACACATACCTACAAACAAAATACACACACCCACGCACTTACAGCAACTTGTTAGGGTATTGATAATGAGCAGAGGCAACAGGGTTTTGCTTTAATTGCTCCCAGTAAGAGAAAGTGATATATGACCAGCGAGCTTCGGCTAATTACATACATACATTGTGCGCTGCAGTAACTGTTTAACGGGACAGGCGTGCCAGAAGACAGCGTGGCTGGTAGTACCACTGGTGGCCACAGGGGGGCCCGGCAGCAGACTGCAGTAGTGTGAAGAGTAGAGAGAGAGAGGGACCGCATAGTGCCGATCAGATGACCTCGCTGCTGCAGTTAATGTTCTCTGGTGCTCAGACACAGGGCTAAAGCTTTCCCTCATACCGCGGGGCTGCTGTACTACAAGCTATTGTGGTGGTAGGGGTGGTGTTGTAGGAGGTGTGTGTGTTTTGTGTGTGTGTGTGGGTGTGTGTGTGTGTGTGTGAGATAGTGCGTATGCAGGAGGGGAAAGATGGGGGGAGTGGAGGAGGAGAAGGTGTTTGTGTGAGGGGGAAAGAGGGATTGTGACACAGAGGAGGTATACGTTACTAAAGCAGTGCTCAATTTCTGTGATCCTTTCTTTTTCTGTCTTTTTTTCCTGTGTCTTCTCCTCTTTGTTTTATTCTCACTCTTCTCTTTGTCCCACTCTCTTGCCCTCCTCCTCTCCCTCCCCGCTTCATTTTGCCCCCCTCCCCTTTTCTGCTGCCGCACTTGCCCCCCTTTCCCTCTACCTCATGCCCCCTTTCCCTCCCTCTTCTCTCTCCCTGTCTCTCCCTCGCTCTCTCTTCTTTCTCTCTCTGCAGTGCAGCACAGTGATTATCATTCCTCTCACAGAGTCAGGCCTGATAGTCAGATACTGCTGAGCACCCTTCTACATCACCTGCTTCTAGAGGGAGCTATGGAGAGAGAGAGAGAGAGAGAGACAGAGACAGAGGAAAGAGAGAAGGGAAGGGAAAAGGTTGAGGGGGGGGTATGCAGAATAAGAGGGATGAAAGAGGAGAGGAAGGAAAATGAGAGAAGAGAGAGTGAACGAAGGGTGAGAGGGAGCATGGGAGGGAAAAAAATAGGGGAAAGCAGGGGCATGGAGAAGGGAGGATTGCTCTTACTGCAGAGGTGGTCCCACTGCAATATACACGCTGCATAGTTATAAATGTGTCAGTGTGTGTGTGTGTGTGTGTGTGTGTGTGTGTGTGTGTGTGTGTGTGTGTGTGTGTGTGTACATGCACACCTGCAAGTGTGAGCAATCAGGTGTTACCTAATGTGTGGATTTACGTTATCGACATGGAAGCTGTGTGAGTGTGTGTGTGTTGTGGTAACAAGGCGCCTTGGCTCATCAACATCTGCGAGTCAGACAGCTGAAGAAATGCCTCTCGTATTGCTTCATCCCTCCCTGTGCTGAGTTTCAACCTGTTCCAAACTATTTTCTGCATTCTGCAAATACCACGGCGGTCTACCTTCTCTCCCCTTACCAGCATCCTTTGTCTGTTCATTTCTACTTCAGACAGTCTGTGGTCATGTAGAGATTTGCAATTGTCTGCCCCTTTCTTCTTACATTTCACCACATGTTCTGATTAACAGCCTCTTGGTCCTTTTTCTTACTTGTTTTGCTCATTCACCTGTTTATCAGTTGTTTTAGTCATCATCTGTCACCCTCTCTTTCCCACGTGGTTGCCTGACACTTGTCTTTACCTGTCTGCTTGACCTAATGGGTACACCGTGTAAACAGGACATCTGCTCTTTTTAGCATAGCCTCAGGAAACTGCATTCCAACGCTGCACACGTCGCTCCGCTACGGCACAAGGTCTTCAATGCAGTTTTAGATCAGTTCTATATTTAAATAACCAGTGTAAATATATCATCATCAAATGAATTGTTAACACATCTGTCCCATTCACACAGCCCCCTGCGAGATGTTTTCTGTCAGCATGTTTCACTGTTTTCCCCTCCTCGCTGCCTTTGATGCATAACAGTCGACAGCAAAAAGGTTTCAAAAGATTCACTAGCAAATGTTTCAGAGATTTTTGAGCAGGTGTGACCTAAGAATAGAGAGGTTTGACCAGTAGACTCCATCGCTTAGTCCAAGTTTAGTTTAGTTTAGTTTTACTAATTGGCCTCATTGGCACTGTGATAAAACAAGGAAGAAGGAGAAGAAGTGATATTTCACAGCCAAAGTTCACACTTAAGGTGCTGGTAAAAAAAAAAAGTTAAAACAATAATCTAGAATGGATACAATAATCTGAATGGTAACACACTTTAAGCTAGAGTCCAAGTCAAGTCTCAAGTCTCTGAGCAAGAGTCCAAGTCAAGTCTCAAGTCTCTTGTGGTTATTACAAATACTGTATCACCTGCTGCGTTCAATCCAGGTTGCTAATAAAACTGCACAGCTATAAGGAATACTGTTAACCTGTTTTTCATTTACAGAGCACAACCATGTAATGTGCAATGCAATTATTGACAGCTTATTAAATACTGTAAGTCAACACACTCCCCAGACTCTTAAACCCAGTGTAACGTTAACTAAATAAAACTGTGACGTTGAATCAACAATAAAATAAACCTGTAACCTGTTTTTAACTTACAGAGCACAACCATGTAGCCTAATGTACAATGTGTCTACAATTAATGACAGCTTATAAACTACAACAAACCCTGTTGACTCTCAAACCCAGTGTAAGTTATAACTAATAATAATAATAAAACTGTAAAGTTACATGGTCAACAATAAAGCTGTAACCTGTTTTTAACTTACAGAGCACAACCTGTGCAATGCAGTTAATGACAGCTTATAAACTACTGTAAGTCAACACATCCTCCTGACTCTCAAATCAATAAACCGTTTTTAACTTACACAGCACAACCATAATGTGCAATGCAATCACTGACAGCTTAAACTACTGTAAATCAACACATCACCAGACTCTCAAACCAGTGTAAAGTTATAACTAAATTAAACTGTAAGATTACATGATCAACAATTAACATGTAACCTCTTTCTAGCCAACAGCAATAATTAAGGTGGTGGCAGCCAGCGGGACATAAATAATTACGTTAATCGACCACCACAAGCTTGGCAAGTAAACAAACGCTCATTCATCTTTTCATAACGAACGACAGTCGGAGTACACCTCCTGTAGGTCGTAGCTGAAGCAAGAAGCAAGCTAACGTTAGATGGCCAATGCTGAGCTAAACATGTTTATTTACCACAGGTTACTAACCTATTTGCGTTCAGCGCGTCTTTGTTTGGGTCTTGTTTTATGAAGTTTTAAAGCCAAAGTTCATGATGAATGGCGGAGTGGCTGCCGGTGTTTGTTGTCCTCTCTCACGTGCGGCCGAGCGGAGCAAATGCTACATGTTACGTAGGCAGGTTACAGATAACGGAGGGAGGGGAGTAACAGCAAGCTCATCAAAATAAACATTGTTCACGAGTCCCGCACCTGAGGCCTGTACCACGAAGCAGGATTTGAGCTTATCCAGGTAACTTCGGGGTTAATCCTGGGTTTTCAGTACCACAAAGGTGGTTCACTTCTTACCGGGGTAGATCGCTATGGTAACTTATGCTGAGTGGCTAACCTGCTCCGGAGCAGGTTATGTTCCAGATAAGAGAGCAACTCTGTGAAAACGCCGCCTACTGACCAATCAGCTCTCTTGAAAAATTACATCACCATCTGTAGGAAATTAGTGTTGTGTCGTTCAAAGAACTTTTCGTTCATAAGACCTAATCGTGTATATGACTCAGGAGGAACTGGTTGTCTCAGTGAGTGATTCATTCATTTTCACATATGTGTGAAGGATCTTGTACTCTTACGTTCACTCATCACACGGCAGCTGCATGGGCCCCGTCAGCACAGGAAACAGAATTGATTAGTTCACGACTCTCAACTGTGGGTCTCTAGGTTTGAGTTCACTGCTCACATGGTTCCTCCTCAGTCTTTCGTTCATTCTGCAGGCTGAGTGACTGCCAGCACCGGAGAATGACAGGCATGTCGGCTGTCAGGTAACAGTCACTGGACAGACATTATATAGCTATTATTATTAGCTATTATTACTATGTTAATTATGTGACATTTTATAAAGCATTACATTATTACAGCGCAATGATGTTGTGCTAAGTTATAGTTTTAACACAGCCACACCATAACTTTAGTCTGATGAGAGTTGTTCTTCAGAGCCCTGACAGGGTTCTACCTGGAGCCGAATTACCTCAGAGGTCGTCTCCTCTCCAAAACAAACAGATCCGGTCATTAAAACATTAAAACACAGCCACGTAGCAACATTAGCATTGCTGTAAACAGCTGATCCAGACAACGCAACGTAACTTTTCCTTTTTATTTACCAACAGAGCTGTGCTGTTGTTTCACAGCTCGTGACTGGTGAACCTGGCCATGTTTGAGAGTGATGTGCTCATGTGTGTTTCTCTGTCTGCAGAATCTGGACCTGATGTGGCCCATTCTGCGTCCAGACCTGCCAAACTGCATGTGTTTATTTCGTTGTTTAACATGCAAATTCCGCACAGAAAGGCCGGGGGCCACGACCTTCTTGCTGTGAGGCGACAGTGCTAACCACTGCACCACCGCGCCGCCCACTTCAGAGATAATGATAGTAATTATAAGCCTTTATATGGCTGGTCTGGTTGTATACTCGGGAAAGATTGTGACAATAGAAGGATTTAGCCAGAGTAGTGGTGATTACATATTGACAACATATTTCTGTGGTTTTTACATGGTTTGAATTTGGTTGTGGGCCCAGGGGGGTTTATATAATGATGATATACAGTAATCAAGAGGTGAATTTGTGCATTATACTTTGTCAAATAAAGCAAGCCAGGCAGCCTTCCATGTTTGAGAACGGCGCTGTTTTTTAATCGCCCACTAGAGGGCTGCAAATGAACGAAATGAACGAAATGACTCAAAAAAAGATTAGTTCATTTTAATGAAGAGATTTTAATGAACGAGTCTGCCAAAAAACTCAAACTTGCCATCACTATAGGAAATCCCACAGACTGTTTTAGCCTATAGGCCTAGGCTGCTTTATGTTTGCAGCGGTGATGTGGAGAAACTCTTGACTATAGCGATATAATCCTACAGAGACTGATTAAAAGACTTAAGTTGTTGTTGCCTACAGGTTTTTACAGTACAGCAGGATAAGCCTACTTACTGCTTTGAAATGTGTTTAATATTTTTTATTTGCTCCCATTCCGTTTCACACAGCCTGACGCAGCCGTTAAAATAAATGGTTTTATTTTTCTAATGTGAGACTGAATATTATGAGCAGTTTGGTAGGGATATTGAAATACTAAATTTTAATATGAACGTAGGCGATCTATTTTAGGTTAATATAGCTTTCCTAGGCCTACTACAGAGACTGTAGTCATGTTCCGCCCCACCTTCTGTGATGTGGGCGCAAAAGGTGGGACAGTGAGTTTTCAGTAGCCTAAATGTTGAGATTCAGTCTTTCAAACACTATTTGAGCACATTTTATGGCATGAATGGAGTTTTTGTTTCATTGCTTTATGAAGTTAATTTAGAACAATGTTTGGAACACTTTTGAGTGTGTTAAATAAATTAATCTCATTTTTGAAGTGAGGTAGAAGACCACTTATTCAGTGCTCCAGTCTTTTAATGTGGAAATGCCGACACACAGCTGATAAGCTTATAAGAACACTTTAAATCAACGCAATATAATATACTACGCCTGTTTATTCAGGCATTTACACTGTCTGCGATTTTCTGTCTCCCTGCATGTGTCAGATGCAGGCGTGTTACTGTCGTATTTCTGTTGTGTTACAGTTTAATCCTCGTTCATAAAATATGACGCTCTGCTGACAGTGGACTTGTTCATGTCTGTGATTGGTCATCTGCTGCTAACACAGCCTCTTTTATGTGAACGCACTCACGGCTGAATTGGGAAATCCTGGGTTGACTTACCGAGTTGATAACCAGCTTCGTGGTACCGCCTATCCCAATCACGTATGTTAGGGTTAGTTAAGCCATATAACGAAAACATATCCTGGGTATGTTGAACTCACTTCGTGGTACAGGCCCCTGCTGGAGTCCGAGTCGAGTCTGAAGTCTTTTGAGGACGAGTCTCAAGTCGAGTCTGAAGTCACTGTGTGTGCGACTTAAGTCGCACTCGAGTCCGAGTCTCTAACTCGAGTCCGAGTCTCTAACTCGAGCTGGGCTGCACTAGAGCCTTTCACTTTGAATATATGAATTAGACCATGGTTTGAATCGATCCATGTAAGTAATGTCTCCACACAAGGCATCTCTACATGGCAGTTCAATCATGTAAAGCGACTGAATTCCTGCTTTAAAACAGTCAATACAAACTCATTATTTGTCAATAACATTTAAAGTTTAATAAAGTCGCAGTTATTGAGTTCACTTATTCATTACAACACTTACCCCACTCTCAAAGTATGAGCACATTCACATTAGCACAACATGATTTCTAAATGGAGGCCCAACAAGAGAGCAGTAGCAAAGGTCATTTTGCTACTGCTCAGCATTATAGATATGAAGTTTGCACTATACCAATGTGGTGTGAACAGGAGGATATTAGTTTTGTGTTGTGGCATTAGTGTTGTGGCAGCATAGTGCAATATCACCTTACATGTTCAGCACAGATATAGCTGTAATACGCAGAAGACTGACATTTTACCAGCTCAATTATTTTTAGGTAGTAAATAAGCTATCACATTATGAGAAACAGGATGAGGTGACATAATCTGATATAGTGATATCAGATTGTTATATTGATCTTGCATTGACTATCAGATATCTTTTTCTGAAAGCAATGCCAAAATATTCTGCAAACATTTATTCACTTACCACCATTACCATAGTTGTGTGCTTTAATGCCAGGGCTGTTCTAACCATTCAATAGGTAATTCTGCCGCTAATCCCTATTTCTGGCATGAAAATAATCACATATAAAAACATCAAACATCATGTGTCCACAGGCTGAAATCACCGGTGAAGGACAACTGGCAGGGATATAAACATGCAAAGCTACACCCCTCAGTCAACGTTAGGAAAATTGCAGGTGTGTGGAGGGAGTGATTACAAATGGGATGTCAGGTGCCTGCTTGATTGACATTTGGCTCATTCAACTATCCGAAGTCTTTCTGTTTCAACACAAAAACATAACCATTAGGGGAAAAATTGCTTTTCTACTTCCAGTTGTTTTTAGCACAGCAGCAACATGGAGGAAAGTGTGTGTGTGTGTGTGTGTGTGTGTGTGTGTGTGTGTGTGTGTGTTGGGGGGGGGGCAGGTGAAAATGTAATGCATTACTTGTGATGCTGGCCAACATGCTTACAACTCTAGCTAACAACATCATAACTGATGAACTCATTTCTCATTAAAACATACGAATTCCTTCTGCCACAGTCTGTTACAGTTTTACAAACAAAAGCAAGCAGGTAATAAAATAAACATCTTTTCATGTAATTAAAATCTAGGGTGGAAATATTTATTTGTTATTATTTATTTAGATAAATATAAATATTATATTTATATAAATATAATTATTGAATTATTTGGTTACGTATGTATCAAATAGCAGGAGCAAAAAGCTATCAAACACTATCAGTGAATACTGATCTTAAATAAATGTTTGTATCCTTGTATGCCTTAAGTAAGCTATGCCAGTCAATCCTCAATTACAATGTGGTGCAGAAAATGAATATTTATACATTTTCTTGGTCTGTTTAGAATCCTGAATGATAACTGTAAAGTACAGCTTATGTTGTGGTGCATCTGAGATGGGATATACATTTGGTCTGTGCACTGTGGTCAGTTATAGATTATGCATGACATCCTCAGTCTGCTTGCATGCAATGTGACTTGGAGTTTAGTGAACAGATGAACAAATGTGTGTCTGCAGTGAGAATCTGACCTCCAATCTGACCTCCAATCTGAGCCTTAATATAACCAAAATACTTGTTATGTACTAAAGAGGAACTAAACAATATCATTTATATGAAACAAACTATTAAATAATAGAATCGGCCGTTACACGGCGGCTCTCCCCCTGTACCTAGTTGATGTCAAACATAAATGAGACTCCGCAGAGAGCCAAAGGGAAATGTGACTTTAGTCCTACAACCATATTTGTAGTTTTGGTTTATGCATAAGCCACATCCTGTCAATTCATTATGCAGACCAGAGTGCAGCAGGGCATAGACTAACAAAAACACACACTCACATCCAAATGTGCTCACACCTGCACGAACAGTCAGATGTGCAGATGTTGCACATACACACACAAGCACACATGTGTTGAATATGCAGACACATGTTACGAGAAGAGAGACTGTTAATTAACTAGAGCTCGTTAATTCTCTTTGAACCGACAGCAAGGAGGTTTACACACTAATTACCTTGATGACTGAGCCAACCTGTGCACGCACACACACATACATGCACCTCCTCACACTACAAACGCACACGTGTATTCTCACAGGCTGACATAACACATCTTGCAGGCTTTGAAAGTCTCACACTCTTACACAGAAATAAAACACAAGCATAAAGGTGTGAAGTCTCACACATACGCATAAGCATATGCACAAACACGTGCGCTGCCACACGCTCTTGCCCTGAAATGAAAGCTATATTAGGAACTTTTTTTTCCCTACAGTTCCTTCAGAGCTGTAAGATTCAGATGGTTAAGTTTATTCTGAGTTCAGACCCATCATGCCTCTGTTTGATTCACACCCATGTGCCAGAAATAACTTCACAAAAACTACCATACTGTATCAAGGATACTTATTTGCTTGTACAATATAGTTGCATTACATGCACAGACATACACAAACCCATCCACTCAAACACCCTCACCGTGCCGTGCAGATGAGTGAAGCTCCCATGTCAGTATTGAACTGTAATGGCCCGTGTCAGATTAAGGGGAAGGTTTTTTATGTCCTCCGTCAAAGTCAATTAATATTCCATCAGCCATGAATTCATAGGCCACATTGGACCTTAAACAATTCATCCGTATGTGTGTGTGTGTGTGTGTGTGCGTGTGTGTTTGAAAGTGTGTTTGTGTGTGTCTTCACACTTACAAATGTGTCTCGACATTCACTAGATATTTGGGATATTTAGTAATCAGTCTTTCTGAGCCAAATAATAGAAAGCATACACACACACACACACACACACACACACACACACACACACAAAAATATGCTTTGTGCTTCAGGTCAGGTTGGAAAACATCAAGGGGCGCTTGGGTACAGAGCTTTTTTTTTAGAGAAAGGTAGAAGCAACTGAGACCAACAGGAAATAAAAAGGGATACATTTAAGGTATAAGCAAAGACTGTGGAGATGTAAAAAGCTTTAAAAAAACATTGATAAAAATGGATGGAAAGAATGGGTAGGGAGTAGACGTATAAGTGAAAGTATAAAGCCAAATTTGAAGGGGAAAAGAGTGAGAAGAAGCCAGAGGGACAGGGGCAGAATGTGAGGGTCCACTTAATAGAATTAAAGTGTTTAAGAATTTAATAGAATTTGGCAAAAGAAGGAAGAGAGGTTTGTCAATAAGCAAAACACTTTGAGATAGAGACAGCGGGTGAGAGAAAATGAGGGGAAAAGGGGTTAGGGAGTGAAGAGGAGTTATGGGTCAATAAATCCTGCTGTGGGAAGAGGAGAGGGACACATAACGAGGTCAAGGACATATCATCGATCGCCACATCATAAAGCTGACTGGCAAGAGAAAAAGGGATGGAGGGGGGTTGGAGGAAGTGAGAAGGAGAAAGACAGAAAGAAAGAAAGAGGCAGAGTAACAGCTGTGAAAAACAGAGTTGACTGCAGGATCGGCCGAGGGGAGGAAGGACAGAGGAGAGAAATCGAAAATAAAATTATCAGGATGAAGGAATGAAAGGGGGCAGCTCTGGCCAGAAAGAGGGTTAGAGGGAAATTGAATTAGATGGGATCACGGCTGAACAGATGAATTCTGTAATAGAACACACACACACACACACACACACACACACACACACACACACACGGAGCAACCGGCACCAGGCCTCCAATAGTAGTAACTCAATTCCTGTCTGTCAATCAAGTACCGCCCTGTGGCGCAGGCTGGATTTCTACATTCATATATTAATCCTAACCCCAGTTTATGCCTCTCGTGGATTACCATTACACTCGAGTCACAGAGTTGAGCATCCATTATTCAGAAAAATTAATATTCAGCGATGTTTTAAAAATTCGAGACAGTTGTTAGC
Source organism: Micropterus dolomieu (assembly GCF_021292245.1). Classification (NCBI taxonomy): domain Eukaryota; kingdom Metazoa; phylum Chordata; class Actinopteri; order Centrarchiformes; family Centrarchidae; genus Micropterus; species Micropterus dolomieu. Next base: position 14,059,586 of record NC_060153.1, on the reverse strand, counting down.
CATGGCTCTAAGGATAACAATAACTGTCTGTCTGTCTGATGTTCAGTCCACCACTTTGGACCAGACTGGAATATCTCAATTAATGAATTACCGATACATTTTGTACAGACATTCATAGTCCTCAGAGGATGAATCCTGCTGACTTTGGTGAATTTCCCTCTAGCACCACCAGAAGGTTGACATTTTTCACTTTTAGTATATTAATATTTTGACAGAACTATTTGGATGGATTGTCATGGATTCTGTTTCGTATTCCCCTCAGGATGATCATCCCCTCACATTTCATCTAACGTCATTATCAGGTCAATATTTCAATTTGTCTAAAATTTTGTTTCATAAGCAGTTACCTGCAAAACTAATGATATCCCCAGCAGCCTCAGCTGTACTTTGTGTGTGTTGCTAAATTAGCAAGTTAGCATGCCAACACACTAAACTAAGATGATGAACATGGTAAACATTATGCCTACTTAACATCACCATGTTAACTATTATTTTTGTGAGCATGCTATCATGCTGACGTTAGAATTTAACTCAAAGCACCGCTGTACCCATGTACAGTCTCACAGTGCTGCTAGCATAGCTGTAGACTTGACAATATACTTACCGCTGTGCTAAAGGTATTTCCAGAATCCTTTCCATTTGGTCTGTTGCACAATAAAAACTATTCTTAACATGTTTCTTTTCCAGGCACCTGAAAATTACATATATTGTTGTTCTTTTTTGTGTTATTTTGTATTGAAACAACAAATTGGAAAGTAACATCAATGCACACCAATATTACTGATAATAAATGTTAAAAGAGAGAGGCACATGTTCAAAATAAATGTTCAAAATATTAAAAAATTTCCTTGATGGTTAGCAGATTCTTTGAGGATTCTGGATATAGCTCAAGAATTGTGTTGTTAAATGACCTTCTGAGTTTTTCAAAGATTAACAGGTATTTATTTCTTTGAAAATCGTATGCACAGCTCTGTGACTTAAATGCAATGGCAAGACACGAGAGGCACAAACTGGGGCGAACAACAATCCATTTTCTTCCTGTTTTATATTGTTTCTCTGAACAGAAGACTGGAGAGTGCGCAAAAATTATTTCTCTTGTTGTCTTGTGATCAGAAATAATAAAAACTTTACAACATTATTATCATGAAATAATTATTCTGTGATCGTGAAAAAACATTCTGCCATGATGTTGAGTTATTATTCTATGATCCTAAGAAAACAGTTTTGACAGCCTGTTAAGTGAAGAACTAGAGGAATCATTTGTGATGTCGACATCACTGATCTCAAAAATCAAACTTGAGATCACACAATTAACTTTTTTTCTCATCGTAAGAAAACAAAATTGATCCTTGCCCGCGCCCTTTTCTGGCTCTCTATTCTCAGCCATTTATATACTTTCACCCTCTTTTTCCACTCTGTGCCATTGGCCCCTAGTCTGAACGAGTGGAAAAGAGGTTGGACTGTTTCGTCTAAGCTAGTGCTCTAAAAATACATTGCTCTCTCTGTGGAGTATTAAGATGAAGCCACTGAGATTCCAAGAACTGCCGCTTTTCCATTAGACCCTAATATCTCTTCCTCTCCCTCAGTCTTACTTGTGCTCACCGTCCCTGAGTTACCTTATGCCATCCCTCTTTCATCTAAACGTTGTTAAGAAATGGTGGAAAAAAACAAGTGCCCCGTTAATGTCCCCCTTCTGCTTAATTAATTTTGCTGTGTTCCTCTCTCCTCTTGTCTTCTGTGTTCACGAGGTGAAACTTCAAATGTTCCCTTTTCTTTGGGTGTGTGGAAGAAAAAGAAGAATTGGTTCAGCTTTGGCTTTTATGCCAGCCGTCCATCAGTTTCCCTCCAGATTATCCCGAGGCGACGTTCCGAGCTGAAGTTTTTCCGCCCTAATCTGCGGCTTCCCTCTGTTCCCTCACTTCCTCTCTATACGCTGCGTCTTTCAAAGCAGATCTAAATTGAAAGGGTTGTAATTTTGCAAGCAGATAAATGAGTATGAGAGGAGATAGGAGGGGTGTTGTATAGAAATGGGTTTCCTGGTGCAGATTGATCCCTCCAGGCCAGACAGAGTCATTTAACTCTCTCTGATATTCTCTCAGCATGGACTTATTACAGTAGTTTTTTTTCCTCCAATGTGAAAACTTGTCTACTAACTAGACTGGGGTGATTTGTGTGACGAAGTAGCAGCAGGTGTGATGCTCACTTTGAGTGAATGATGTGATTCGTTACTAAATCACCACCACTTTCACTGGAAGGATTGGTAGATTCGTCACTGGTGGTAGATGGTCTGTTGGTTTGGGTTCACAGTGATGGGTGCAGTCTACTTTTGAAGGCTTTATGTTTGCATTTCATTTTTTATTTTTATTTTTTTCAGATCCAAATTAACTTCAACATAATAGTTGGTAGTTTTCCTTGGGTCAATGTAAAATAATAAAAATGAAAACAAACAGCCATTTCAAATCACACATTATCAAAAGAACAAGAAAAGGCAGACCAAACATAAACATCGGAAAATATGCTAAATTATTATGCAAGCTAAATAGTAAACAATACAAATTATCAACGGAAAACAGAAACTATAAGACTGATGATATTCTAAGTTTTTGTAACTGTCCAATGAAAAGACCAAAACCAACAACGCGTTAATGCGTCTCTCAGTAGTTTCCAACTTTCCTACCCCGTCTGTGGCACTCAGCCCAAACCCCATTTGATGCTTCTCAAGGTTCAAGGTACATTTATTTGTCATTCTACAAAACAGGGCTGCACAATGAAATTGTAGTCCCCCGTCAAGCTACACACACACACACAGAATATAAATACAAATATACAAATTAAAATTAGATTAAAATAAAAATTTAAACTATAGCTATGCATATATTGTTGTTTGTGCAACACCAACAGGAACAGAAAGTTCCATGTCATTTATTCATGGTAGCATTCAGAGGATGAGGTGTCTTTCAGTCTGAAGGTGTAAATCTTTAAAACCTGATCACAAATATATAATAGGTTCCTGAAACAGCTGGGCACTGTAGTTTTCAGCAAGTTTTATTCAAAAAGGAGTCAATAGTGCTTTTGTTGGGGACTTTCAGCTGCGGATTAAAACACATTTGGTCAGCTAGTGAGTATTTATACACATAACACAGTAGGACGGTGTAGTTTGGATTGAATTAAAAATAAATCATGGTGCCCATGCTATTTGTCATGAAGGAACATGTTACACATTGCAAAGTTGTGGCACTCATTGATGTGTGTATTATTGTTGTTAATAAGATTAATACATTGCTGGTTTTGATTTTGATTTGTTGACAATAATTTATTAAACTTATCATTAAATCCTTCACTTATTTCAAAAGAGCACAAGCAAGTGTTTTTGAGAGTGGAGAGTTACCCAGCTGCTACTACTGGGCGCCTTTCCAGATGAAAAATAAGTGTTTCCAGAGGTTTGTAAACATCAGCCATGTCCAGCAGCATTAATTTAAACTGGGATTAAAAGCCAACTGAAAACTTTGAAAGACCGCCGTGATTGGTTGATGACTATTACCATGCATTGTAGCAGCTAAGCTCATAATCAAGGCGAACACAATCAGATAATCTCAATATGTCTTTGCAGACCCCCGCCCACCAGCCTAATCCCCAGATTTAGACTCTCAGATTAGGAATCCTGGATGATTAATCCCATATTGTGTGTGTATGTTCCCTGCAGGGGACCCTTCGTCGGGTGACCTTCTCTGTAGTCAGCCAGCCCCAGGATGGCGGTTGCTATGACAGTGGCCTGGAGGACTCGGAGACGCCGAGCAGCAAGAGTTCATCAGGGCCGCGACTGGGAGCCCTGCCGCTGCCCGAAGAAGGCTACGAGCGGACCACACCGGAAGGCAGTGTGGGGGAGGAGGAGCATGTGGAGAATGGTCAGAGCAACCACACACACAATAACATTGTAAAATAGCCAATAAAATTAATTGAACTCATTCAGAATTGCAGTCAAGAGGCTTCCAGGGACATTTTCTGACACATTTTGTCTCTCAAGGCTATAAACTGTATACGAACACACAATTTGACACAATTTTATTGTCCACACATACACGGAAACACTTTAATACCTTGACTTGCAGGTTTCTCTCCTTAAATGATGGGAATGCATTTTATAATAATAATAAATCAATTGTCCTGTGTGTGTATGCTTGTGCATTATGAAGAGCTTTGTGGAAAAAGCTAATGTTTGCAGTATTTTGTGCCAGAGGCTCATCTGTGGCCTTGTAGTCAGTCAGCAGCCCAAGTCTTCCCTTTCACCAACGAAACTGTGTCTTTACTTTTTGTCTTCGTCAAGGATGGAGAGAGGCAAAGGAGATTTTTATTTTATCATTTTTATGCCTTCGTGCTCCCGGGTTTTTGGGTTGTCTGCCCGTCCATCTCAGGAATGCCTTGAGTGAATTTATTCAAATTTGGCATAAACATCCTCTTTGACTCAAGGATGAACTGATTAGAATTTGGTTGTCAAAGGTCAGGGTCACTGTGACCTCACAAAACAATTTTTGGCCATAACTAAGAATTTATACGCTCATTATAACAAAAGTGATGACATTTTATATCCAAAAGGTTAAAGGTTAACTTCACTATGAAATCATAATGTTCTGCAAAAACACCTGACACTCTCTGTCCTCTGTACTCCTCTGTAAAAATAGTCTCTAAGTTAAGAAAGTATGTTTCTCACTGGAAATTGTTCACTGGAATAATAAATATCAATATAGTGAAAAATACACTTACAGTAATACCTTTCGTTTTAATTTCGATTTAAAGTCTTCACTATATATATTATATGAATCTGGACAGACATGGATGTAAACTGCAACTTGACTGGTTGGTGGAGGCATGCAACCGCGAGGCATTAATTCTAGTTTCCTCTTTCCTTTGTATATAGTCAGAGCTGGAATAACTGAAGCAATACACCAAGGTCATTTTGACCTTGGTGACTGACTTCTGAGTTTAATACATTTTTTGTCACGGTCAGATGGAAAGAAGTATTGAAAAGAGAATTAATTGTGTTGGTTATAATTATGAGGTATAAAATAATTGAATTTACTGCGGCTGCTGCTCGTAGGCAACACAAATGGTTTTCAAAATACAACAGAAATATAACTTTTTTTTTGTATTTAACTCTGAAAACGCAGAATTTAGAAAAGCAATCAGCGAATGAATGAATTGTTTTCAGTTGCTCATTAGATGTGTATCTGTAACACCTAGACAAAACAAATGGCAGGAACGTCACATTTACCTCATCTATCATCATTATAAATCCTGTCTCCATTAAACATGATGTCAGTATTGATTCATACTGTAAATGACTGATTTACATAGATAATAACCATAACATTTGACAATTAACCTTGTAGGACATCAGCATTCAATCTCTGGTGGCCTAACTAACCTTTTGAACCAACACTCATGGGATGTAATAGGGCTGATGTGTAACTTAATCTTTCCCCTTCCATGTAAAGAAATGTCTGTTTGTCATTAAAATTGCTGACAATTATCTTCTCTTTGGCCTCGATAGATTGTTTCTGACCTCACCTTTCTCTTTTCAGATAATACTGAGCACAGCTCGGATTTTAAAAAACATTCTGTTGAAGTCAGCAATTTCCTTTTTGGTCTAATAGCATTTTTCTTGCATTTCCACTGGTTTTTTTTTTTCTTTCTCCTGTCTTCCTCACCCAATGATCACCTCATCACTTCTGTTGTACTCTCTTTTCTTATTTAATTGTCTCCTTTTGGGGTGTCCTGGTGACCTAGATCTTAGGACACATACCATTTAATGATTACATCCCCATTTTGATTCTGGTTGGGTACCTTTGCTTCATGTCTGTGTCTCTGCTTAAAACTATCTAAAGAAGGGTTAGGGTTAGGGTTATCCATAATCCCTCTTTTTTGTTTCTTTTCTATGTCCAGATGCCAGACAGCTGCCAGACGTAGCCCTGACAGGAAAGTGTACCAGGGAGTGTGATGAGTTTGGCCACTCTGATACCTGCTGGATGCCTGTCCGCCCTTCGCCACGCCAGCGTCAACGTCACGGCAGTGACCCCCCACGGCTCTCCACCTTCGCCCCGGGAGACAATAACAACAATCTCCGTGGTAACGACCATGAGAGCGACAGTGAGAGCGCTGGCAGCGCAGGGAGCTCAGAACCCGGGGTGGTCGTCAGCGGAGAAGGTCAGAGATTACCCCTAGCCAACGGGGATCCTCTCAGCACCCTGGGTAGTGGAGACCGCAACAGGAACATGGGCGATCACAACCGCAACCTTCTGAACCGCAAGATGACTTCAGCATCCTATGACACGTTTAGCAGTGCAGGCTTTGGGAGGCGCCAACAAGAGGAGGAAGGAGGAGAAGGTCAGAACCCACCCGAGGTCATACCACTGACGCGGACAGGAGGGGACTACAAGACCACGTCCTGCCTCACGTTGTCACGCCGCGAGGTCTACCTGTGACAGCCCTGCAATGGAGCAATCGTCACCACACCACTCCCTTGTCTGAAAAAGAGGGAGGGTTAAGACTTTACTGGCACGTCATGAGTTTGGAAGGCCTTTTAAACCTGTGAAGATGTGAAAACGTCAGAAAATAGCTGTATATCAAATTGGAATTCTGACTAATATTTATAGGCACAGAAACTTAAGCAAGTGATGGATCAACACTTGGGAGAGCTCTGACCAGGAGTACTTTCTAAAAAAAGGTATTTTTTAACTACCAGTGAACATTGGCTACAGGCAAAGATCCTATTATGTCCATGTGGAGGAGGACAACTTCATCTCTTCTTTTTACCTGAATCTGATGCATGCCTGACCCTCCGCCACAGAGGGATCTGTGTGAAGAAGAGAGAGACTGAATAAATCCTGATGCTATAAATGCCTCGGCGCATACAAAAACTTCTACTGAGGCTACAGCAGGCAGGACTTGGACTCAATTGGTGAACCACTGAGGTCTTATCCGATCAAAAGAGATGAAAAGACGTAACGGGTCTCTGAGTTATTTGGATGTATTTCAAACCAATCAAACTTTCTAATTCCTAATCAACTCTACTGTAACACAAGACGTTGACATTAACTAATCAAACTGCTAATCCTGTGAGAATCTTAACAAATCACAAACAGAGTATCAAAGCACCAACAAAAGTGTGGTCACTGTACAGTTACACCGTAGGGAAAAAAGTGCTCATCTCAAAAATCAGGTATTGTTCTTTAAAAAAACCCAGATTCAGAACAAACTGCAAATATGTGAAAAGAAAGACTTTTTTACAGTAATCAAATGTAAACATTCAGAATACAAGGTTCTCATAGAGTATCAGTAGTGCCACAGTATTCCGGCGTGTGTGAAAATATGTGTTTATTATTTTTACCTTCACACCTAGTCTGTATGTATATATTGTACGTGTGTATCTGATGAAACGGCAGTGTTATCTCTCTGCTGGTGTCCACCAAGTAGACTGAGGTGCTGAATTTACTACAGACCTACAGTATCCTAACAGTGTTCATGTATCATAAATGTTCTTTCACACACAAGCGCACACATATACACATGCACGCATGCACGCACTTACACACACAGACCTAAGCATGTAAACACAAACCCATACAGTGCATTTGCAGAATGTGAACATGCACAGGGCCGCAGTTTATGACATGATTCAGTGGCTGTGTAACATAAAGTATATAATAACTTGCATTTACTTTCATACAGAAAACATTAAGCACACACACACACACACACACACACACGCAGCATATTAAAACATAAGTAGAAACACAAACCCATATTAAGATGTGTGCAATGCGCAGTTCATATGCACTGTGTGTGTATGTGCTCTTAATCATAATTTTTTAACATATTGCCTATCATTGAACTAGCTGTAGCATTTTGCCTGCTTCCCTCCAGCCAGTATTTAAACATGAAATGTATTTAAATAATTACTCATCTTTGACTGATGCGTGGAGCTACGTTAAAAGGAATTTCAGACATCACATCTACTGTATGTAATGATAAGACAATGTGAGAATATAAGATATTCTGCATTCTGTAAGTAGGACTCCAAAAAAACTAATTTCTGTAAGAAAAAAAAGGAAAAGAAAAAAGTACTCTGCATGAAAGAAAGATAATGCTAACTTTTTTTCTCTCTTTTTAAAACCACACGCCTTTTTGGATACTACGCCTATTTGGATACATCTGTACTATATGTATGTGTGTGCTTACAGGGAAATGGAGATAATGATGGCAGCAAGGGAGTTAGCTTCAGTGGATTAAACTGTTCCTTCTTGATCATGGAGCAAGTTTGGGGTAACCTAGGGCCTTTCTCTCAGTTTCCACGGCCCGGAGACGGCACGAGGGGTGCCGTAGGCTTTAACAAAAAAGAACACTATGTAGTGGGAGCGCAGAGTTCTGCTGCACCCTTTTCACCGCACAGTGCCGACCTGAACATGCCCATACTGCTGTACTGAACCTCACAGATAACAGACTCCTTCACATTTGTCCTTCCCAGCAGCTACTGCACGAATCCAGATACACTCTGCTGCGTTGGGCTGAAGAGTGGGTGTGGATCGAGGCCAGCACATCTTAATTCCCATCATCAGTGTGTGGTTCAGTGGTGTGATAGGGATAATAGGGTTAGGTCGTCCCTGTGGTCTTAATGAGTTTCTTTTCTCCTCTCTTCTCCTCCCTTGATCTGCACTGATCTCATTAATGTCTGGATAGGCGAATGTAACACTGCTGGAAATTGCCAGTAAGTGTGTCTCTTCATTTTCCTGGTTGTTTTGGATCAGATGTGGCACAGGAGACACACTTGTTAGTGATGTGCTCCAATTGAGTTCATAGATCCATGTAGAGCATAGAATTAGTCAGAAAGGAGAGCAACACTCAGGTAAGATGTGCGACAATGTTTAACTTGTAAACTAACTACTTGTCAGACAGAAATGCACACGCTGTTGCTGCCCTGACAGTCCCTTCACTAAAAGATAACTCAAGTGTGGAAACTGTAAAGTAGTACCAGTTCCTCTACATTCATTTTACAATGGTAAGTGGACAGAGAAATGGGTGTTCTCTATGTGTGTGATTACACTTTGTATACCTGTATATATCTTTAACTTCACAACTCTGTGACCGACCCCCTTCAGCTTGTTTTAAGCCACTGTTGTACTTACTCCCTAAGCCTTCATTAACCCCAAATCCCCAGCATGGCTGTTTACTGAGCTCTGCTATTGATGGACTGTGCTGAGGATGTAATGAAACTCAACGCCTAACACATGAGTTAAATCTGTACATGGGGAGTTCACATTGAAAAGTGATCAGAGAACATCCCGCAGGGTACATACACTGAGAGACAGAAGGACACATGCTCTTTCTCTGGGAGAAAGTGTTGAGATAAGTGTGTCTCAATCCCTCGGCCGCCAGAAAGGTCTTGAAGAACTACTGTCCAGTTGGAGAGTTTTGGAAAGAGACTTTTGACACAGCCCTGCCTCCTAAAAGTGGCAGATATTTTGTTAAACTGCTGTTTTAAGGCAGTTCCATGGCACCTTTCAAACCCGCCCATTTGGATTTAAGGGAACTTGCTGTACATGAATCTGTGTGGGTGTGTATCTTTTTTATACTGCACGTTTAACATGAATATGTTTCAGTCTACTGCAAAACAGAGAGGGGAGACAGACAGAGAAGAGTGTAACACCTGAGATCGTACACCCACTAATCAAGACATTTTTAAAAACAGACACTTCAGCGCACATCCTGTACCTGTCATCCCTCTCATGCTGTTATCCTTATAGCCATGTACAGATAAAACTACACTGTAGAACAGACAACTGGAAACCATAACAGACAATGGCATGCTTAAGGTCTTCAAATCTGCACCTGAGAAAAAATGAGAAAATTTTTTTTATTTTCCTCTTCTTTGTTTTCTTTTCTTATGGGGCTGGCTCTGTTTTTTGCTGCTCCCTTCCTGTAATTACACAATGAACTAATTGCATTTGCTATGACGAGGAAGAAGAGGAGCTGTCGCAGAATGGTTTGGTACGAGGATGAATCATGTAAAAGTTTGACTTTGACATTAAAAACTTCAAACACTCTTGTTTGTTAATCTTTTGAGATCATGTCACACAGTAATTATGATATAAACAATAGTTTGGGCACTTATAATGACTCCAGACAAAATATTTGCAACATTTGCCTCAAAAATAACAGTTTGAGATGATCAGTTATTGGTAGTGAGTTAACAGACATGGGAACTCTTTTAGACAAAAGCAGTGATGTGCCCACAAGAGTTATTAGTACCACTCTGTGATAAGGCACCATTTACAAAGGGTTTATAAGCTGTAATTAGCTAGTGCTTTTAAGATCCTTTATAAGCCATTTATAAGAAAAACTTTTATATTGCCACTAGCATCACACTTCCTTTGTCTTTTTAGCTATCTCTTCAATTCTGCAGCCATCTGGACCAAAATCCATTTATTAACTTATTAACATTCATAACTGCAGAATTGAAGGATTGTTGTAGAAACCCTTTATTAATGATGAATATCTATAATTTCAGATGAAAGACTGACCTTTCCACATGGCTTATTAGAAAGGGACCGTTTATTCTTGCCTAACATTTACAACCAAAAGGGTACCTTGTTAGAAAGTGGTACCAAACCGCTGACAAAACAACCTCTACTCAAGGTCTATTTGCTTGTTTGTTCAGGAGCTTTAGATTGTAGATGTTCAGATTTACACTTCCATGACATCTGAACAAACTTCATCTGCTAGTGTCCATGTGATACAGTCGAAAGCTCCAATACAAGCAACTTTGTGGACCTTTATGGGAGATATTGACATATCCTGTTTCCAAGGTCAAAAATGAACTCAATTGAAAACAGTTTTGATGCCCAACCAACAGATCCAAAACCCCTCCATTTGGCAGAATGACACCTTGATACTCTTATTTTAATGGGCATTGTCAATTTGCACCTGGCTGATATGCGTGCTGACTAGAATGTATAGAATATCACCTAAATGTGGCACAATCCGTCAACTTTATCTTTGAAAGGTGAACTTTCTGAACTGGATCCTGCTGCAAGAAAACTTTAAAATGTAGAGGGCAATTTAGACTTAGACTTATCAGAAAATGCTTCAGAGGTGTTAACTGTGGCACAGATTAGTGTGAAGGATTCAAAATGTCAAAAAAGGGCTGCAATCTGGATTTTGTTTTGTCCAGTATGCAACACTGGCACCATGTGGTCATGAAGCAGTATTACCTCAGTTTTTTGGGTTTTTTTAACAGTATAACATCTTTCTGTGGCATGTTATGAGCTGTTTTCTTTGTTTCAAATAATTTTTTCTCATAGAGAAGGATAGAACAAGAAAAGTACAAGGACAAGAAAAATATTATTGAAGGCCTTTTGATGCATTTCTTTTGAGCTGGCAGAAGGAAGATACACCTGCCAGTTTAATTTAAAGTGAATCATAGTGAATGTAGCCTCATATACTTTTGTAAACTACTATTCTCCTGTAATTGGAAAGAGGTTCAATGTGACTCAATCTGGGAAAGGATCATTTATGAGTTGAAGGTTCTTTATAGTTCACAATGTATGTATGTCATATCAGATATAAAAATGGATGATACAATTACTGTTGGTGTAATCCAGAAGTGAAAATCTGTCGCTGCCTGAATGGTTTGGATGTTATACGCATCAAATAAATAGTCATGGTAATCATTCATTTACATGAAATTATTTTCAAGGCTATTTACAGCAAACCCCCCATCATGAATAATACATGCTTTAATGTTCAGTTAGCTGCTATCTTCAACATCAATACAACCCAAAAGCTGATTCTACACTGTTTTCCATTTTAACAGGCCAGGAAGTTGGCCTGAACCTTGTACTAGTCATAGGCTAATCACTTAATGCAGATCCACTGCAGCCGATTAATTTGGTTTTCCAAAGCAATACAACTTAACTTTCACATCGCAGGTTGAATGAATTATGCTTTTTGAGGAAAGGAAATTGAAATTGTGTATTTCCAGGATGAGGACTTAGAACAATCTCACATTTGATTAGGGTTAGTTGAAATGTCAATTCATGGATTCTAAGGCCATATCCTTTGTTATCCTTATTATCTGAAATGAGTATAATCACTTGTATTAAAATAACAGCATATGTCACATCCAATGAAATCTGTTTTCAACAAAAAAAAATTCAAATGTAGGTCTTTAGGAAAAAACGTCCATACATTACCATCCCCGAAGGACCAATTGTTCTGCAGCCTGCAATAAAGTCATAAAAACACACATAAAAAGAAAAATCATTAAACCCCCCAATAAAAGGTATTAACAACCTTATCTGAAACATCAAAAGCATCAGGTATCCTATCAATCAACTTCTAGCTCTAAGTCATCTCATATAAGTGATGACCATAAAAGGCTTTGTAAATAAATCACATTGTTTCACCAGATAAATGGACAAGGAGTTGTCTGCACTGCAATAAAAGGATGTCAATTTTTTTGAACTCTTAATTAAAATCCAAGGATAGAATGGAATTTGAATGTGCATTTTATTGATTTTCTGAAGACAGAGGAAATTGTTTGGAGGGAGGCGCCTGGTGAAGTAAACCTCAGAATATTAACCTCCTCACACACTGTCCAGTATATCAAATGGTCTTTGGAGTTGTCAGATGCTTTAAGGGGCTTAAGCAGACTTATTTTCGGAGTGAAAGCGAGTGGAAGTGAATTGCCTTTACTTGCAAAGAGAGAGAGAGAGAGAACCTTGGGCTCATGGCTTCAAAGTGAAAAAACATAACTGTGTAATATGTTGAAATTTCCCTATTATTTGTGCTTATCCTGTCAGGAGGAAATGTTTTCTGATGTCCAGTCAGTTAACATCTATAAAAGGTTGCTGCAACTTTCCTACACCAAAGAATCATTCAGCATCAGTACAGCTGAGCATGAAGCATCACAGATGTGATAAATTATGTCAGTGCTGTGTTCCTCTGTTCAGGAAAACCTTGCAGCAGCGCTGTAAACATTCTTTCTCGTTGATACATCAGGCGGTAGCTGATGTGAGATTTGATCCTCCCAGTGTTCCTCCGTAGGCTGTCATTTATGTCTCTTCATCTTTCCATGGTCATATCAGCCTGAATTCATCAAAGCTGTGCCATCAGCATTCTTGGTAGAACAGCAGGAAATAACACATATACAACAGGATTTTACATATCGTTTAATAGAATAAGATATCTATCGGCCTACAACTACAAACGTTATCCACATTATTCTTAAATCTTTATGGTGTGAGAAACGGTGTTTCAAAATATATAAAATACAGTATATTTGTTTGTCAGTGGTCTGCAATAGTGTCATTGCTTTTACTTTAATGTGTGAAGACAAAATAGGCCTAATTAAGGCTAGTACACTGATTCACGATGTTGTTAAGTTTCTGATGTTAATTCTGTTTATGCAGTTATGAATGAGACTTCACTAATGTCAACAGTGTTAGGTTTGGCTTTTTGAAGGGAGCTGGATCTTATGGCTCCATTCCTTTTCTGAGAGCCTGCTCTTTCAGCTCCCAAATGGCACTTTGTTCATTATCACTTCTGCTGGTCTACTGCCTAAGTTACTTACATTCCTATTTGTAGCAATAAATAAATATTAAGCTTCTTCATCTGCATGGATTGAACTATTCTGTAATATTGATGGTTAAAACGTGTGATAGCCTATGTCAAGAATAACTATCCTAGTTGTATAATAAAAATAACACCCTACCAATGAAAATTAAATAGTATTAATTAATAATTACACAAATCTATACAGACACACACTTTATATTTCAATTAGTAAAAGTAATTAGTATAATTGTAATTTGTTAATTGTCATAATTTCTTTTTTCTGCCTGGGGGTTAGGGGCAAAATTGGCTCTCAGACGGGAGCCAGCTCCCATCGTTCAGTTAAAAGAGCCTGCTCACAGAGCTGACTCATTCGCAACCGACACATCACTAGTTGGGTTATATATATTTGGCATGCAGATGCACAAGCCATGAGTTTTTGGATGGAACAGATCCAAGGAAAAGTTTCTAGTTAATTCTAGAGGAATTCTGTAAGACACAAACAACCTTGGACAAAATTAAAAATCTGTAAAGGAACAGATAGCAAGTAATAGCAAGTAATAATATATCAAGACTTACTATGACTCATTCCTCAATCCCTCCAGCAAGTTCTGGGTTTCCCCCATGGTCTCCTCCCAGTTGGACATGCCCAGAAAACCTATACTCTTTGCTTGGGGCAGCAACTCACTCCCAAGTTGGGGGAGCAATCTACCGCTTACCAGCGAACCATGATCTCAGACTGGGAGGTTCTGACCGTCATCCTGGCCACTTCACACTCAGTTAACCACCACAGAATGTGCTGAAGGTCCCGGTCTGATAAAGCCAACAGAATCATGTCATCTGCAAAAAGCGGAGATGGAATTCTGAGGTTTCCAAACCAAACACTCTCCACTGCGTCTTGAGATCCTGACACAGCTCTCACTTTGGTTATACAAGGAGCAGATGGCTTGTAGCAACACCCCCCATACTCCCGCAGCATCCCACACACGAATTTCCCTGGAGGATATGGCCATAAGCCTTCTCCAAGTCCACAAAGCGCAAATAGACAGTCTTTTTACTAGCTTCCTGTCGCATATAGGATCCAGTTAAAGACTCTCACCATTACTTACAGAGCACTGCACAATCAGGGTCCTGCATATGTGGCTGAATAACTACACCCTTGTTCATCAACCAGTTCTCTTAGGTCAAATAACCAAAATTTGCTTTCTGTCCCATGCACTAAGACCAAGGTGATTGAGCTCTTCAGGCCGTTCCACAAAAACTTTGGAAGGCTCTGCCAACACCTTTACGTGCTGACTCTGTGGGCGTTTTAAAAAGGCACATAAAGACATACCTGTTTAGACAGGCGTGTGGGTATACAGTACAAATCAGGTCAACCGATCTCATCCCTGGCTGAATACAGCTTGAGCCAAGTCCTGCTTTCCCATATACAGGTGCTGGTCATATAATTAGAATGTCATCAAAAAGTTGATTTATTTCAGTAATTCCATTCAAAAAGTGAAACTTGTATAATGTATACATTCATTCCACACAGACTGATATATTTCAAGTGTTCATTCCTTTTAATTTTGATGATTATAACTGACAACTGATGAAAACCCCAAAATCAGTATCTCAGAAAATTTAAATATTGTGAAAAGGTTCAATATTGAAGACACCTGGTGCCACATTCTAATCAGCTAATTAACTCAAAACACCTGCAAAGGCCTTTAAATGGTCTCTCAGTCTAGTCTGCAGGCTACACAATCATGGGGAAGACTGCTGACTTGACAGCTGTCCAAAGACGACCATTGACACCTTGCACAAGTAGCGCAAGACACAAAAGGTCATTGCTAAAGAGGCTGGCTGTTCACAGAGCTCTGTGTCCAAGCACATTAATAGAGAGACAAAGGGAAGGAAATGATGTGGTAGAAAAAAGTGTACAAGCAATAGGGATAACCGCACCCTGGAGAGCATTGTGAAACAAAACCCATTCAAAAATGTGGGGGAGATTCACAAAGAGTGAACTGCAGCTGGAGTCAGTGCTTCAAGAACCACCACGCACAGACGTATGCAAGACATGGGTTTCAGCTGTCGCATTCCTTGTGTCAAGCCACTCT
>NC_060153.1:14010457-14043862 GCF_021292245.1 Micropterus dolomieu | reverse complement strand
ATTGTGAAACAAAACCCATTCAAAAATGTGGGGGAGATTCACAAAGAGTGAACTGCAGCTGGAGTCAGTGCTTCAAGAACCACCACGCACAGACGTATGCAAGACATGGGTTTCAGCTGTCGCATTCCTTGTGTCAAGCCACTCTTGAACAAGACACAGCGTCAGAAGCGTCTCGCCTGGGCTAAAGATAAAAAGGACTGGACTGCTGCTGAGTGGAAAGTTATGTTCTCTGATGAAAGTAAATTTTGCATTTCCTTTGGAAATCAAGGTCCCAGAGTCTGGAGGAAGAGAGGAGAGGAACAGAATCTACGTTGCTTGAAGTCCAGTGTAAAGTTTCCACAGTCAGTGATGGTTTGGGGTGCCATGTCATCTGCTGGTGTTGGTCCACGGTCAATGCAGCCGTCTATCAGGAAGTTTTAGAGCACTTCATGCTTCCTGCTGCTGACCAACTTTATGGAGATGCAGATTTCATTTTCCAACAGGACTTGGCGCCTGCACACAGTGCCAAAGCTACCAGTACCTGGTTTAAGAACCATGGTATCCCTGTTCTTAATTGGCCAGCAATCTGGCCTGACCTTAACCATATAGAAAATCTATGGGGTATTGTGAAGAGGAAGATGCAATACACCAGACCCAACAATGCAGAAGAGCTGAAGGCCACTATCAGAGCAACCTGGGCTCTCATAACACCTGAGCGGTGCCACAGACTGATCGACTCCATGCCACGCCGCATTGCTGCAGTAATTCAGGCAAAAGGAGCCCCAACTAAGTATTAAATGCTGTACATGCTCATACTTTTCATGTTCATGCTTTTCAGTTGGCCAACATTTCTAAAAATCCTTTTTTTGTATTGGTCTTAAGTAATATTCTTATTTTCGGAGATACTGAATTTGGGATTTTCATTAGTTGTCAGTTTTAATCATCACAATTAAATGAAATAAACATTTGAAATATATCAGTCTGTGTGTAATGAATGAATATAATATCCAAGTTTTACTTTTTGAATGGAATAAATCAACTTTTTGATGATATTCTAATTATATGACCAGTACCTGTAGAGTTGTCAAAGTTTGCCAGAACTTCCTTGAGGCCAACTGAAAGTCCTTCTCCGTAGCCTCCCATCCCTTCATCCCTTCCCTTTTAGTTTGGTTCCAGAACCAGAGCTATTTGCCTTTGGAGAACCCATGAGGGGATATTGCCCTGGACAACACAGCTCCCAGGTTCACAAGGTCACACAAACGTGATTCTATGGGGGATTAAGGTTTCACTGAGGCAGAAATATGCCGTTCTGTATTTGTTGTGGAGTAGAACAGATGGGTCAGCTCTTTAGGGGGATAAAACAGAAAGAGCTAAATAACTATAAACATTTCTTATGTTGTTGTGTTGTGGATTCAACATTACATTTTGAGTAAACACATTTAAATGCTGTCTTTCTAAAGGAGTTTTAAAATAAAGAAACAATAGCAAACTCAAATGAAAAAGTTCTATCCATGTTACATGTGAAATTTGGATTTCCTCAGTGTAAAATGATGGGAACTAATGAAACCAATCCAGATTGCCATATCTGCGGGCTCAGTTTTGATTGATTTTGATTTGAAGGACCTGTATGGATGTGTGTATATGGCTGATGACCTGCAGGTGTTGATGTATGATGTGCAGTTCCAAGAGATTGCAGAGGTGTGTCTCATCTTCTGACTGGCTGACCGTTGACAGCTTCTGGCTTTTAAAAGACCAGAGCCAAATTTCACTCCGTGTCTTCACTCTCTTGTTGTTTTTCTCAGTAAGTGCACAGTTTTTCAGCTGTTGTGTGGTTTTACCGCTAATTTAAAATGGCTTGTGTGCAGATAAGTGACAGCTTCATGCTGCAGTTGTGACAGTAGTGCTGTGTGAATAGATATTAGGCAGCTTGAGGCTGCAATAATGAAACCTGTAATTACTTGTTAGTAGTAATATATAGTACTGTAATAATGTAATTACTCAAATTCAGGGCTAAGAACAAGAACTCTGTAAGCCTGCCTCGAGAACAGGTTTGACCTTTAAAAAAGCTCAACATGGACACCAGCTGGACAAAAGGTAGTGTTACAGCCTGAATTTCATGCAACGAGTGTTAAAGGTCCCCCAGTTGATTTAATTTGCTAGCTTTGTAGCAATATTAAGTTGGCTCATACCCTGCTGTGAAAAATTCTTAAATGTGTCCGGTAAAAACAGTCAATAATGATTAATCACTAGGTCATTCAAGTCAAACACATTAAATCTTGAATGATGTTGGGGCAAAGAAATCCTTAGCTACAGTATATCAATCTACATTGCCACACTAAGAAGATAATATAACTAGATTAGTAATAACAGCACTAAGAGATAATTGTAAGGTAATTGTGTCAATTTTCTGAAAGAATTGTTACACATTGATTTTCATCCCTAAAATTAACATCATCACGTACTGTTGACAGTGAAAGAATAATGTTCCCGGTCATATTTCCTTGAAATGACTACTAATTACTACTAATTTACTATCTTGTTGTTAGTTTTAATTATGACAATTTGGCTGCACTTATTAGAGGAATATAGAATATTTTTTGTTTATTGCAATTTGCAAAGTAGCAGGATGCAGCTCAGATATGCACAGTAGGGACCTGAGGGACAATCCATGGTAGAAGGACAGCACAGCTGGCTCAGTAATTTGCCTGGATGCAGTCTCTAACTAACCTCTGTTAGTCCCAACAGCAGCTTCTTCCTTTAAAGGGATCAGAAGTCTTTGCATCGTTATGGCACCTGTTCAGACTTCTGAATACCCTAAACACTCACAGAGACTGTTTTCCACAGTTTTCTATTTCTGTGATTTCATGACCTGCTCCAGAAAATGGAAAACTTGCATAATTTCACAAGTCTCACAAGCTCAATATTACATCCCTTTGGTTTACTCCCAGAGCAGATGGCAGCGGCAGCATGCAGGTCTCTGTTGGTCTCTGTGAAGGTGATGTTGTCTGGAATCGGTTCATCTGTAGTAGAAGCCAGAAAATGTTCTTTTCACACATACAGTACAGTTTATGTTATAAATAAAAAATATCTGAAGCTAGTAGACTCAAAGTGGTTTCACGGGGAAGATCACTTTACTGCAGAAATGTCAAACTATGTGCTATTACTACTCTGCAATGCAACGTATCTGCTACACATGACATTTAAAATTCTCTTATATTTCAGAAATACAATAGTACACTGAAAAATGTTTCTCTCTCTCTCTCTCTCTCTCTCTCTCTCTCTCTCTCTTTCTCTCTCTCTCTCTCTCTCTCTCTCTCTCTCTCTCTCTCTCTCTCTCTCTATATATATATATATATATACATACACTGTGCACACCATAGCCAATGTATAATGAATCAAGCATTAAAGGTAATCATACACACTGTCAGACAGTGTAGTCATATTCACAGACATTAGTTTCCTGTCTGGTGTTGAACATTACAAATACAGTGTACTGTGGAGAATCTTAGAAACCTTCAAGTGTGTCACAGTTTATGAAAGAGCATTGTCATGTGATACATGTAATATATTTGAAACTGTCACTGTCTGAGTATAAACTTAAAAACACCAATTTCCACAAACTCATCTACCTGTAAGACTTTTCCCTTGAGAAAACACTTTAGAACAAGTAATGCCAATCTCTGCCAAATGAAACGTGAAAATTAAGCAAAGTAAATTAGCTGTTATTGTCAGGGACTTCAATAAAATAAAACATTCCTCTGGGACAACAGATGGCTGCGGATATACTACAGATGTGGCATAATTAATTACATACAGTGTTGTGACACATTGAATGTGAAAGCATTTTCATGCTGATGACAAATTCTACAGTATCTACCAAGTGATATATGTCTTATTATATAAAGATGGTGGATCTGACGAGAGCAAGAGGTAGGCAGACTTGAAACAGCATGGTCTGGTAGTTGTAGGCTGAAGTGGTTCGTAATGAATGTCGCAACCCAGGCGAAGACACTGGAGTACTGAGGCACAGGAAAAGACAACAGGAGTTACTCAAAGCACAGGAGTAAATCATAAAAACAAGCGACAGGAAAAACACTACAAAGACAATAACCATAGATACACTACCACAGAAGGTTAGCAACAATCTAGGGACAAGTCCCAGGAAGCCAGGAGTATCTAACCAGGATGTTGAGGAATAGATTGGTGTCAGGTGTGCATTTCAGCCTGGTGCCCAGAGTGAAGCTGGTATAGGGGTATACCCTATACTTAAATGTTACTGTTATACGGAAGCCTGTCCTGCCGGTATGTGTGTATAGAATAGAATATAGAATGCACTTTATTGACCCCCAGAGAAAATTTGTCTTACATTGCTACAATCTGTTGCTTCATAACACAAACGTACAAAAAAAATTAATAAAAAAATAAAAAACAACACACAACATAAAATCAGCTTAAAATCAACATAAGATCAACAAGATATCTTAAGACATAGAGAGATATATAGTGGTGTGAAAAAGTGTTTGCCCCCTTCCAGATTTCTTATTTTTTACATGGTTTTTCACACTGAAATGTTTCAGATGAACAAACAAATTGAAATATTAGACAAAGATAACACATGTAAACACAAAATGCAGTTTTTAAATGAAGGTTTTTATTAAAAATGGGAGGGGGGGAATCTAAACCTACCTGGCTTTGTGTGAAAAATTTAATGCCCCCTAAACCTAATAACTGGTTGGGCCACCCTGGGCCATTTTTGCCCAGTCTCTTTCTTATGGTGGAGTCATGAACACTGACCTTAACTGAGGCAAGTGAAGCCTGCAGTTCTTTGGATGTTGTTGTGGGGTTTTTTATGACCTCTTGGATGAGACATTGCAGCGCTTTTAGGGTAAATTTGGTCGGCCAGCCACTCCTGGGAATGTTCACCACTGTTCCATGTTTTCGTCATTTGTGGATAATGGCTCTTACTGTGGTTCGTTGGAGTCCCAAAGCTTTAGAAATGGCTAAAGCCATAACCTTTTCCAGACTGATAAATCTCAATTACTCTGTTTCTCATTTGTCCCTGAATTTCTTTGGATCGCAGAATGATGTCTAGCTTTTAAGGATCTTTTAGTCTACTTTACATTGTCAGGAAGGTCCTATTTAAGTGATTTCTTGATTAAGAACAGGGGTGCCAGTAATAAGTGTGTGGCTAGAGAAATTGATCTCAGCTTTCCAAAGATGTGATAAACCACAGTTGATTAACGGGGGGGGGGCAATCACTTTTTCACACAGGGCCATGTAGGTTTGGATTTTTCCCCCCTTAATAATAAAAACCCTTCTTTTTTGCATTTTGTATTTACTTGTGTTATCTTTGTCTAATATTTAAATTTTTTTGATGATCTGAAACATTTCAGTGTCACAAACATGCAAAAAAATAAGAAATCAGGAAGGGGGCAAACACTTTTTCAAACCACTGTATTTGACTGTACATACAATACGACATTTTAAAAAGTGATGGTCAAAATTAAGGTGCTAGATGTAAAAGTGCTGGTTAAAACTATTAGTTTTAGTGTTCAGCTGCTCAGTACAGTCTCAGTCATCTTAAAAGGTATAGTCTATGCTGCAGTCTGTTGCACAGGTGGTCAATATGTGTTTTCTGGCCGAGAAGATTGTCTATGTGGACAACTAAGTATTTGTAAGAGGACACCTGAATGATTTTCTGGTTTTTGATGACCACTGACTCATGGTCAATCACTTGCCTCGGGTCGAGGACCATCTCCTGTTCTTTTGTGACATTTAAAATAAGATAGTGGGTGTCACACCACTTGATAAAAGTGTCTACCTCACTGTGGTACACAGAAGGGTTCGTTTCTATGTGGAGAAGGCTCCGAATTGCCGTGTCAACTGCAAATTTTATAATTTAATTGTTTGGGTGTATTTTCCTTCAGTCATCAATATACTATGTGAAAAGTATGGATGATAACACAACCTTGTGGGACCCCCATATTAGTTAGTTAGTTAGTTAGTTTGTTAAAAAAGAATAAAACCATTTGATCAGGGCAGAGTTAACATTCATATCATTCAGTTTCTTTAGAAGCAGATAGGGTTGCACAGTGTTAAATGCCGAACTAAGACGAATAAATAAAATTCTTTGTGTCCTCAAGGTGCTTAGAGATAATATGCGAAATACAGAGGATGCCGTCGTCAGTGCTGCATTCATGTTTATAGGCAAATTGCCACTTGTCTAACGCTAGCTGGACTTCTACCTTGAGCTGGGAAACTACAAGTTTGGGAAACTACAAGTTTCTCAAAGCATTTCATTACAATAGAAGTCTAAGCTATGGGATGAAGTCATTATTCACTGTAGCAGAGGGCTTTTTAGGCACTGGTGTTATAATAGACGTCTTCCACAAAGCTGGGGTGGTGTGAGTGTCCAAAGACCGTTGGAATATGGGACACCATGCTGGTGTTAGTTCCCCTATACAGCTTTTGAGCAAAAAAGCTGGCAGTCTGTCTGCACCTGTGGACTTGTTGGTATACACGTTTTGGAAGACACTGAACGCTGGATGAGTCTACAGCCAGCAGGTGGTGTCAGTGTCTGGCAAAGATTATTACATATTGTCCAAGTCCTGGGAGAAGTTTGTGTGTGCATTGTTGTTGTAAATAAATTTACTCTCGTCTCTTTGTCTAAACCTGGCTCTCTTGACACTGGTGCCCTCCAAGGATCAGTAATAGGCCCACTTTTGTGCTCCTTATACTAGAGCTCAAGGCTCTGTAATCTAATCATACAGCTTCTCCTATCACTGTTACATGGACAACAGTCAACTATTACTATCTTTCCCCTCCTCTGACACCATAATTGCAACACGCATTTTACAATGTCCGGCCGACATCAGCACTTGGACGACCTCCCTTTCTCTGTCAATATATCATGCACTGAGGTATTTTTTGCTTCAGTATACTACATTTACCATCAACAATGGCTGGACATCCACATAAGTGCCAAATTTTCCTTTTAAACAAATAACAATTTGCTAAGCTGCACATTACAGGTAGCCTGCTACTACTTGGTTCATCTGCTCTGTGCTGTTTGACTGACCATTTGCTGTCTCTGAATTTGCATAAAAATTACTTGCTTGTAAGTTTATGCAAATGAGCCCATCCAACACAATCCACCAGGCTCAGGAAACTCACAACTGTAAAACTAATCAGTGCTGATCAAATATAATTCAAGATTATGTTACTGGATTGCCTATTTCTCCCCTCAAATATTTTCAGAAATGTATTTTAGTGTATTGTTTACCTCTAATATGAGAACGTTTCTGACCTGGCCAATGTTGAAAACAGCACAATCTACAGCTAAGCACTGCCCAACTTGCAGTTTTGTCCCCACTAGCCTGAGAGTACATTGGCAGGCTACTCTGCGTCCAGATGTGTCCTCCCCGGATTGTGGGATGTGTCTCCCACAATAGTCCAGACGGGCCACGACCAGTTCTAGCAGCCGCATTGCAGCGATGCGGGCACACCCTGTGGAATCTAGCCATTAAAGGTTCCATGTGTAGCCTAAGTTTTAGTGGCTTCTAGTGGTGAGGGTTGCAAATTTCAACCAGCGGCTCACTGTGCATTCACATGCTCCTCAGATGGTCCCATTTCCTGAGTTGTGCAGTGGCGTTTTCTCCCAGAAGCCAAGGAAAGCCAGGCTTCCCCTGTTTTTATCAGACTCTATCATTTCAATAAAAACACAATGTTTATAGTTTCCATAAATCTTATAAGCTGTTGTGGTCATCTCTTTCCCATTTCTCATTATCTTACCATAAGTGAAACAGCACCCCTCTAAATGCTATGCGTTGGATGTGTGGTGAAACACTATATTATACCACCAGCGAGGAGGCTAGGCAGAGTTGGCATCCCTTTGTGAAAAAAAATTAAATGATTAACCAATCAGATGAGGCCACTGTCATGCCACTGCCTAACTGTGATTAGTCAGGATGATGCCAAGGGAAGCCAGCCGCTGTCTGGCTTCACCTCAATCACACCAGTCAGATGAAATAACAGGAGCTGTTAGCAACTTTAGCTGGTGCAGTTATGGAGGGTGGAGATTTGGAGTTTTTAGTTATAATAAATAGTTTTACTAAACTACCACTACTGCAGCAACTTAAGATTAAATCTGACGGAAGACCAACGCCAAAACTGGAGCTGGCCTGGAGAGGAAAAAGGGGGTTTGGACGTTCAATGAGGAAAACTAGATCCGTACAGAGTGGCTAGCTAGTAGCGCCATACTTCGACTGACTGTTGTTGCGGAGGACGAAAAGCCAGTGGGAAATTCTATAACTTGGTTATTGACCACTTCGCCACCATGACAGACAGGAGAATGGCCTTCCTTTTCAAACAGGGTGAGTGAAATGTTACCTCCTTCTCTCTCTGAACTTAACAGAATTGCAGCTATTTGTGCGATTTTTAATGTGGTTATATTGTTTGTTTTGCTTTGCTTGCCTGGATTTAGCTGTGAATGACTAGTCAGATGAAGTTACCTTATTGTTTTTACTGCGGTTGTGTATGCATAGATAATGAGCACCACAGACAGCACCTGCCACAGGGCACTGTGCCAGGTCAGGCTACCTGAATAATTGTACTCTGTTGGTCGGGTACTCGGTTGTTAGTCTTCAGTGATGTCCTGTTATGAACATTTGGCCAAGCATTAAGAAGTATCTAGGCCTATTTGATACATGCACCACTGCTACTATGCAAATGTCTTCAATCGTCTTCTGATTGAGCTTGTGAATGCTTCTTTTATTCTTAACCTGCACCATAAGCAGCGGGCTATGTATGCTATTTGGGGTGAGAGAGAGTGAGCGTACCTCTTGGTAAATAAAACTTTCAGCGTGTGTATTACACCCTGCACTGTAATAGCACAATGCATTAGATAATTGCCCTCCACAAAGGACATCCCCTCTTACTTGGCTTCCCCCAGAATTTACCCTACCCCACGTCACTGGATTTGTGAAGTAGTTCTTCCGACTTGAACTATCTTAAAGGAATGGAGTCAAAAGCTCTGGCTTCTTCCAGTGAGCCGAATCAGTGATAACTAGTTGTAATATGTAATGACAGCACATTTCAATCTGGTTCCAGCTGACTGACTGGTCATAAACCATTAAACATATCCACTTACATTTCTTCTGGAAAAAGAAGTGACAAGCCATGTCCTTGGTCTGTTCATTTATTTGCCAACAACAGTTGTTTATTCAAAGGAATTTCATATAAGTATTTTTCAATTCAATTTGTCTGAAGAGTCCATGATTTTATTAAATTGCACTACAAACAGACACAGAACTAAATTCATTTCCAAATAGCTTTTATGACATTGCAGCCTACATCCAAGCCTGGTCCATGAAAAATTTTAATTTCACACGCTTCTGAGGTTAGATTTCTGTTTTTAGTCAAGTATGTGCTACTTCCTTTTCTAGGTAAAGTTTATCATATTGCCACATCCATTTCAACTTTAAACTGTCTATTTCCATTTTTTCTTGCGATTATTTATTGCTGCATTTGTTGCATGTCTTGCTGTTATGTACATGTGTCTAAAGCAACCTACTCTTGCATAAATTTAAATGAAATATATGGTTCACTATTTTATCTTCCTTGTCATCACAATCTCATCAATGCTTTTGCCCATTTTCCTTGTCAAATAAGAATTGATTCATTGTGACAAATCAGACGTAAATTATGGTTCCCAGGCACAATGAATGAATAAAAAGAAAAATGTGTCTTTGTCCACTTAATATTTGAAAATTTTAATGTTTCAGTGCAAGGCTTAGGGAATTTTCGAGCATGGTATGTGTCCATGTTGAACCAACATTGTCCTAACTAAAGCACTAGCAATTCAATTGGGATATTTGTGTCAGATAAATTCAGCACACAAAAGAAGTGACATAAGAAAAGACTTAAAGTATCTGAATCACAATTACGGAGACACACATAATATTAGTCATTAGTCAAGTAAACTCTCAGGAATGTTTGTTTCACCATCATCATCAACAGTCAAGTCTTTATTGATCATTAGTGGTTCCATTGGAGACACCAGACAACAGCAACAAAACAGAGCGGCATAGAAATACTAAATGTACCAAGAAAACATCCAGAGTCAATCAAATCAAATAAAAACAGCTTTAAAATATTCTCAGTTAAGTTTTAAAGAGCAGGGGTGGGAGCTGAAGCCCTTTTACAGCGGTGAGCTAAGCATGTCATTACAACAATGATCTGTTTCTGGCATGAGTGACTGGCAGAAAACTAAAACACACATCATAACGTCTTTTCTGTGAGCTCTATTATGTAGATACAACAATCTAGAAATTATTTTTGCAGTCCACAGCTGTTTTTGTATTTGTTTCACCTGCTCATCTACTTTCACACTTTATAGAAGTGTATTGACACTTTTGCATATAGTATCTGACGGTGGACAGGAAGTTGCATTGCTTTCATTGAAGTTCACAGTAATGGATGAATGTATTCTGAACCTAGTAACAGCTGGCTTTATCCACAGTGAATGCCATTATGTGTTCAAATCGTGCATTTACCAGTATAAGAGTATGCTTGTACTGGTGGATACAAATGTGCCTTGAGTACAATTAAGTGTCCCTCCATTGTAACAATAAACCACAAGTAGTGTAACATCTAAAGACATGTCCATGCAATATGTATAACTGATCCACTTGTGCCACATTGAAGCAAATATTGCCAAGTTGTTGAAAAACAGATGAGGGACAAACCTGTTATTTCTTCTATTTCTTCAGCTGTCCACCAAACGAGTGGAAAGGAGCACCATGTCTGAGCAGACTCACACAGTAAGACGTGGCATGTGAAGAAGAATAAAGAGGAAGTCATGCACACGGGGAAGGAGATAACATTATGACAAAACACTATGTTCACATTTGGGTGCTTGGAGCGGGTCCAACACAGAATGTGTGTCTGTGTGTGTGTGTGTGTGTGTGAGTGTGAGTGCTCCGATTGTGAGTTTTTCATATCTTTGAGTGACTTGGTTGATTGTACATCACACTCTTCTTTTCATGGAAGTATTAATGTGCTTCTTCTCTGTGACCACGGTCTCAAGGCAAACTGATAAAAAATCATAATGGTCTAAAAAGAGCGTGTCACCACTGTACAAAAACATACAGAGGTATTCATTCATGCCAGTGTGCTCGCACTCTCAGTTATACACATACACTCACACGCACACTCAAGAGGTGAAACCCCACGACAACCACACTTTGTGCACAGTCAAGTGTTCAACCAAGGCTGGTGATGTTGGAGCGTCCACCGGGGGGTGCTACAATACGGTGGCCTGACCGACGAGGGATGTTGTCATCAATCTGTGCCCCTGGGAAATGAAGACAGAATTAAAACATTAGATACATTTACTTAAATATTAGAGATCTATTTAATTCAGATCATCTTCAGTATACTTAATAGGTCATGTAATATCTATCTATATATATTTCTTGTTCTGTTTTGTTTGTTTTTTTCTGTTACCTGATAGGCTGAAGTTGGACTGGTGAAGATTACGTATTGGTGGTGGTTGGTGAGAGGTGGGTGATGTTTTGGCCGACGGAGCAGGAGTAATATATTTGGGGGTTGGGACCACATCATACACAGGGCCATCGTACATCCCACGAGTAACGCCCTGTTTACCCTTCACCTGGATGGAAAACACACAGAGACACAAACACAAAGCTAACCTATTAGTCATTCCTCGGAAACAAAAAATAACCTGTAACCCATGATAATAGAACATGACTGTACAGATTGCTGTGAAATATATTTTGTTGGCAGCATAGGTGAATTTAGCACAGAATAACCAGTATATTTTAGTTATGTTGTTAAACTTTGGGGCAAAATACATTGGTTTTCATTTCCTGACCTATAGATATTTTATAGCTTCTGACTAAATGTGAAGCTACATTCTGGCCTCAGTGTTCCTACCATAAAAATGCAACAAAATACAACAAAAATTAGGTACAACATTTCTACAATGGAAACCCAAACAAAGGCGAGTTGCCAAAGGGCCTCCACTGAGACTAGCTTGGTTTGAGGGCGTGCCTGACCCCCGCAAGCTGCTTGGCAAGATTTATGATGCGTTTTCATTGTGACGTCACAAGTACAGGAAGTGAAGGGCTGGACTACAAATGAGCTGTTTTCAAGCGGTTCAGAGCAGTGCTTTCTGTGGGAGATGGGAACTCCCTTTGGGCTGGACTTTGGGCTTTTTCACTTTGCAAACCTGTTACATGCACAAAAAAGAGATATAACTCAATAAAGGAAAAAAGCCAAAAAGCATAATACCACCTCTTTAAAATGTCACGTTTTTAACACGACTGTAGGAATCGCTTTAAAATCATCTGTGTACTGTACCTGGTTCCTGAACTTAACACGCTGGTAAGCGTAGTCCGGGAAGTGCTTGCGGGGAATAAATCGACCGGTACCCTGCTGAACCTGCAGCTTGCCTTCCTCATAAACCACCTGACCTTGACTCAACACCAGGGCCGGACCCCCACGGCACTCCAGACCCTCAAAGATGTTGTATTCTGAAGCCTGTGTGGAGAGGGATAAAGCATACAAGACAAAGAATGTGGAATAATTCAGATGGACAAGCGAGAGCTCTTTCATCCCCCCACCACCACCACCACCACCACCACTGAGAGCACTGATACCCTACATTGTCTCGGCACACTGTGCTATTTCAGCAAGAGTTGTATCAAAAGACTTAATACATGCAGTTAAATGCAGCAGTTGAGAAGATGGGGGATGAATAAGTGAGAGGTTGGGGGCACATAGGAGGAGCGACAGTGTGAATACAGGGGGATGGGCAGAGAGATGGTAGCACAGAATGGGTGAGGGGTGAAGGGAGATTATAACCTAAAGCCGGCACCAGTCTGGATTAGTGTCTTTGAGAGTGGCAGAGCAGACTGAATACATTAACCACTGTCTACTATCTTCACTGTATTATGTCACATTGCCCAAGGCAAAGTTTCACCTCCTAAGCTGTATTTTACCACACAAATGAACACTATATTCCACTTTAAAGTTAGATTTCAGGTTTCTCTCTCCCTTGGTTTTGATCCAATGTCACACTTTACCATATCCCATATGAAACCCTCTCTCCTGCAGCCTTGTTCCTCCCTCCTGTCCTTTATGCACTTCTACGCCCTCAACTGATGCAGTGTTTGAAGATCAGTTTAGTTGATATGGCATCAGTCAGAGCATCAGTTTATTCCTTGTGTTCTGTTTTACAGGTTATCCGTCTGCCCTTTTCTTTTACCATCTTTCCTTTCCCATCTCCATAATCTTCTTTTGCTCTCACCGACTGCTGGAGTTTGGCAGTGATGGTTTTGACGCTGTCAGGGTCCCAGATGACAACGTCAGCATCAGAGCCCACCGCTATCCGGCCTTTGCGTGGGTACAGGTTGAAGATTTTAGCAGCGTTGGTAGATGTGACTGCCACAAACTGGTTTTCATCCATCTTCCCTATGGCCTTAGAGACAGAGAAGTGGGTGTTTAGAGTGGTGAACAAAAGTCACACAAATAGCTGCACAAAAGACACAAACACACACATACATATATATCATAGCTTACCACTGCCTTGTCCCAGATGAAAGCCATTCTCTCCTCCACTCCATTGGTTCCCTCTGGGATCAGGGTGAAGTCATCTTTACCGATTGCTTTCTGGGAAGTGCTGTACGTGCAGTGAGCGCTGCCCACCACCTGGAGGTCCCCACTGTGTCAAGGCAACAAAATTATATGAAATCATCAGCATACCCGTAACACTGCACTGATTAACCTCTCAAATGTTTCCTCAGACTCTGTGATCAGTTAAAGGACATCTGGCTGCAGAAATCAGTCAAAGACGATATTCACTTTCAGGCATTCAAGATAACACAAAGACATTTCTACTATTGGGCACCAGGTGTCCTCATTGAGTATGTGAGTTAAAGTAAAGTCATGTAGTGGCCTACGGCTGAAAAACCACCCAGCAGAACCAGTCAGAATGGTGCAACGCAGCTGCAATACTAGTCCCTAAAACCTTAACTAGATCACATGACAAACATACAATGCATTATCAAAAAGACATCACCATAAATACTCACTTTACTCCTGATCATACAGGAGGCTGCATTTGACTCATAATGAGCTGTGATTAGCATAATTTCTCATCTCATACCTTTTATTCACTTGTTAATTACAGTGATTACTTCATGACAGTGAGCTGCGGGATCATCGCCCCAATGCCATGAGAGTTCTTATTACAATAATAATGGGCCTGACTGAAATGTGAGCAAAAGCATTGTTCATTTGTTCACGTGCATAAAAAAGAACCTAAAAATACACCTTGTTGCTTCAGCAGAAGCTGAAACACAACACCAGCATCACACCACCGGTGTGGCAGCACAGATCCGCCCTGAGAAGCTGGTGTTGCAGAAGAAGGGTGGAGGAGGAGGAAGGCAGTTGGTAGCCAAGGCAACAGATGATAAAGGATTCTGGATCCTGTGCTATTTATGGAATCGGGGACAGTCAAAAGTGTACAGCAGGATGTTCTGTGCATTGTGTAATATGTGTGAACGGTATGTTTGAAGTGAGAGCTGAGGAGGGCTTGGTCTGAGGCACTTTATCCCTCTCTGTGATCCTGAATTACAACTTAACTTACTATTATTAATGTATTTTGTGCTTAATGTGCTGTTATACTTTATACAGTTAAAGCAGATTGCAAATGATTATACAGTCCTTTACTTATTATTTAGTATCTCCTCCTCATACATACACCTTCACCATCTGTCCATCTTTCTTTCTCACTGGTCTAACATGTTGAATTACCCTAGCAGTTGTTTATGGCATGAATACCAAAGTAATATCTAAGGGCAAACAGATCCTAGGTAGGTGTCTCCTTTTGTGTCAGCCAGCTGATTTGCATTTCACTTTCTGCAGAGGTTATAACTAAATTAAGCACTTCATCTGCCCTCTCTCTGCATTAATTAGAAATGTTTTTACATGTTCCAGTGTTCATGAAATATACTGTAGGCTACATGTTTTGTGAGGCCTCTCAGAGCATTATTATCACAAAGTGGACATCACTAGACCCTTGCATTAAAAGGAGCCTTTAGTGCATTTACTTAGTTTGCATCAATTGCTGAAAAGGTTTAAGACGTACCAAGCCAGCAGTGTGTGGAGGTGGTCTGGGGTTGTGGGGTCAGGGCTCAAAGGCGGAGAGGTCACATAAGCTGCCGCTTTGGCCCAATTCTTGCTCCAATAGTGAGAGCCGTCAGTGGCCAGGCTAGCAGTTATTGGCTCCCCAAAAACTACAGAACCTGCATTTTACGACAGTGGGACAGAGAGAGTGTGGCAAAGAAGATGTTCATAAACACTGCAAAAGTCATTCAAATAGAATCAGACACATTAGACAATTGAGAACCTGATGAGTGAAAAAGACATGGAGCGAAAAGAAAGAGAGGATGACCTTTCCTCCGGGCCTGGGCGATAGTGTCCGCTGCACTCTTGCTCATCACCTTGGTGATGTAGACAGGACAGTTCACACGGTTACCAAGAGTGATGGCACGGAACACCGCTTCGGCCTCCAGCTGCGTTGAAAAGAAGTAAAGAAAACCTTAAAACCTATGGATGGATGGATGAATGGTTGAATGGATGAATGGCTAACAAAAGTGATATCACCTCCTCAGGACGACTCAGAGGATGGCCTTCTGGTCCAGTGATTCCCATAACGAGGATTTTTCTCTGTTCCTAAAATTGAAAACGACAACAAATTCTTAATTATCTTTATCATCCAATACAAAAACTGTCAGCATTACGTACAGCACTTGTCAAATGATGTTTTACCCACATTTTAGTGCCTGCTGGCATCTCATGGTTGTAAAATGAAAATCTCATGGTCTGTCATGCTATCAAAGAAAATAAAGTGTGCATTATAATCCCAGAATGCCAATGCACTGTGGGAAGCTTTTGCTGGCTGCAGTTGTGTTTCTGACAGCACTGTCTGGAGAACAGCTACATTTCTATGAAAACCAGACCCCCACCCCCTTGCTGTATTTTTTCCACTGTTTTTCCTCAAGGGGTTGGTGCTTCTAAAGATTTTTCATCACCTTTCTCTCTGTTTCCATTACAGTCAGGTTAACAAGCATGTCATTAACATTCATTTCTCTCATTTATCTTCACAATTATTTTTTTGCCATAATTCTTCACTTATTAGGTCCATCATCTCCATGACAGTGACTACCACTTTTCATCACTGCTGTCAGCATTATCAGCACCTCCTCAATAGTATAATGATGGTCAACGGCAATGGTGGCCTTTGTTAAACCTGTCACACACCACAAACTGCAGCTGCAGCAGCATTAATCCTCTCCCTCTCTGAAAGCTGGGGAGTTATGTAACAAGAATATCTCTCAACTGCAGTGGACGTTGCAGGGGAATTTTAAGGTAAAAGATTTGCCATGATTTTGTTCAGCCATTTTATGTAATTACTTCTTTTACCACAGTAAACTACTGTGTCTGCAGGCTGAGTAAAGATACTGACAGGTTGTGACGGTCCTATTTGCTACTAAGAGACAAAAATAGAGAAGGTTATGTAGCACTTACTGTACCTGAGCAATCAGGTCTCCATTTTCAGCATGAACTAACACCACAGCACCCAGCTGCTTCAGGAAGGAGAAAGCCTCATATAGCTGAGGGAAGAGTGAGTCCACAAAACAAAACAAGGATTATAATAATATAATAATAGTGAAAGGAAAATTAGTTGTTCGTGCAGTATTAGTGATTAGTGCAATTAGTGATTATGAAACATACCTGAGAGTCTGACATCTGGTACACATCCTTATAAGCCATGTACACTTGGAAGGAGTTGATACCTGACAACAGCAGAGACAATGAACGTGGTCATGACTAGAAGGTAATAAAGTGAAACTCATCAGCAAGGATTACAAATTGGGTGAGTATACCCAAATTAATACATCATGAAATGCAATAAATAAAGTCAAGATCAATGGCAAACTTCAAGCTGTAAACTGATCTACAACCTCCTCTGATGAACAAAGCAGAGCACGTTTGTGTCTAGCATCTGAGCCAAGAATTACAACTCTAAACTTTCTTTCTCAAAGAAACTGGTCACACAAGAAGCTGCCATGGCTCAGTTTCTGCAATATGTTGTAGCTGCCCCAAAAGAAAAGTGATTTTTTACTTAAAATAGATTACAAGCAAAATTTATACTCTGCCACCATGGCAGCACAGTAGTGAGAACAATGAAGTTCCGCTGTGCTTTCACTGTAAGAGGATTCAACCCTAAGCCAAATTGTTTCTAAATCTGTCCCTGTTGTTCTTATGAAAATGGTCCAAAATAGGGATGAACATGGAACTGAAACAAGAATTACAGCAAGGACTACAGCTGTGAAATATTATACAATGACTAAAAACATATGTACCTTTCTCATGCACCAGCAGCTCCAACTCATCTTTGACAGTCTCATTCCAATGGGGGATGTCTACATGCAGGGAGTAATCACAACATGCCTTCTTATCTGCAGCCTCCTGCCAGCACTCAAACGCCTCCAGCAGACTGTCCCCAGGCTGGGGCGTCACATGGTCAACTGAAAATAGGGAGGAAGTTAAGGGTAAGATGGAAAGAGCGACCAATATTTTTATTTAACACTTGTGTTTAGAGTATCTACTGTGGCTAAGTATGTGTTGACTGCACCGAGGTATATACACTCACTGATCATGGTGGTGCCCCCAGCAAGTGCGGCCTTGGTGCCCTGGAAGAAATCATCAACAGGCTGTGTGTCCAGGTAAGGCTTCATCAGACAGGTGTTGACATCTATCCCCCCTGGTATCACCATGCGGCCATTAGCCTCGATCACCTTGACGTTCCCTGGTACAACCAGATTTTCCCCCACCTGCCTGCCAAGGACCAGATACATTTAGACACAAAGGTGAGTCTGGTGAAAGGGAGACGAAAAGCAGGAATGAGGAGGTGCAGAGATGATGGGAAAAGATGTAGTGGTGGAATATATATATATATGGGTGTGAATTAAAAGGGTTTGTGGAGGATGAGGAGATAGAAAAAGGGCATAAAGGGAATAAGGACCATTCTCAATTCTATATTTTTAATGCCTCTGCAGTTCTCTGACATAATTAGCTCCTTATATACGCACTTGATCAGCCCATCCTCAATGTAGACATCTGCATAGAGAGACTGGTCATCATTGACCACCCGCCCTCCTTTGATCAACAGCCTTTCACTCTGCAGGGGAGAAGTACAGAGAGAGGGAGGAAAGGGTACAGGAGGGGTTTAATTCAATCCTGACATTTTGATATATTGCACAATCAGTTATGTAATTGATGACCTTATAGCAATATTATGACACAGTGCAGTGGGTGAGGGTGGAAAGAAATGCATAGTCTCTCTCACACACACACACACACACACACACACACACACACACACACACACACACACACACAAGTGCTGTGTATGGGTTATGTCTCACAAAAGCCTGTCTTATTTGCATTTAGTGTATGTATGAGGCTGGTAAGTACAAGTGCAATCAAATACTAAATATTTAGAGGCAGGGAAACAAGCACTTTTTTCTCAGGTCCACACCCTCTACCGCCATGGAGGGTGCCTGGCAACAGCAATGGGATGTTATGTCTCCATGGTAGCAAGTGATCATCCATGGTCCTAGATGATAGCAGCTGACAGCTCTGCAGAATTCTCAGCTTCTGTAGCCAATAATGATGCTTACATGCTTAAAAATGTGAATACAGTCTGATTCTCTGTCTCCACGCTGAGGTATAATGCTTAGTTACATTAATTGTATGTTGCCTTCGGATTCATTTGACATGAAATAATATTGTGCAATGATAGATTTCTGCAGAATGCATGCATCAACATAGCTGAAAAGGGATGCCTATTTGTACAACTACAGTCCAACAACGTTTGTGTTGTTTAATGCATGCCATTGTTTCCTGTGGGACTCCTGTTTCGACAGTCACGTCAACCGAGTTAATCCCTCTGACAGGCGGCAAGATTACACAACACTGTCCAACAATGAGAGAGAATACGCGCTCGATTTGGCAGGCAGACATTGAGAATTGTCACCTCTCTGTCTTGGGTTTGCTGTTTGACACAGGAGAAACAGCAGAGGGGCGTTCTGCTCTTTGCTGCCTCACTAAGAATTTAATCCCATCGTAGCCGGACCGGCACTGGCAGCAGGGATTTGCATACAAGCGGAGAGCTTCTCTGCTGACCAGGTCTCTTACCGTCAGATGGGGGATGCTATTCTTTCCCTGGTAACTACTCCCAGACATGCTGTCTCCGTCGCTCTGCCCAAGTCAACTCAGAAGCGGCTTGCGATGACTCCGGCGCCCTGCTCTGAGCTTTGCGCCGCTTTCTCTCCACCGATATGTGTTAATTATTGTTTCCGTGTGTGTGTGTGTGTGAGAGAGAGAGCGATGAATCCGCCGCCGTACGGTTGCGTCAGGATGCATGGAGCGCGCACCGTTTAGAAGACAGTTGACGGTTCTGTGCGTGCGCGCATGCGGAAAGTGAGTGTCCGTAGCGTCCACGGCACACTGTGTACATCACACCCCCTACACGCGCACACATGAACAGCTCACGTGAGGGGACAAAAACAATGCAGAGAAGGGGTGCTGTCTGTCGTTGTCCAGTTCAGCACCACAAATAAGACACTGTGTAGATGTGCTTGTGCATTTGCATGTTTAAAAAAAAAATTGTTTGAGCTACGTAGATGTAAACCAAAATGGCCAAACTGCAATGCAGTACAAAAGTTCATCATTTATGCAGACTGAGGGATTTGCCTCAGGAAAAAACTCCTGAGGGTCTTCCAAAATGAGGCCATCCCAAAAATTATTTTTAATTCAATTATTATACAATTAATTGTTGAATTTAAATAATTCAAATAGGCTATGTATGCCTTCAGAGGTTAGAACTAATTTCCATTCTTCTTTCTTTAAATAGGCCAATAGTTCTCCACCTGCTGTAGTCTGTGGGCGCTTTTGTTGCACTTGTGTTAATCATATTTATTAGGAAGCCTGTTCATACATGAAACATCCATCAGAATTTCAACCAAAAAGCCAGGCAGAGAGAAACGGCCAATTAAGCAGTGAAATCGTCGGTCCTACCTTCCCATTTGGGTTTTCCTTCCCAGACGAATAGCTGACCTCCACATCGGGGCTCCCGTCGTCTCTCTCCCCGGGAGAGTTGGTCAGTGACCCCTCCCGGGCCTCGCTGGGCGTCTTGCCGATGGGGTCACCGGTGTCCAAGAGCCTCTCCCGACTCCCGCTTCTCGGGGTGCGGGTCCCTTTCCTCCCCACCGCATAGTTCTCGAAGTCTATGGTCTTGCTATCAAACGCCCCCTCCACGGAGCTGAACATCCCGTAGCTTTTCCTCTGGTTAGGCCCGGTGGTAATCGGTCCCGCCAGGTAGACCGGTAGCTCATCCTCCCGATTCCACTGCCTCCTGCAGTCAGACATCGTGACTTCCACTGGAGACGGAGGCTTCCCACAATCTGAAACGATGGAGGCAGGAGCCTCGTTTGTTTTACGTCTAATCGGGTCACGGACAGCCCCTCCTCCCAAGCGCGCTGTGACGCTCTGAACTGTGAACAGCAGCTCTCTCTGGGATACCTAAGAACGCACACACACACGCATAAACAAGTGAAATGATGCAGTGCTCCAATTTAATAGGTGTGTGGTGTACTAGTTTTAATGTCTAGTGATTGGCCACATGTAGACACAAATAAAAAGAGAGCAAGTCTTCCCACCAACCCTCTCCCTCTCTTTTTAATGTGGGGGCTGTGCGTGAGGAGGTCACACCATCAGCGGATTAAACCACCACGAGACATCACTTAACCCACATCTGGAAGGAGAGACAGATGGTCTAGCTGTGTCCCTGTCTATTGCAAGACATTAGCCTTGCATTGTGAGTGCAACCTGCGGGCTGCAGTAGGTGCTTTTATCTCCACCGGGCCGAAGCCAGTATGCCTGTGTGCTCATGAAATGTTTGCTGATGTGAGCCGACAGTGAGAGCTGATGGGAGGACGAAAGGCAGAGAGAGAGAGAGAGAGAGAGAGAGAGAGAGAGAAACTGGGAGCTGTCTTTTCAGTACTCGTGGAGGTGGACAGCTCCCAGAGGAACAATGCACCAAACATGAAACACAGCAACAATACATGCCGCCCATTGGAATGCATTACAACGAAAAACGGGTTTCTTGCCAGCAGTATAAAAACTGTTTTGGTACTTGAATAGGCTACTTGTAACTACATAACACATATCTGGAAGGAAGCCTTTAGCCTATATAGCACGTGATATGATAATCATTGTTATTATTAGGCAACTTACTTTATTATAAGGGTACAAATCACATTAATAATACATAATCAATGTATGTGTGACTTAGGATGATCAAATGTATGAATAATGAATTTCTATTGCTCAGTAGGCCTTTTATGAAAAAGTCACTGAATTTAAGTAAAAAATTAATGATTAATGGATCATCGATTAATTGGCATAGGCCTATTATTCTGGTTGACACCCACAGTTCATATTAATGTATATGCCACAAAATTTCATGAAATAAATTAGAAAAGGGCTTTCCAGCATTTGACTCTCTTTGAGTCTCTCTGCAAGCAGAAGAGTACATGTTCTAATTGAAATATGAAACTGTTTCTAATCAAACATCTACACGTTGTTCCATGATACAAGCACAACTGCTGGGGATTTGTCATACTTTTTCATTGCCCCCACTTCTCAGTGGTCAGTCTTGTTACCGACTGGTGCCATATGGGAGAGAGTCACACTCGATTAACCACTGTACATAGCTTTGGACCAGGAACCCCATAATCTACTTAAATAGTTCGACCATTCAGTGGAAAATAAAGGCGCATGCACCCTTATTGGACACAATTACCCATTTTAAGGATTTTATTTAGTGTGTGTTATATTATCTGTATTCTTTGTCAGTACCGAAAAGAGACGGGTGATTTAATTGAGGAAAAGATTGAAGAGAGGATCTAAATTGTTCAAATCAATGGAGCCCTACAGGTTTACCAAGCAAACAGGCGCTGAAAACCAGTCAGATGAGTTGGTCATTTGATGGGCATTTATTTCTCCCTATTAGAGGCGAGTCTATTTCAAGAAGGCAGGCCATTAAGTTGTGGTGTTGTTCAAGACCTGACACGTCAGAGTTTAACCACGGTCTGTGTGTGTGTGTCTGGTTTCGCCGAGCTGTGGGGTGTGTGGAGTTCGTGGATCTGAACATGGACTACTGACACAAATATTAAATTCAGCAAGACAATCAGCTTTTTATCCTGATCCATTTAGCCACTAAGTAAGGTTTCTCTATTTTGTTTTACTCTGTAGTTGCTGAAGGCGCATGTTTAGTTTTGAAAACTTACGCGAAGTGCATGAGCTCCTCGCACGTTCAGTGTCCGCATGTCGCCTATTCAGGACGGAGTAACCTCCAGGCAGTTCAGATGGCAGGCTGTGATCTGAATAATTACAGTAATGTCAGCGTAAAAATATCTCCCCCCATATTTTCCTCTGAGAGTTTAAATATGAGGTTAATAGAATGCTCCTGCTTTCATGTGTTGAGAGTTTATACCAAACATAAATTCGTTGTATACCTACAACGACATATACAGTGTTTTATCTCATCTTGCCACCTTGTTTTGCTTAATTGCAATTTATTAAATATGATCCAACGTCTTGTTTCACAACGCTGACTTGCAATTGGTAAAACAGGATTTCACTGAGGTTTGTGTCAGAACTCTAGCTCCTTTTAAAGGTAAGGTGTCATATTTTAGGTGTAAAATGTCCAGAGGAAAGGCTTGAATTTCATCACCCAGCTGTGTCTTTACTTATGACTCACTATTAGGAATTACCTTGATTATTTTGCTGCAGTGTATGCAGTTACATGATAAATTATTAACAGTCTTATTTTATTCCAGGTAATATGGAGAAAGACTTCCCATCAACCCCAAGTGCTGTGAACACCCAGGGGTCACGTCCTGTCCTGGATGTGCCCTCTCTTCCCTCCCCCATACAGATTCCTCCTTCACTTGTCTCCAGTGACCTCCCTGCTATCGATCTCTCTCAGACCACCAAATCTCCATCTTGCACAGAAACCACTACAGAACCTGGGAAATTATCTCATTCTTCTCATCCTTCTGCTCACACCATCTCTAAACCGATGGATTCACCTCTTTCTTTAGAAGGTCCAAAGCCCTTAACACCTGCTGCCTCCTCTAAATCCACTTCTAAAACTGTTTCTACTACCCCCCCCTTTCCTGCTCCAAAAAAAACACCACTCGTTCCCAACTGCTCTACGCCTGAAATTCCCACAATGTCATCCTCTTCCAACCTCACATCTGCCTCTACAACATCAGCTACCTTGGCCTGTAACACTCCAACATATTCCCCTAATTCTTCCTCCACTATTGCTTCCACCATGGCTCCTGCAACTTCTTCTACTGCTCCCATGAAACGCACCTTTGCCTCCATGGCCAAGCGGGTGATCATACAGGAAAGGCTCAGGAAAGCCGAGGAAGATGCCAATGATGAAGAGGATGGTAAGAACGCCTTCATTTTGAGTTTGGGATTAAACAACACATTGTGAGTTTTTATTGCCCTGAGAACTGAAGTCACACAACACAGACCCATTGATACGTTGAGGTGATAAGCTTTTTGCTATGCTTTGGAATGTCTTTCCATGCACAGCAGAATTACCCAGTCGTTGGATAAACATCTCTCTTGGCCAGGATGGGTAATTACTTTAGCTAACTGTGAAGATTCTCAGTTATCCAGGTCGTAGTTATCCAAGGGTAAAATCAAGGGCAACTGGACTTGACTGAAGACATTGGAAGACGTTTTACCTCTCATCGAAGAGGTTTCTCTTCACAGTA
Organism: Micropterus dolomieu; assembly: GCF_021292245.1. Lineage (NCBI taxonomy): Eukaryota > Metazoa > Chordata > Actinopteri > Centrarchiformes > Centrarchidae > Micropterus > Micropterus dolomieu. The sequence continues at coordinate 14,019,932 of NC_060153.1, read as the reverse complement.
TCTTCATTCAAGTCCAGTTGCCCTTGATTTAACCCTTCTTGGATACTTTAGCTAACTTAGTTACCTCATTGTAATCCAGTTTTGTGAAGCACCTTTGGCTGCATCTCTGCATAAAAGGTACCATACAAAAATAGAAATGAAATACATAAAGTTAAATTTAAAAAAACTTTTTTTATTATTATCCAGTGGAATCTCTTCTTCTTAGGCCTCAGGTATTGCTCAGTGACTGTTCTGTGTGTAAAGAAATGCAAACGAGAAGAGGAGCATACATTAATAATTAAACCTCTGGTGATTTGGGGACCTTTGGGGTCCCAACTTTCCATTTAGCGCCATCATCAGGTTTTTATTTGTCCAGTAATTTGGTTTATAACACCTGCAAAATTAACAACACTACAACCTCAGCTGTACTTTGTCTTTAGTGCTAATTAGAACATATTTGCATGCTTAACTAAGATGGTAGCTGTGTAATGGCAGACTGGAATATTCGACATAAGGCTTCATGCAAAGAAACTCAACTCTTTTGCTTAAAGGGCACTAGGGAGACACTAACAGCTATGAAACTTTATGCCATCGACAAGTATTGGTGTAACATCGGAGGTGGGCACGGTGCTGACAGAACTCTGGGGTCTTGTCACAGACATATGCACAGACATGTTTAAAATGCTCACACTCTCACATCTACTCCACCTCTGACTTCTTGTTATTCTCATGTTACGAAATATACTGTATGTCAGCTGGAACTCATTCATCTCTGGCTCTGAACACAGTATGTGTAAAAATCCTCTGCTCTTTCAATAAAGTAGGCCTTTAAGTTTGTAAGCAAGGGTGTTATGTGATCCAATTTGATTTAGAGAGTGGTTTTTGATAGATAGAGATGAATATGTGTACATTTAGGCATCTCCTCTCCTCTCCTCCAGATGAAGAACCAGAGGAAGATTTGTCCATGGAACAGATGGAAGAGAAGGCCAAAGCTGGTGATGCCAGAGCTCAGACCCGGGTGAGTGAAAGCATATTCACACAAAATGGCCCTTGGCATTGTTTTCAGTCCTGCTGGTTAACTCAGTCTGGTTGTGAGCATGTGTCTATTTTTGGCCACTTGGAAGATGATCTCAGGCTTTCAATACGACACACCAAGATACTGTGTATTGCAGCGCTGCACTTAATTTGTACGACTAATAAGGTAATAATCACGTTCTATTTACTCCTCGTCCCCTACCAACACATGCAAATGAAAATAAATAAATAAATAAAAAAGGTGCTGGCGGAAGAAAAATGGGGGCTAGAGGTAGAAGATGAGCCCAGACTTTTGCATTTAAGGCCCTTTAGCTCTGAAAGGGTAAATTCCTTTCAGAGTGAACATTTCAAAACATGTGACCATATCAGTGCAGTGGTTGGATATACATGCAGTAATGTAAGAGTAGTAGAGAGTGTAAGAGAGTGATATATTATTTATCATAATAGACAAGCTATTTATCAAATTGGAATAGAGAAAACACCTGCAGCTTAAACACAAGTTATAGACAGGGAATCAGTATTTATTGTTACTTAAAAGTGAAATTGTTTTAATTTAAATTATTAGTAGTAGTATTTAGATGCTTTGACAACACTGTCAATTTAAAATGCATGCTAGAAAAGCTGGTTTATGAGATTATATCATTTATAGACATAGACAGGATGAATGCTGAGCTACTTTAAATAAAGACACATCTCATCTCCTTAAACTGAAGCATGTGATGATAACTGTGAGAGAAGTTATGAAATGACAGTTAAGATTAGAAACCAGTCACTTGATATGCCTCTGCTACTCCTTTTAATTAGCCATGACTGATGGCCACAGGGACAGAGAATTATGGGTTCTGTAGTCATCTGTTGTCTGTGGGTTCCCCAAACTTCACTGTGAACTGTTTTGATTGGAACTACTTTCTACCAAAGAGTTAGTCCCTTTAAAACCATCATGCCTTGTGGATTATCAAAATTAATGGGGTTTCTGTTTCTGCATTAAATATCTTCACAGGGTTTATGAAGTAATAGGCTAATTAAGTAAATCAATTATGACATGATCATGTAAACTAATGTAAAATTTTTAATAGTTAATTTTTATTATTTCACAAACTAGTTAATGTTACATTCTAAATACATGCACACAACACAGTACATTAAACTTTATGGTCAACTTCCACAACTGTATAAAATGTAGTTATGTATGTAATTGAAAGCATCACCTCTTCTTTTAACAACACTCTGTAAGTGTCTGGGAACTGAGGAGATCAACTGCTCTAATCTTGAAAGTGGAATGTTTTCCTGTTCTTTTTTGATGTAGGATTTCAGGTGCTCAACAGTTCGTGGTCTCCTTTGTCATATTTTACGTTTCATAATGTGCCAAACATTTTCAATGGGTGAAAAGTCGGGACTGCAGGCAGGCCAGTTTAGCACCAGGACTCTTTTACTACAGAGCAAATAAACAAGGCTGTCCCTGAAAATGACATCTACTTAGCAGCTTATATTGCTCCAAAACCTGCATATGTTGTTCAGCATTAATGGTGCCTTCACAGATGCTGGCTTTTGAACTGTGCACTGATAACAACATGGACGGTCCCTCTCCTCTTTAGCCTGGAGGATGTGGCATCCATGATGTCTGAACAGAATTTCACATTTCACTTATCAGACCACAGGACAGTTTTCCCCATCACCTCAGTCCATCTTAAATGAGCTAGGGCCCACAGAAGTCAACAGTGTTTCTGTATCTGGTTTATACCCGGCTTTCTGTTTGCATGGTAGAGTTCCAGCTTGCAATTGTGGATCCAGCGATGAACTGTGTTCACAGACAATGGTTTTTGGAAGTGTTCCTCAGCCACTACAGAATTGTGGTCAGGGCTGAGGCTACTTCTGTTGTCCTGTTATCATTTAGTAGCCGTTTCCTTACGGATTCTACTGCCTCCATGGTGGGGATGCAGGTGAACAAAGAGGTCAAATCATAGGACACCATGGTTTCATCTGGGTCCAGTTTCAGTCCTCGAACTTTGTTTACAAAGTCAATGGGGTTTTGGATGTGGTGGGGTGTGTTACCAACCAAAGGGGCTAAGATGGTAGATATGTGTTTGGCAATGTTGTAGGTGACCGAGTTGATGCTGCTGATAATCGGCCTGAGTGGGGCTCCTTCTTTGTGTATTTTGGGTAGTCCATATATGCAAGGAATGGCTTCTCCAGGATACAAACGGTAATACTGTTCCCGGGTGATGGAGTTTTCTTTCTGAAGTTGTTGTAGACATTCTATGGCCTCAGTTTCTCATACGTGTTTGTGTCTATTAGTGGTGTGGTAGTCCACTGTGTTCAGGGCTACCGTGCATCTTCCTTTGTCCGCTGATAAGATGAGAAGCCGTCGCTGAACAGAGGAGGGGGTTTACGCCACCAATTACAATGCTGTCCTTTTATCACTTCCCAGGAAACTCAGCAAGCATTCCCTCATGGCCTCAGGTGAAGATACCAATGATGGTTGTTCAGACTTGGCCACGGGTGATTCTAATGACCATGGCGACTGTCGTTACCACAGCCAGGAGCACTAACGAACCATCAGTATCGACGATCCTAGCTAATGAACCCACAGAGGTTAAATAGATGAGTTTCTCTACCAGTCAGTCAGAACTGAAGAAGTCTGTGGTTTCTAAAGAAGTGATGGAGATGCTTGTTCCTGCTCATTTGGATTATTGCAATGTACTGTACACTTGTTTAAACAAATCCTCCATGGACAAACTGCAAGTTGTACAGAGTTGTACAGAAAGAACAGACTTTTGTCAAAGACCAACAGGAGATCACACATTACATCTGTGCTTAAGGATCTTCATCGTCTTCCAATTGGTTTTAGAGTGCATTTTAAAATTTTAACCATTGCTTACAGAGCCTTGGAGGAGGTTTATTTAGGGAAAAAGGGGGTTGAGGGACTGGAGTGGAGGGAGAGGAGGATGCCGGGGAAACACTGGCACAAGGAAACCGACGGGACGGGAACCAGGGAGCCAGGGAACACTGGGGCCGAGGAAGGGAGGATGCAAGGGAGAACTGGGAGGACGCCGTGGGGGAAGCCCGAAGAGGAGAAGTCCGGAGGACGAGCCCAGCCGACTGAACGGAGGACGAGGGTGAGTAAACCTGGGAGGGAAACAGACGGAGAGACAGGGTTAGAGATAACGGAGACTAAGCACAGGGAAAATATGGGAAAACAAGAAACATGAGAGCCTGAACACAGAGGTGGCACTGGGTATGGAGCAACGACGATCAAGCAAGAGTGGTGTGGAGAACCGGGATTGAAATACAGGCAGGGACGAGGTTGACTACTGGCAGGTGTGGCAGGCTGACAAGGTGGCTGATGAAGTGCAGGTGCGGGTCGTTGGCTGGGCTCAGGAGCAGAGGGAGAGAGAGCACACACAGGGGAGGCAGGCAGGGAACAGAAAAACCAAGGAAAAAGCAGAATAACTGATAAAAAGGAGAAAAAAAACCCAGGACACTCACCATCAGCCGAGCTGCCACCACAACAGGGCCCCCTCCTCAATGAACGCCTCCCGGCGGCCTTCCCACTGGACTAGGCGGGGCTTAGCAGACGAACGTCGGGGGGAGGAAGTCGCACTGGGGTCCGGCTGGTGGGGGTCCAGGGTCCAAAACAAAACACAGGGAATTCAGCGAGGGCTTCAGGACTGGGAAGGGTTAGGGGAACGGGCAGGGCTGAACTGAAGACCTAGTGCTAGACTGGGTGCCAGAGGGTAGAGCTGGGGGGCCAGGGAGTTCAGGCAGGGGGCCAGAGGGCAGAGCTGGGGGGCCAGGGAGTACAGACGGATATCCAGAGGGCAGAGCTGGGGGGCCAGGGAGTACAGACGGGCATCCAGAGGGCAGAGCTGGGTGGCCAGGGAGTTCAGACGGGGTGCCAGAGGGAGGAGCTGGGAGACTAGGGGGTCCCGAGGGCGGAGCAGAGGGACCAGAGGGTTCGGGCGGACGTTCCGAGGGCGGAGCAGGGGAGCCAGGAAGGGCAGGCAGGCAGTCCGAGGACAGAGCTGGGCAGCTTGAGGGCAGAGCAAGGGAGCCGGGAAGGGCAGGCGGGCAGCCCGAGGGCCGACCAGGGGAGCCAGAGAGTTCGGGCGGGCGGCCTGAGGGCGGACCGGGGGAGCCAGAGAGTTTGGGCGGGGGGCCCGAGGGATGGGCTAAGAGGCGAGACGACCTCTCCAGTAGCCGGGGAGCAAGGCAAGGCAACCTCTCCAGAGGCCGGGGCGAGACAAGCCAGAGAGTTCGGGCGGGCGGCCCAAGGGCTGGGCTAAGGGGCGAGACGACCTCTCCAGAGGCCGGGGAGCAGGGCGAGGCAACCTCTCCAGAGGCCGGGGAGCGAGGCGACCTCTCCAGAGGCCGGGGAGCGGGGCGAGGCAAGCCAGAGAGTTCGGGCGGGCGGCCCAAGGGCTGGGCTAAGGGGCGAGACGATCTCTCCAGAGGCTGGGGAGCAAGGCGAGGCAACCTCTCCAGAGGCCGGGGAGCGAGGCGACCTCTCCAGAGGCCGGGGAGCGGGGCGAGACAAGCCAGAGAGTTCGGGCAGGCGGCTCAAGGGATGGGCTAAAGGGCGAGATGACCTCTCCTGAGGCCGGGGAGCAATGCCAAACGACCTCTCCAGAGGCCGGGGAGCCGGGCGAGGTTACCCCTCCAGAGGCCGGGGAGCCGGGCGTGGCGACCCCTCCAGAGGCCGGGGAGCCGGGCTAGGGGCCGGCAGCGAGACAGCAGCAGGGGAAGTCAGGGACGAGGCTGCAGGGCTGAGGGCCTTAGTGTGAGGAGCAGGGGTTGGCCGGACCACCGACGGGGCTGGTGTCGATCGATCCGCCAGCAGAACTCGAGGAGAAGGGGTCGGCCGGACCACCGACGGGGCTGGTGTCGATCGATCCGCCAGCAGAACTCGAGGAGAAGGGGTCGGCCGGACCACCGACGGGGCTGGTGTCGATCGATCCGCCAGCAGAACTCGAGGAGAAGGGGTCGGCCGGACCACCGACGGGGCTGGTGTCGATCGATCCGCCAGCAGAACTCGAGGAGAAGGGGTCGGCCGGACCACCGACGGGGCTGAAGCCAGTCGATCCGCCAACAGAACACGAGGAGCAGGGGTCGGCCGGACCACCGACGGGGCTGAAGCCAGTCGGTCCACCAACAGAGCACGAGGAGCGGGGGTCGGGCGGACCACCGGCAGGGCTGGAGCCGGTCGGTCCGGGTTCTCCGGCTCCTGCGGGTTGGCACAGGCTTCCCCCGCAGCCACTTGCGGAGATCCGCAACTCTGAAAATATTCAAGCACATTTTTGTTCCGCCATCACTTCTCAAAACTTCTCAGAAGTGGATTTAGTGATGAAATTCCATGCGAAAATTGTAAAATATAAAACTTTCTGTTGCTGGCCTCTGTCAGGTGCACGCAATGAAGGAGCAGTGAATAGTGAATATTCTCTCTTACCAATCAGCAATCGGTCGTGTTTTCACCTTACATTTTAGTATCCCTCATCTGTCTTGGAACCTCGACGAGGTGAGGTGATACGAAAAAAAGTACCTGGAAGTAGGTACAGGTACAACATTTCTACAATGGAAACCCAAACAAAGGCGAGTGGAGCCAAAGGGCCTCTGCTCAGACCAGCTTGGTTTGAGGGCGTGCCTGACCCCCGCAAGCTGCTTGGCAAGCTTTATGACGCGTTTTCATTGTGATATCACAAGTACAGGAAGTGAAGGGCTGGACTACAAATGAGCTGTTTTCAAGCAGTTCAGAGCAGTGCTTTCTGTGGGAGATGGGAACTCCCTTTGGGCTTTTTCACTTTGCAAACCTATTACACAAAAAAGAGATATAACTCAATAAAGGAGAGGGAAAAAGCCAAAAAGCATAATACCACCTCTTTAAGACACATCTTTTTAGCATTTAACTAGCCATATGGTTTTGTATTTTATGTGTTGTTGATTTTTTACTGTGAAGCACTTTTTTGACCCCTCTTGTCTCTGTGAAAAGGGCTATATAAATAAAGTTTACTTACTTACTTGGATGAGGAACGAAACGTCTTCTAGTTTTTCTTCAACCAAGTCCAGTTGCCCTTGACCTCAACCTTTGTTGGATAACTATGACCTGGATGAACTTTCACAGACACCCCCCATTTTCACTTCAGAAAGTCTCAGCCTCTCTGTGATGCTCTTTTTATACACAATCATTATACTAACTTGATGCCAGTTAACCTAATTAATTGTGAGATGTTCCACCAAGTGTTTTCTTTTAGCATTTTACAACTTTTCCAGTCTTTTGTTGCCACTGTCCCAACTTGTTTAAGCATGTTGCTGGCATCAAATTCAAAATGAGCATATCATTTTCCAAAAACAATAAAATATCTATTTTTCAACATTTGTTAAGTTGTCTTTGTGCTATTTAAATATGGGGTTTTAATGTACATAATCACATTTTGTTTCTATTTACATTTTACACAGGGTGCCAACCATGTCTGCGTGAGCTGAATTAATCTCTTCTTTTCTGTGTTTCAGCTGGGTCAGCACTACTTGATTCTTGCTGAAGAGAAGGACGCAGAGCTAAATAATCGTCTTGCCGTTAATTGGCTGATTAAAGCAGCTAAACAAGGAAGAAAAGGTGCAGCAAGAGCACTGCAGCGCTGTTGGATCCAGAAAAAAGGTTCAAGTTACAGAATTCAATGCGTGCATGTTTGTGTATTTGTGTTTGTAGCTCCTTAACTGTACCTTGTCTGCCATCCTCTACCAGGAATCACTCCAGAGAATGAGGCCGACATGCGGAAGTTGTCAACAGAGAGTAAGTTTGAGCTGGCAGTACGTAAAGCAGCCATGATGATGTACTGGAAACTCAACCCAGAGAGGAAGAAGAAGGTGGCTGTGGCTGAGATGCTGGAAAATGTCAGCCAGGTCCATGCAGTGCAGGGTACGATGCACACATAATCACACATATGGAAGACACCATATCAGTTTAATTTTTTTGAGTTGTGACAACAGTCCTGCCTGATGTACTACAGTCTGCCCTTTGTGTATTTCAGTATTTGCAGCTGTCATGGTGAAGAATATCACATTACTTGGCAGGCCACCAGAGAAATGTTTGTACATCACTGATGTTGTGGTCATTCCTCACCAATAGGTGGCACTGCAAGCAGGATTCCTGGCCCAACGTCAGGCCAGACGCAGAAAGTACTGGAAAGCATGGTCAGCAATGAGTGTAAGTATCCAGACAGGGAGAGAAACAGAGAATGTAATGTTTCCTCTTGTATAACTGCCTGCTTTATGTCCCTCAGCCACACAGATGGTGGACCTGGATGACTTTGTTGAGATGACTAAAAAGTATGCGCAAGGCATTGTCCCCTCTGCGTCCCAAAATGACAGCCAGGTCGCAGCCAAGACCGAAAGCCCAACACCCCATGGCAGTGGTGGGGAGGTAAAAGACCCAAATCTGCCAAAATAGAAATAATCTGCCATCATAAAGGCAAAGTCTATTTGTCATTATAACTATTCAGACCAGTGTGTATTTGTGTGTTCATGCATGTGTATTTGTGTTGCACAAGGCTGAGCTAGTCCCATCAGGACACAAGAAGGCCCACAGAAGTAGTTGGAGTTTTAGCCGAAGTGGGATGATGCTGGACTGTAAGCAGACTGGGGCCATAAAAAAAGCCATGGACATGAAAACACGTTTAATGGTATCTTAATCATATCTAGTATTACAATTAATTCTGTTCATTAAATATCTGTCAAATATCTATTTACTGTCTAATTATCTGCCCCTCTTCACTTCAGACGCTGCAGTACCCACTGCAAGCCATTGTGGAGATGAAAGAACACCTGGTTGACTGGGCGTCGCGGGCCGGTGTCCAGTGGCTGAGCACAATCATCCCCACACAACACGTCAACGCACTTATTTTCTTCTTTATCGTCAGCAACCTGACAGTTGACTTGTTTGCTTTTGTCATCCCTTTGCTTGTCTTCTACCTCTCCTTCATCTCCATGATCATCTGCACACTGCGTGTTTTCCAGAGCAGCAAGGTGAGTGTAGTTGCTGATTCTGTTGAAAAATAAATATTTGTGCATTGTTTTTCAATGCAAAACTATGTTGCATTTACATGTTTATCTGTCCTGTCAAGACACTGATATATTTGCATTAAGATTTTCACTTTTTTTTCACAAGTAGATGAACATGTTGTAAGTTTTCCATTTGTCTTTTCCTCTGTTCACAACCTATGCCAGTGAGAAACACATATAGTCAAGTCATCTAGTCATTTTCCTTACCGTTGTAGAGCACATACATTTTACATGAATCTTGACCTGGTGGAATAGCATGAAATGCAGTGGAGAAGCCAGTGGACTAATCTCATGACTTAATGGTGGGGATTTCTGGAGAAATCTAATACCGTGACAAATACCATGATATAGAATGAACAATGACACACTAACATTAGCTAAGTTGTGGGTTAGCAAACTGTCGCTACAG
>NC_060153.1:13970071-14010357 GCF_021292245.1 Micropterus dolomieu | reverse complement strand
GTGCCAACCATGTCTGCGTGAGCTGAATTAATCTCTTCTTTTCTGTGTTTCAGCTGGGTCAGCACTACTTGATTCTTGCTGAAGAGAAGGACGCAGAGCTAAATAATCGTCTTGCCGTTAATTGGCTGATTAAAGCAGCTAAACAAGGAAGAAAAGGTGCAGCAAGAGCACTGCAGCGCTGTTGGATCCAGAAAAAAGGTTCAAGTTACAGAATTCAATGCGTGCATGTTTGTGTATTTGTGTTTGTAGCTCCTTAACTGTACCTTGTCTGCCATCCTCTACCAGGAATCACTCCAGAGAATGAGGCCGACATGCGGAAGTTGTCAACAGAGAGTAAGTTTGAGCTGGCAGTACGTAAAGCAGCCATGATGATGTACTGGAAACTCAACCCAGAGAGGAAGAAGAAGGTGGCTGTGGCTGAGATGCTGGAAAATGTCAGCCAGGTCCATGCAGTGCAGGGTACGATGCACACATAATCACACATATGGAAGACACCATATCAGTTTAATTTTTTTGAGTTGTGACAACAGTCCTGCCTGATGTACTACAGTCTGCCCTTTGTGTATTTCAGTATTTGCAGCTGTCATGGTGAAGAATATCACATTACTTGGCAGGCCACCAGAGAAATGTTTGTACATCACTGATGTTGTGGTCATTCCTCACCAATAGGTGGCACTGCAAGCAGGATTCCTGGCCCAACGTCAGGCCAGACGCAGAAAGTACTGGAAAGCATGGTCAGCAATGAGTGTAAGTATCCAGACAGGGAGAGAAACAGAGAATGTAATGTTTCCTCTTGTATAACTGCCTGCTTTATGTCCCTCAGCCACACAGATGGTGGACCTGGATGACTTTGTTGAGATGACTAAAAAGTATGCGCAAGGCATTGTCCCCTCTGCGTCCCAAAATGACAGCCAGGTCGCAGCCAAGACCGAAAGCCCAACACCCCATGGCAGTGGTGGGGAGGTAAAAGACCCAAATCTGCCAAAATAGAAATAATCTGCCATCATAAAGGCAAAGTCTATTTGTCATTATAACTATTCAGACCAGTGTGTATTTGTGTGTTCATGCATGTGTATTTGTGTTGCACAAGGCTGAGCTAGTCCCATCAGGACACAAGAAGGCCCACAGAAGTAGTTGGAGTTTTAGCCGAAGTGGGATGATGCTGGACTGTAAGCAGACTGGGGCCATAAAAAAAGCCATGGACATGAAAACACGTTTAATGGTATCTTAATCATATCTAGTATTACAATTAATTCTGTTCATTAAATATCTGTCAAATATCTATTTACTGTCTAATTATCTGCCCCTCTTCACTTCAGACGCTGCAGTACCCACTGCAAGCCATTGTGGAGATGAAAGAACACCTGGTTGACTGGGCGTCGCGGGCCGGTGTCCAGTGGCTGAGCACAATCATCCCCACACAACACGTCAACGCACTTATTTTCTTCTTTATCGTCAGCAACCTGACAGTTGACTTGTTTGCTTTTGTCATCCCTTTGCTTGTCTTCTACCTCTCCTTCATCTCCATGATCATCTGCACACTGCGTGTTTTCCAGAGCAGCAAGGTGAGTGTAGTTGCTGATTCTGTTGAAAAATAAATATTTGTGCATTGTTTTTCAATGCAAAACTATGTTGCATTTACATGTTTATCTGTCCTGTCAAGACACTGATATATTTGCATTAAGATTTTCACTTTTTTTTCACAAGTAGATGAACATGTTGTAAGTTTTCCATTTGTCTTTTCCTCTGTTCACAACCTATGCCAGTGAGAAACACATATAGTCAAGTCATCTAGTCATTTTCCTTACCGTTGTAGAGCACATACATTTTACATGAATCTTGACCTGGTGGAATAGCATGAAATGCAGTGGAGAAGCCAGTGGACTAATCTCATGACTTAATGGTGGGGATTTCTGGAGAAATCTAATACCGTGACAAATACCATGATATAGAATGAACAATGACACACTAACATTAGCTAAGTTGTGGGTTAGCAAACTGTCGCTACAGAATCTGCTGCAAAGCTAACATGCAGAGAGGACGAAACAGCCCCAGAGCCAGCACTGCAGATCCAGACAGCAATATTCACAACTCAACTCAACATCACACCAACAACATATCTTGGGCCAACTAGAAAGTAATTGCCTCTCCGTGGGCAGGTAATTTAGCGTTACCTTCCACACAAATCATGGTTGGAATGAAAAGTGTTATTTGGCTTTGTCTGAGCCACTTTGTATGTTTCCCATTTACAGAACTAGGGCTGTGTGGATTTTTTTCAGCTCAGACACAGAATTAACATATAGCGAACCATAAAGAGAGATTCACAGAATTTGACCAAAATATGTTTCCTTTTATTGAATTGCATATGCAACCTTTAACAGTTATTATACTGATGTCTTAAAATTGGCAGTAATGGTGCAATGGTTTATGGACTATATTTGCAGATTTTAAAATCTGAAGTTATTTTTTACTTTCAGCAATGTCTTTCTTCCCTTTTTCTTTTTCCGCAGACTTGGGAGAACTTCACAGCCCTGACACATCTGCTGACACGTTTTGAACCTGGCCTGGATGTGGAGCAGGCAGAGACCAACTTTGGCTGGAACAACCTAGAACCGTACCTCTATTTTATCCTATCCGTTTTCTTTATAATTTTCTCCTTCCCTGTAGCTGACAAAGGTTGGATCCCTTGTTCTGAGCTCTCCACTGTGGCCATTTTCTTCACTGCTGTCAGCTACAAGAGCCTCAGCCCCACTGCTGCAGCGTATGCACGCCGAGCAATGGTCATAGAGGTCAGGGGGCACTGTCATAACATGTGTGATTAAAATATCATAAATGCAGTTTTGCATATTGTAGCTTATTATAAGTACTTATAAGTATATTTAACATTAATGCCAGACATGACTACAATCTTGTATAGCTTAAAACAAGTTTGTAGATTGATTTTCTAACTTCCATTGGAATTCATTCATCTAAATTCTGTCTTAAAATCAAGTTGCAGAAACATGACATTTGTAATGCATCAAATATATTCATTGGCGTGTTTAAGAAAACGCCAATATCAACAAATGTTCCTTAACACATGAAGTGATTTTTGCGCACAACTACATGCAAATTTAATTTCATAAAAGCTTCTTGACAGGACTTTTACATACATGTTCTGTATTTGATGGGCTAAAACATGCAGAAGTGTGGCCTATGAATGTTTTTCAATCTGACAGAATTGAATTTAAAATACAGCAGTTCTCTCAAAGTGTATGTATGTACTTTATTTTTAAAATCCAGGTAGCATCGTCTCTGTGTTGCCTGACCCAGTTCCTGCCAGAGAACATGACAGCACTTCGTTTACTGGGACGCACCTTCGCCACACTGCCACTAGGGGAGTCAGTGGTGCTGAAGCTTAGTCTCCCCTGTCTGCTGTATGTTTACCTGTTCTATCTGTTCTTCAGGTGAGCCTTTGGACCAATGGATGTGTTTGTTGAACATCAGTTCAGACACAGGATTGTGTCAGTGGGCATTGAAACCCACCCCAGCTTGTAATGTGAATTGATAAGGTTATGCTCTCAAAAATATTTATTTTATTTCCTCTTATTTCTGTCTATTTTCATCTTCAGCATGGCCAGGATGCGTGGTTTCAGGGGGACTTACTGCTTCCTTGTTCCATACCTGGTGTGCTTCATGTGGTGTGAGTTCTCGGTGGTGCTCCTCCAGAGTTCCTCTGTTGTGGGTCTAATCCGGACCTTGGTGGCCTACTTTCTCTTCCTGTTTGCCCTGCCTATTCTGGCTTTTGGCCTTGCCGCCATGCTCCTCATCCAGCTGTTCAAGTGGTTCCTCGAGCTGGAACTGACCAAGATGATTGTGACCCTGGTAGTTTGTGCGATCCCTGTCACCCTTCGGCTGTGGACACGGTTCAGCATGTCTATTCTGGATGTCTTTCGCTCATTGACCCACCGTGGCCCGGTCAAGCTCATCTTACTCTGTATCTCCATGGTGATCCTGTTCTTCTCTATCTACGTCTACCACGCAGAGGGACAGAAGATGTACAATTCCACCCTGACTTGGAGCCAGTACAGCCAGGCATGTGGACCCCCTGCTTGGGAAACTAAAGGCATGGCCCAGACACAGATCTTCTGTAGCCACCTGCAAGGACACAGAGTCACCTGGGTTGGGCGTTTCAAGCATGTCCGTGTGGCAGAGACAGAGAACGGGGCACAGTCGGTGATCAACATGTTGCCAGTGTTTATGGGAGACTGGCTGCGCTGCCTGTATGGAGAGACATATCCCAAATGTGAGCCAAAGAATGCTACAGTCGCAAACCTAACAGCTGCCAATTTGGCAGCAGGTTCTGCACCGGCTACTGTTTCTCTGCCCATACTGCTCCAAATGCAAGAAGAGGAAGAGCTGTGTCAGATCAAGGTTCTGGCTAAACACACCTGCCATATCAAGCGCTTTGACAGCCACCGCTTTGAGGTGACAGTAGGGATGATGCGGGATCGAAGTCGGGAGGCAGAGGATCCAGCCATGGATATAATCCTAATTGCCAGCCATGAGTTCAGACAAGTTCTGCTAAACCTAAATCCTGGTGACATGGTGGAGTTCAGCACCAAGCTGGAGGGCCGTCTAGGAGCTAGAGCGCCGGCATTCGAGCTAAAGGCCATCCACTGTCTGGACTGTGTTGCTTCACTGCTGACCGGAGGCAGGCAAGTGAAGATAGAGAGAGACTGGAGACGCACCACAATGAGAGCCCTGAAGTTTGCATTTGACTTTTTCTTTTCTCCTTTCCTGTCAGCAAAAATCTCTGCCTGAGAAAAATGACAGCAAGACAGTGAAGCTGAAGTAATAATGACTCACTTGAATCTCTTCTGGAAGCCATGCTGTCTTTTTCTTGATTTCTTCATGTGATCATTTAGCTAATGTAACTTATAGTATTGTTTACAATTTGATTCAATGTGGATCTACAGCTCATGTTTATGTAGTGAAGGTGATAACCTCTAGGAAATTATTTTATACTGTTAATACTTCCTGTTAGTGCCTGAGTTTACAACAATTTTGCTACTTCACTTCATGTACCTCTAAAGCAGTTCACGAATGGTCAGATGCCTGTATTGTTTTTAAGAACTGGACAAAAACCTGTAATTTGATTTGTCAGGTGCTGACCACTTATGAATGCCTGGAGATACAGTACATTTGATATAATTAAAAGAGTGGAATGTATCTTTGAGAGCAATGTTGTGAAGGATGTTTTATATTAAGGAATTTCTTACATGTATGGGGAATATGGTTGCATGTATAGTATGTGTTGACCGTTGTGTATGTATACATGTGTGCATTTCTAAATGTACATTGTGTGGTTGAAAATAGTATATTTCTGGTGTAGCCAAATGTTTCTTGTTTTGTGGTTTTAAAACGTTCTGATCTTAATCATATGTGTAATTAATGATCATATTTTCAGTGCATTGAGCTTCAAATACACACATAAAATGGTATTTGAAAAGCCAACATAAAAAATGTTCTTATGTTTGCAGGGAGGCTGTTTTGTTAAGCCCACACACTTGTTTACTCTTCGCAAAGTAGCTGAAGTCTCAGTTTCATGGTTTATATTACCCACTCACACACCAAAATGCTAAAGATGTCATGGTCTGTGATGGATCTTACTATATATGGTTTTTGGCCAAACCATGTAACAGCTGAATTTAACTAACAGAGATGGACGACTTCTGAATGTGATTTTTCACAGTCTACGTTGAGTGTTCCTCTGGGAAACAAAACTAAATGAGTGTGTCAATTCCTAGGGTTCATTTTTATCTCTCACTGTAGACAAACCAACAAAACATTGAACTGTGTTCATTCCATAGACATAGAAGTCAGTAGTGGGGATTATTTGTGGTGTTTCACAGTACACAGAGTGCCTGAATGTCATGATTTCACATTTATAATACATAATATATAATACATTTTTATTACTGTTCAGTGAAAACAGTGTATCTCCCTCTTTTGGGGATTTTAAGTGTTTCTTTTGGGGTTGACACAATTCTAAACATTTTAAAAATCAATTATTAAAGTCTGATTATCTGAAAAAAAAAAGCAGTCACAAAGCTGAAAACTGGTCTTTCTTTGAGATACATGTTTTTCATAGAATAGTAACATTTTGTTAAACTACATTAGAAGATGATACTTGCAGTGCATGAAAAGCCACATACAAGGTGAAAACTATTCACCTGTTACCTTTATTTAGTGATGGTATTTATGGGAGTGTGCAATGACTATTAAAGTGCTTGTTTTCAAACAAACTTTTGGAGGGTTTTATTCAGATTCAAAGTCTGAAAGTATTGTAGTGAAGGGGAAACAATGGTATCCCATGAAAGACAGACACACAGACATGAAGGGATGCACAAAACACATGTTTATGTCAGATTTCACATTATTTATTAATACACATTCCTTTCATTCACCTCATTTGAGTTATGTTTTTTATGTATTGTTAGATTCGTCTTTTTTTTAAATTATGATAGATATACACACTAGTAGCATTGAGTAATGGCAACATGCTGCTGCTGCTGTGCTCCTGAACAAAATCCTCTCACTGGTTGTATGAGGTGGTGGTGGTTATGAGATTACGACTGACCTCCCCTAAACTACAGCTCACCATTGGAGGACTGAGCCCTGGAACTTGTGTAATACTTTATGTGGCCTTTAGGTGGCCTGTCACTGTGTAAACAATTTCCTTGTGTGTTGTTGTCATTGGGGAATTTGTACACTTTTTTTAAACCAATCAGTGCAAGATCGTGCCTGCATTCAAAACATAGTTAGAGAGAAACCCCTAGCCCACAGGTTGTGACATAAATGTCAGTGAACAGTGATTTTGAAACTAAATGAGGAGAGAGCAGACAAGTGGAACATAGATCAAGAATTTTCTTTTTCTTGGGGTTTAAGGTTTACACAGTGAAACTGTTGTTGCTCCATCAGTCAGAATTTGAAAAATGTGCCTCAATACTTTCCACCTCTTTGCACTGATACCATTTCTCCACCTGCATCAGTATATTTCCAGACCACTTACAAAAACCCCATCAGGGCCAAGGTCACTTGAAAACAAAGCACTACACCCTAAACAATAAAATCTTGACCAAGTCATACAATTCAGTCCGGACACACATCACCTTACTGCCACAGATCCTTGAAATTCAGTGTCGTACCCAAGAGTAGCATGTGGCACTGTGAGGTATACGGTGTAATGACATTAAGAACTTGTGATATGATCAGTTCACATGACATTAATGTTTTACTGTGATTCAGCGACGTACAGAATGAGCTATTGCAGTGATGATAACCTTTGACCTTCAAATACACTAGATACAAACTTATACTTGATTCAGGGGCCTCATTTATAAACAGTGTGCTTAGATTTTCTTGATTGTATGATTCTTCTTTAAATTGTGCTTATGCATTATAAAATGAGCCCTGCTCATTTTAAATTAGCATAACACATAAACCTTTGTCTATATTAGATTTAATAACCAATCAGGGTCAATTTCAGCATATGTGAAGGAGCTCAACTGTCACTGTGGTTTTCAGTTATTTATCATTTAGATATGAAGATTTTAGACAAGGAAATGACCTTAATACAGTACTCAAAGCCCAATGCTGGCCTAATGTACACAATTAAACTGTAAGAGTTGTTTTGTGCACTAGTCCCCCCTCCCTCTCTACAGCCAACAATACATTATGTACTGCTACAAGAAAAAAGCCCCCCTACATCGAGACTTTAACTGGAATAGTGCATGAGCTTCTAGGTTAATCTCCAATGTGCTGGACAAAATGCGTCTTTTACTTTTTAGCTCTCTGGAACGCGTTAAAAAAAAGAACATAGAATATTTACAGCTGACAGTAAAAAGAGTGTATACCTGTAGAAGAAGAGCTCATGTTTTAAAGCAGGAATACTGCTGCACTGTGTCTTTGTTAGTGCCGTTATTGCAAAGTGAAAAGGGCAAAGATTATGGGTCATCTATGCGTGCAATCTCCAAGAGCACTGCTCTTAAAGAGTCGTTCAGCTGCGGTTATCACCCGATACAGAACAAAAAAGGTGCAGGATGTTGTTGTGAAGAGCTGTACAATAACACCACTCCTAATGTTCCACAATAGTGAAAAAATGCGTAGATTTGGATGCATGATCTGGCAATGTCACTGGGAATCAGCAATCTAGACCTTTTTGTAGCATGTGTGTATTCTTCTTCTGTTGCTCCCTAACATGCATCTTGTGACCCCAGAGCACATCAGTGAGGAGTGCAACATTGTGTTGGTCAACAGCACTACGTGATTGCAGATGGAGAGGTCTCCCTGCACCTCTTTTACACAAACAACTTCAAAAAGTGACTAGTGGGACCATAAATAAATCCCGATGAGTGGTGGAGAAGTCAGTTCACCTCAGGGTTCAGCAAAAATTCTGATACACCTTCCTTGGGGATCAAATAAATTAACAGTCTTGTCATTTTATCATGAATCCAATCTTTTATCAACACAAACAGATGTTGCATCTTAGTATGTTCTGTAACAGCTTAGCTTCGACTTAATCTTTTCATAAAGGCTGTCCACTCCCAGTGTCTTCTCCTAAATACATTTAGTTCACTGTTTGTGTTTCTGATAAAAGCAGAGTGTCACTGTCCATATTCCCATTGCAGTCACTGTGCCTGCGTCTCAGGGTTGACACGATCCTGGAAGATGTACAGGTTGTTTGTGGCTGCTATGGCAATGATATTCTCAGATGGGTGCCAAGCCATGTGCAGGATTTTCTTGGTGAAGTCCAGGCTATCAACGCCTACATCTCCACGGCGACGCTTACCACCAGTATACACACGCCGGGTCCGCAGGACGGCCCGAGGCTTGCTGCTTTCTCGCCAGGCCTCCAGGGTCACACCCCGCCCCGTCTCCCTGTCAAACATCCGGAAGAAGCTGTTGTATGCCCCTGTCATGATCACACTGAGAAGGAGGGGAGATATGGACAGATGTCATATTGAGAAGGGCAAGTAAATGCAATGCAAATGGAAAAGAGAGGTTCAGGGAAGGGTGAGGAAGTGGAAAAGAGGAAAACAAAATTGAAGCCACTGGGATTGATTTGATGTCTGTAAAGCTTGTCTCTGGGATTGATTTAAATGTCAGATAACGGCAGAGGGCGAACATTTAGAGAATCAATGTCAGCAGAAACACACAGATGCAATACGCTCCTTAGCTTCTAAATGGACATAAATATACTGTACTTTGTCCATCTTTTTCTCCATTTTATCTTACCACTTACCTGTCTGAGCTGTTCCAAACACACTCAAATTTGTCAAAGATGCAGTCATTTTCATAGAGGGAACACAGCTTACTCCTTAGGTATTCATGGACCTGGGGATCGTGCAGACAATCAACCTTAGTATCTGGGGTGGATTCAGTATTATACAGGGTAGTTCAGTTGATCGACCACATGCAACGAACCTCATGCGTTCAAATTCTGGCAGCATATTCATCTCCTCCCTCCTACTCTTCTATCGCATATAATATACTGTGTTTCTAGATGTGATACCAAAATTAAGCAACCCCTGACAACATAGGTCTTTAACTAACAATGATTTTCCAATTATCCTTAACTGTTAGATTAATCATTTCATCTACAAAATGTCAGCAAAATATAAAAATTGCCATGTGACCAAAAACAAGGCAAACGTGACAAACACAGGCTACATAACTAGACTGTGGGCACACAGTCAATCAGCACAGGTAATACAGATTGTAACTAACGTGGTAAAAGACAGATTAGGAAACTGATGTGCCACCTCACCTGGTACGTCTCCACCGGGCCCTTGTCCATGTTCAGGTCCCACACCTTGGCGGTGAGGTAGTCTCTCGTCAGCATGTAGCGTCCACTGTGGCTGAACTTCACGTCTGACACAGAAGAGATGATTTCTGAGAAGAAGGACCGGCTCCCTGGATCCTCAGGTTCCTCAAACTCTGTAAGGTATATACACACACACACACACACTCAACTGTATGTTGCAAAATGTTATTGATCCAACTAACCTCTCTAATCTCCACAACATGCTCACGTTTTGTGTGTTTGTCACAGAGTGCGGAGGCTCTCATATCACAGAGGCGCAGGGTGCCCTTGCTGCTGCTGTACACAAACAGGTGGCAGTGGTGAGGGTGGAACTCTGCTGATGTTATCACCTCTGTCAGATCCTCCATGTTGGCTGGTTTGATGTCCACAATATCTGAGAAAAAGGTCTGTTAGGGATTAAACACCACGGAGATGGCACCACGTTGGGAGGTGGCAAACGCAGCAAAGGCATTTGAGAACTGACAAATTATGATGACTATGCACATGGTGTATATGTTATAATAGTTGTTAATTTTTTCAGAACCAGCATGTTCTCCATGCTTACGCCTCAGTTAATAATCACAACCCCAAAAGATGCTCCCCAACCAAGCCCCAATATGCATGTGCGCTCTGCTCCCCTTTCTGTTCTATTTGTGGTAGTCCTGTGTGGTTCAGTAGAAAGTGTACTGCTGAGTGAATTATTAAAACTCTTTTTCCATAGATGCCTCTATGATTTTCTAGGTCAGGCTTCCAGTTGAATCGGAAATCACAAAATGCACCCCGTTCAACACGCTGCAGCCTGTGCTGAGGCGGTACTCAGCACTAATCGAAACATGAATCCAAACATAGCCATAGCCGTTTACATTAAATATAGATCCAGGATGAATTCAGATGAGCAGGAATGTAAAGTATGTTCAGACTGTATGCATATTTCAAGAGGTGGAATTCTGTGTGTGATAGCTATGTTTAAAGCATGGTACAAGATAAATTAATTTGTTATACAGGTTTGTATGAGATGAAGTTTAGACATGTGGTTTTGCTGTTCAAACTGGTATCAGTAGATGGCACTGCATGGTAAAATTGACAAATTATGCACAATAGATTTTAAATGTAGGCATTTCTTTAGGGCAGCATGTCATTCTGTATGTATGTATAATATAGCCCATGTGAATCTGCTTCAGACAGCATCAGAGAGCATGTGTGGACATTTTGGCACCTGCATGTGGTGTCAGTCAACGATATTAATTCATGCACACTAACAGATAGGATTTATTGCATTGTTGTTTTCAATACAAAGATTCACTGACAACTATAGATGTCCTTTAGGCAAGTTACTAAGTATTTCATATTATTAACTTCACCAATCTATAGGAAAAGGCTCAGTGACGTGCACTGGAAGTTTCCGCTATAAAACTCTTCTTTTGTTTCTTATTCCTGTTCCAGAAATTGATTTTAATTTTAAATGCTCCTAGAATTTTCAGATTGCTGCTGCAGAATTAGACACACGCTAATGCTTTCATAACAGTGAAAAAGATAGCCACAATGATCTACTTCGTACTTTTATTAAGTGAAGCTCTGGGAATTTCATACCCTGTTAAATCCGAGTTGTTTCCTCCAGTAAAGGATTACATTACACACAAAAATCAGAGAATCATAGAGTCATAGAGAGCAGAGAATGATGTTTATGCACATGGTGGAATTAAACATGAAATGTGTATGAAATGTGTAAAAAAAAAAAAAAAAAAAAATCACTGTTAGGAAGGATACTGAAGCTGCGGTCCGTGATGCCCAGGTGCCAATTATTGATGCGGAGGTCATCAGCAGACAGGTAGGTCTCCCCGTCGCTGTTGACTGAGATGGAGTTAATATGGTAGGTATGACCATTGGAGAACACTCGTCTAGGACGAACCTCAACCATCAGATCTGTAGGTTTCAGCTCTGGCACCTTAGGTACAGAGATAGAAAGGAGTAATGAAAGAATGAATGGACAGAAAGAGCGGGGTAAGGAAAAGGGCGACAGCAAAGAAAGACAAACAGGAGTCAGGGATCAAATGAGGGCTGGAGCAAAGCCATAAAAAGCGCACACTGGGCTTGCCAATCGAATGTCAACCTGATACATACACATGCAAGCCTGCATATGCACACCTTTAATTTTGTCAGTCAGATATTGTGTGTGTGCGTGTGCGTGCGTGTGCAGGCACCTGCAGAGAGGTGATGGTAGAGATGTCCTTGAGCCGTCCCTCCTCATCTTTCAGGTTGTATCCCTCTGGTCTCTTGTCTCTCTCACTCACCTTCCACAGTTTAATGGTCTTATCTTTGACGGGGAGAAGGATTTGCACATCACAGGAAGTTGATTAAGTTCAGATATAGCTGACAATAAATGCTACAGACAATTTAAACAGCCATCACATCAACAGTCAGTGGAGAAGAGCCCTGATAATGATTTCTTCTTCATATGGCCAGTTTCTAAGGCAATCCAGGTAAGTCTTTAGTGTAGATGGAAATTGTACTTTAGCGAAGAAACTATGTTGCAAATTAAATGAAATACAATTCTTCAAAACACGATCCTTGTCACACATATTTACATTAAATTTATTCATTTAGCTGACGCTTTTATCCAAAGCGACTTACAATTGCTATACATGTCAGAGGTCACACGCCTCTGGAGCAACTAGGGGTTAAGTGTCTTGCTCAGGGAAACAATGGTGGATGTCTCATATTGGGAATCGCACCTAGGTTTCCCACACCAAAGTCAAGCATCTTATCTATACGCCATCACCACCCCATTTCAGGGAAATTGTGTATTGTGACAGCACATAATTAAAGAACAGATTAGATTGTGGGGTTTTCACACTGGCAGGATGGTCCCAACACCGTACCCACAAATGTGACTCCAGTGACTGGCTTGATGTTAGACTATCCCACCCACAGTAGGTCATAGAAGATGAAGCCAGGCTGACCCAATGCTGGGAATTATTTATAAATTAATTTCTACTATCAATCCATGCATATTCAAGATTGATATCTCATGGTTCCAACTGCATACAGGTCTACTAGTTGTGCTTCATCCTAACTAGGGATTAGAAATCTGGCTGATCTTCTGGTGTCGCTTTTTTCTCACCATTGGTGGAGAGGAGGAAATGTGCCGCATTCTGCTGTGGCAGCCATCTGATCTTGTTGATTTTCTCTTCAATCTCCAGACTCTTCAGGTAGTCAAAGTCTGGCTCGTGGCTCTGGAACGTACTGTAGACATTGTACTCCCCAGAGTCCCCTGTCTCCCCCGCCTCCTCTGACTCCCCTTTAGACTGTCGAGGGCAAATGGTGAAGAAAACACAGCTTTGAATTAATATTTTTGTATAAGGATACAATGGGAACAACATCCCCTTAGGACAAAGAGACTGCTGTGATTAGGGTATAGATAATAAATATTAATTCATGCTGTTTGTGGATATCCTGTGTAGAATGGGGATGATTCAAGTTTAACAAGTTAAACCGACCTCAGTTTCTCTCTGGAAGATGACCACTCTGCCACCTTTATCCCCCGTGGCCAGAAGGTCCCCTGTCTGGTTAAACTCCACCGTAGAGATAACATCAGCTGGGAGGTAGAAGGGAAAATGTGACGAGATTAAGCAGGATAGTGGTTAGAATACAAGAAGTTGGGGTGGGTGGGAGCTAAAGAGATGATATAATAGAAAGGAAATTAAGTAGGCACAGAGGAAATGAGGGGCAGATAATTAAGAGACAAATGTGGGAAGAGGGTGGGAATGAAAGAATACTGGATCAATCCATAGTATCCTGTTCAATAAAACCAGAAAAACCCTTGACATAGAAACATTCACAATAGCAACAAGAAGCCACCAGCTACCAGGTCTTTAGACCATGAATCAAACATTTATTTATAGAATACAATGTCAAAATCATATCTAATATGTAAAATAGGCCTAACAATGCAGTGACTCTAAAGGAACGTTCAGGAAGTCATGGAGTGATTATTGCCAACATTCATTCCCAATATTCAGCAGTGCAGGTTTTAATGCACCCATGAAGCTGAAATGAATCCATCCAATCATACCAGCATGTTATCTGACACCACAGAGACGGCAATGACACAACGGCTGCTCTACCTTCAGTGACATAGTCTCGCAGGAAGGTGTGGTTGATTTTGGGGCTCTCAGCGTCCTCGCCCATCTGAAGCCGAGGGAGGGTGACCCGCCAGCGCGCCCGTCCTGAGGGGAAGGGTCCTATCCGTGCTCTCTCTCCCCACCCAGCCTCCGCCCATGCTGCTACGGCCTAGCGGAGCAGCCTGGAACAAGGCATCCTGGGAAACCAGCCGGCCGGAAGGAGAAGAGGCGTGACGATGAGATGGGAGACAAGAATGGAGAGGGAGGAGAAAGAGGGTTTTATAGAAAGGGGAAAGGGACTTTGAGGAAAAGAATGGAAAACTGGTGAGGAAGAAGATGCGAGGCAGGAAGAAGTGGATGCAAAGGCTGATGATGAAGTCAGTTTTGGAAAGAAAAGAGGAGGGCTGTCATTAAGCAGGCTGACAATATGTGCACATAGCATGCCAAATGGAGTGACCTTTGTTAGACATTCAACACACTCATTAGCAAAGACACGTGTGCAGACGCACAAGGCCTATTCCATGTGGAAGCAAATCCCACAGCTGTAGAAAAACAACAAACAGCCCATATAAAATATAAAATATGAAAACAGAAACAAGCACAAGATGGACAGGATCTGTGTTTGTGAAAATATCCACAACATTCACCCAGTGTAGCTCCTGCAGTGGTAGTAAATGCTCCCAAGGTGTGGTAGTCCTCTCTGCCTACTTTCCAGATCCCTGCTCTCACACGCGCACACACACACACTTCTCAAATAGATAGTCCTTGACGGAGATCAGAGGAGAACGCAATGTCTTGCCTGTGCTGCAGGAGGGAGAAAGGCCTCAGCACACCTACCAGTCCGCCTGCTGCTGCTGCTGCTATTCCTGCCTGTCTGTCTGCCTGTCCGAGGGGGAGGAGGAGGGAGAGAGAAGAGAGAGCAAGGTTGGTGTGAGAGGACGAGAGGCAAAGGAGGAGAAAAAAGAGAAGGAGAGAGGGATAACGAGGAGGATGGAGGTCTGCTGCCTGGTGATGCTGTGGAACTGATTCTGTGCAGCATCCACTGTGTCATGGCAGCCACCTCCTGGAGCAGCCAATCACAGCACAGCTGTCAGTCGTGGATCCACCCACTGCAGATGATAACGGAGAAAGAGGCCAGCAGAGGGAGCAGTTAGACACTGAGAGGTGTGTGGCTGAGCCCTGGTAAAATTCTGAATAACATCTAGGGTTTTAAAAAAGGGAAGACTTTAATTACAACACAAAAGCAATGCTTTAAATTAAATGCTCACACACCAATTTTCTGATCGATTTGTGTTTCTCTTCACACACAACAGTGTTATCTGGCTATCTCAGAGGCAGCCCATCAGTTAAATGAAATATAATGGTTTAATAAGCCTTTTCCACAGCACTGTTTGGCATTCCCTCAACAAAAAACCTTGGTCTGACCATAGGCTTATGTTCCTCCCTGTTTCTTACATGGACATATTCTTTATCATGCTGCCCTTATGTGACCATCTTCAAGACTTCTTAAAAAGCAAAAACAAATCTGACATCTCTTTTCAGAACCTTTTCATTACCGCCATTCCTGTACTCCACTCTTAAGCCTGCATGCAGTGAGGTCACACCTCACTACCATCTACAGTACTAACATTGATTTCTTCATTATCACACACTGGTTGCCTGTTTACTGTGGATGTGTGCATGTTTTGGTGCAGGCTTCTTTTGTAACAACAAAAACAGTAAAATATAGGTAAGGCCTTAAGTTTATTTTCAGATGTTTTGACTGTTGCAGATTACAAGTCCAATTCAAGCAAAGCTATATTGATCTATAATGCTACCCACCAGTGTTTACGACTGGAAAATGCTTAGTGTCTTGTTTTTAAGACACACATTATGACCTATGAGTAAAGTAAAAATTTCTCACCCAAGTGCAAGAAGTGCAACATTTTGATTTGTCATTTATTTATTTAATTCCTGTACAATTCTATTAGTTCAATTCTATCATGATTATTCCCAGTGAGTGATAGGGGCAACCAAGTGATATGTGTGTGTGCATTCACAGCAGAAATCAATCATGATAAGGTCACTAATACATAGGTCACAAACTCAAACATTATTCAGGTAACTTAATACACTTAGCCAAAGATTTGACTGTGGGACACACCTATGGGCAAATTCCTAATGAAGCAAAGCCCAAGGCTGGACCCAGTCCATTAATTATGTGAATAAGTTCACATTAATTCCCTTTAATGAGTAAACCTGTGGCGCCAGATCGGCTAAAGAAAGGTCAGGGGATTACCTTGACGCAGTCGTTTCCACGGGCTGCTCCATAGACATCAGTCTCCTCTCTCGCGCGTCACTTCAGTCTGCCTCACTTACTCTTACTCTACATGGCATGCGTTTCTCCTAGAGAACTCACACAAAGTCAAACTGAGTTTAGTAGATCTTTTTTCGCTTTACTTGAGCGAGGGGATGCCATGCCTCCACTCTGAAGCGCCGGAGTCTATGGAGCCTGGCAGCGCGACCCCCGTGGCATCTCCTGTCGTCGAGACTGAGGAGTCCTTCCGCAGGGAAACAGTGGCTAAGCCGCCGATGGTTGCGGGCATGGGCTGGTTCTTTTCCCCGCTGTGGAGCCCCCGCTCCAAGACGCACCGCAGGAGGTTTGGAGACAGTGTGAAAAGCGACCAGGTGGAGGCCTGGCTGGATGACCACTCCGACTTCACGAGGGCGTACTTTTTACGCCGAGCTTCCTCGTAAGATATTTTACACCATAACCGTTTCTAACTCAATATATGGACACATTTCTTTGAAAAGCCCTCAGTTTTGTACTTTATAATGTATGCTGTTGATATTGACTGTAGCCAAGAAAGTCTGGCGTTATAAATCTGCTTTAGAAACATTGTTGCAGTAAGGAAATGTTCATCTTCTTCATGTTCTGATTTGTGCTTTCCTACCAAATTAGTTATTGTAATCTCTCTTGTATATGACTTCTGGGTCAGTGGTCCACAGGCAGAGATGTCTCCACTGCTGCCCAAGTTTCACAGGAGCAGCTCGGACCACTCTGACCTGGTCATGAAGGCTCATCAACGCAGGGCTTCCTCTCCACTGACCAGCTCACACGTTTCATCATTAACGGACAGGCTCAGACCCCTCGCTTCCAATCTCAGTGCCCCTGAGTGGTTGGATCGCTCCAGTCCAGATTTATTGGGCAGTCACTCCCCTTGCTCTCCCCGCACTTCACGCTTTTCATACTCCCCCTGCCGTCCTCTTTCTCCCATATGCCCTTGCTCCCCTGACTTACCCCGCTCCCATCAGCCTTTGTGTCCCAAGACTGTAGCCTGTGGTCATGGTGAGTGCTGCCCATGGATGATGGAGCTCCTAAGAGGAGGTCTGAGCTGGATTGGTTCCATAGCAGAGCTCTGCCATGGGGCTGTCCAGCATGCTGGAGAGCTGCTGGCAGCTGAGGCCTGCTCCCTCTCTCTGGTTAATAAAGACTGTGGTGGAAGGAACACCTTGGAGGAGGTAATCGCCCCGACAGAATTGGGGTGCTTGGGCGAAGGAAACCTCTGCAGCCATGCACAGCTGGAGCTGCTGAAGGGTATTATGGAACGTGTACTGGCTA
Source organism: Micropterus dolomieu (assembly GCF_021292245.1). Taxonomy (NCBI): domain Eukaryota; kingdom Metazoa; phylum Chordata; class Actinopteri; order Centrarchiformes; family Centrarchidae; genus Micropterus; species Micropterus dolomieu. The sequence continues at coordinate 13,992,788 of NC_060153.1, read as the reverse complement.
CAGGGTCTCCAGTGAACCTGAGAGAAACAGAGGTAAACCATCAGTCTGACACATGCAGTCAAGTTGTCGTTGTCATGACTGCATTTTGTAATAAGCTCTGCTCAACAGACAGTTGACCTAAGTTTCTAAACATGACAAAGGTATTGACAAAGGGCTCAGAAATGGCAAACAAGGATAGATGACTGTAAGCTAAATGAGTCACCCAGTTCCCGATAACCTGTTTTTAGACGATGACATGGTTGTTTCGTGGAGTGTGGGATTCTGTGTAAGGGAATCCTAGATGACGCACCTGCTTCTAATCCTTTTAGAGACTTAGTTGACTGATTAACCTCTGATTATTGAGACGCTGATGTTCCCTACTACACTTATCCTTGCATGCAACCGAGCAAAGAGGGAGGATGGCACAGCACACTTAAGGTCCTATGAGTACTCACACACACCCTCCTTGTCCTCACCACCAATGTAATTAGGAACCAGTGCCAATGCCTGTGTCACAGGAGGTGATGTGTGGAGGAGGTTTTAGGACCCAATTGCAGGACATGAAGGCTGAGCAGATATAGTGTGATGATTTATTCAAGCAAAACAAAAGCGAGCACACTTACTGAGAGCGGCTGAGTCTAAAATAATCCAAAATAATAACAGTCAAAACAAAACAACGTGATCCCAACAGAAAATCCAAAGGGTACAAAATCCAAATATCCACAGAACAGGCTGAGAACAGGCAGGGCAGGACAAGCTACACACGACAATGACCAGACACAGACATGTGTCATGCAGGCAGGCAGAGATGATTAGCAGGGGGGAACAGACAGAACACAGGTTACAAAACACAAGACAAGAATCTAACTGGAACTCAAAACACAGAACAGACAAGACAGAAACAGGCAACTCCACAACAAGACAGAACAGACTAAGATAACTGAACAGAACAGAGCAGGCTAACACAGAATGACAGGCACAGATCAACACCAAACTAAACAGGAAACCAACTGAAAAGCACTAAAGTCACTGAGTAGACTGCAAAACTAATAATACAGATAGACTAAAACATAACAGGGACAACAGACTGAAACAAGAAACACAGAACAGACTGACATCAAACAGGCAGAGGTAAAAAACTAACACAGAACACAAGACAACATACAGACAGGGCTGAAACCCAAAACACAACTGAAAGATAAACCAAGGTTCACAACCAACACAGACAAGGCCAGCATGCAGATACAGAAACCACAGAAAGAGCAGACAAGATAACACATTAGACAATAACTACACAGAACAGACAGAAAACAGAACAAACATAGTCAAACAATTAACAAGACATGCAGAGATCAGAATTAGCACCTGGCAGACAGGCAGACCTGTGACAGCCTGACAGAGTTGCACACCAAGTAATCCCCAGTCAGCGTGGGTGTGGATGGGTAGTTCCTGATAATGTCAGATGAGTGTAAAGACGATGAACACCAGGTAGTTTAAGGGCACAGGAGTATGAATTACATAAATTGTAAAAATATCTTAATACACACAATGGTGCTGAACACATGTTTCACACACAATTGTGGTGTGCTTAAGTGTAAGTGTCTGCAGCGTCATGTACTTAGATTTTCTTTGTTCGCCTCCTCAGGACCCCAAAGTCGACTTAGATGACGATCAATCATCAAAGATCAGGACTGTGTTGAGTGTTCCCATCAAGAACCACAGGGGAGAGGTAACATTTTTTTTGCAGATGCCTCTTGTTTAATCAGGGTAAATATATAACAGTTCTATGGAACTTTCAGTGGGATTAGTGTCGATATGTTGTAGCAGAGTTCGTAACATGGATTGTGAAACAATAAAATGTCTTCTCCTTGTGGACAGGTGGTAGGTGTAGTGGTAATGATCAACAAGAGAAATGGCTGCGATGGATCAGTTTCTGTTTTCACCAACATGGATGACAAGGTGAGGGATAGGAGATTTGGGCCTGTTACTACAGGACAGCAAATGTTGGAGCTTTCGTCTATTTTATGTTACTTATTATTCAATGTATGGTTGTCTCTCATTTTAATGCTAACCATATAGACATTTTGTTAAGAAGTGAGAAATTGCCATCTACTAGCAATTAATATGAGTTAAGTACTAGTTATATTTTATTGGCCAGGTGCTGTCCAATCATATGGATGTGTTGGCGATGGTCCTGGATAATGTCCAGCTGTATGAGAGCTCAAGACACGAGGCCAAACGCAGTCAGGTACCACAATCAGCGAATGATATGAAATATATATATATATATATGTGTGTGTGTGTGTGTGTGTGTGTGTGTGTGTGCAATCTATTTATGTATATCTGTGTGTTTGTTTGTGTGTGTGTGTCAGGCCCTGATAGAGATGGCACAGGTATTATCAAAAGGACACAATTCCTTTGAAGTTCTGCTGAGTAAGATGGCTGCCACCATCATGCCCTTCACACATGCTCAGTACTGCACCATCTTCATCCCTGAGCCAACCTCAACTCCGGAAGACAAGGTGCGACATCCTTTTTAAAATACCTTTTTTTGTTTGTTTACAAAAGTACGCATCACTCCTGATTTACGGTATTTTCTGTCCCGCGGGTGGTTTTATTTCAGGTTTCATTCTCCAGAGTGATCCACCTGGAGTGTGAAGAGCTTGGATCAACCTGTCAGATCTACAGAAGGTTCTGCCCGCCCATTGCTTCTTGCCTGGTCGATAGCTGTGCAGACAGATTTGTTTAGTAATACTTGTAGTGAACCAAATTACTTTCCAAGTCTTGCTTGTATACATTGTTCATGATATTTTCTTCATCTGACACCAGACATCGTGTAAATGGTTACATATAATGTTTTCAGGGAGCGTGACATCAGTGCTATAGACCCATCACATGCCCTTCGAACTCTGGTTGCTATGGAAACACTTAATATGGCAGAGAGTTCTGAGGAATCAATAAGGAGTCTGATCTGCTGCCCTGTCAGAAATGAGAGGTCTGAAGATGTTATTGGTGAGTATCTTTTGAATGACAATGCTTATTATACATTATTCATCTGTCTCAGCTGTATTTAGGCTCTCAGATCACAAACTGTAGGCTTCCAAATGTTACTTTATAAACTCTGCCTTCTCTAAAACACAGCAATACAGTCATTCATGCTTGACACGCTAACCATAAAAAGGTAATTTGGCGTTGACTACCTGGTAAAGTAGTCAGCTGTGTGGTAGTAAAGTGATTAAGACTGTTTAGGTTTTAATTAAACTCCTGAAAACTTTAAGATCATGTGCTGGATGCACGGAAGAGATTAGTTATCTTCACTGTTTCCACCAAACTAGCCCTGGACCTCTGACCAAAGTCTTAACCTCCTCTCTCTGGTTAGACAAATATACAGTAAGACACACACACTAAAGATGGGGAACCTCTTAAAATGTCTTGCTCATACTGCACAACTGTCCTCTATCCACTTCTTTATCGTCACATAGCGGTGTGCCAGCTGATGAACAAAAGGAGCAGAGACTCCAATGATATGGAAGCCTTTAACAGATATGATGAGTGCCTACTAGAGGACCTGGCAGTGTACTGTGGCCTGGCCATGCAGTATGCTCAGGCTGTGCAGATCACAGAGGAGCGGAGGGCCAGTATAGAGGTCACACAGGAGGTGGGTGGACCCCTCATTCTACTCAGATCTTAACCTTAGAGCCAAGTGAACCTATTCAAATGTTTTGCAACTTCCAATGTATGTGTGTATTCACTCTTCTTCTCACAGGTCCTTGCCTACCACATCACCGCAGCAGAGCAGGAAATCCAAACATTGCAGGTGATTCTTAACTTTCTTTGGTAGAAATTAGTGCTTTCTCCTAGCCCATCAGTAGTCTTGGAATCACCCCTCAGTTTATTCATGAAGGTCCAGCTTTAATGCAAACGTAATACTAATGGTCTACCAACTTAAAGCTCTTCATTAGCTGTTATCACGGCCTGTGAGCGGCAAAGGTGATGGTAACCTCCTCACCTATGTTATACCTAGATCTCCATGTATGCACGGTGTGTGTGGGCAAGAGGTAGAGAAATAAATCACATGTTTTCAGTTGTGTTTGTGGGTGGATGAAGTGTATATTTTAATGGATTTCCTTTGTGTTTTTGTTTTGTGTTTTCAGGAGGCCACTATTCCTTCTGCCGATTCACTGCATGTTCTAGACTTCAATTTTTCTGTTTTTGGTCTGCCAGAAGACCTGACCTCTCAGGCCACCATTCGTATGTTCATGGACCTCAATTTGGTGCAGGATTTCAATATTGATTACAAGGTAACAGACCTGCTAATAATTAGGCTTCATGGCCAACAGTCTTTCTAATAGAGAGTAGTAGCACTGTTGTTACCACCTGAGTATAGAGACTGATTTAAATTAGTTAATTGAAGGTTTTTAGGATTAAAGAATATGAACATGATGGTTTTATATTTGTACGGCTCCAATTTAGCTATTTAAATCTCTCTTCATATACACACTGAAATTAACAAACCAGCCTCTATAAAAATGGAAAACATTTGCAGTTTGAGTTGTTCATATGTTGGCTCTTATTGCATTTGGTTGTTGGCAAGTTGAACCAGAAAATTTAAAGCACAATAAATTCAGATCATTTTAACTGATCGATGAAGAATTTAATCACGCTTGAGTTATTCACCACCACTTGCACGTGTCTCTTTCCTCCAGAGCCTCTGCCAGTGGGTCCTGACTGTGAGACGTGGTTACAGGAACAACGTGCCTTATCACAACTGGAACCATGCACTTAGCACCGCTCAGAGCATGTTTGCTATGCTCATGGCCACAGACCAACTCCGGGTCAGTGCATGCGTGTGTCTACATTATGTGTGTTTTTATAGCAAATATAATAATATAACTTTTGTTGAGCGGCTCTCTGCATTCTAAACCGTTACATGCTGACTTTTCATTTTTGTTACAAAATGACATATCAAACATCATACGACATAATTGTTCTCAGATGACCAGAAAGAGAGTGGTTAACTTTTATAAGCAAACTGGGGACGAGGGTAACCATCTGTTATGTGTCTATCAAACAACACAAACAAAGAGCTTTTTTGCGTTTTTAGCGGAGAAAGTTCCAAGGTGGTTACATTTAGCAAATAGTGCTGACTGGACACAAAGTAGCAGGAATTTAAATACAAATCTCATAAAAACACAGGAAAATGTATCCACCCTCTAACATGACATTGACCATTTTGTCATATTTTACAATTCATTACAAGTCCACTGAGTTTCATATGTTTAAGTTCAGCTATTCTAAAGTCTGTCTAGGAGTCATTTAAGGACTTATCCAGTACAGAGCACTCCTAATTATTTGAAAGAGGATTAATGTTGGACCTCCCCAAACCTCTTGAATGCGTTCCATGGGGATCACACACCAGAGGAAGCCTCACTTAAGTGACCTCTGCCGCTCACTTATTTTAGTCCCGCTCACTCTCTATTTACATGATTAATTGTGACATTGCTGTGAAAATGAGTCACCTCTTTCTGTTAAACGTGTCATCGTTACAGATATTCATGCAAATCATATTGAAGTTTTAAGAGCTGTCGATTCATTGGCCGGATCTTTGGATTCTTTGGGTTGGTCTATCAGATCTGATATAGAGCCTATTTTAGCGGAACACAAGTTGGCAATTTTTAGCTTTTAACTAAATTTGCCCCAATTTTTGCTTTCTCACCAGTACATTTTAATTGCCTTGAAAATGTAGGTTATATTTCATTTCAGCCATACATCAGCCTCCATTTTGTTGAGTTTGAGTTTGGCCGTGTAACAACATATATTTTTAACAAGATATTTGGTGTAAACCTTGACTAGCACGTGGACCATTAATAACACATCAGCATCCATATCAACAAAAATCTTATATATTTTACAAACGTGAAACTGCAACACACAGTTTGGTATAACAGTATTGTATTGTGGTTGTCTTTGCACATGCCAAAACAAGTCAGTGTTGGGTAAACTACAACAGTTTTCTTTTTTATGGAATAACTTTGTTGGATATTTTACAATGTTCATTCTTGGAAGGTGCAATCTGCTTTACAGAATCTCTGTGAAATGTGCTTTTTCCTTAATGCAAGAGCCTTGAGGTTACACACAAACCCCTTTTGTTGATTAATTGATTTCAATGTAAAAAGTGGAAAAATATACAAAATTAAATATGCTTTCTTGTCGAGAAGTGGGGAAATAACTTTCTTAACTATGTCTATTTCTATTTCTATTTCTGTTTGTATTTCAGACGATCTTTTCCCGTCTGGAGATCTTAGCATTGATGATCGCCACTCTGAGTCACGATCTTGACCACAGAGGAGTCAGTAACTCTTACATAAAAAGGTAAACATTGTTATTATTCTATTTTCTTTACTCAAAAAATATCTAATCATTAGCTATGTATATTTTTATTTGATTTAGATTTATCCTGTATCATACTGGTCATTTTATCATTTATTTGCCAATGTCTCTCTCTCTCTCTCTCAGGAGTCAGCAGCCTTTAGCTCAGCTGTATGGACATTCTTCTCTTGAAAACCACCACTACAACCTGTGCCTCTTTATCCTAAACAACACTGTAAGACCTCATTCATTAATCTGTTCGTTCATTTTGACCCATCTCTTTTGTCCAGCCTATGAGTCACCTGTGTATGCACCCTGTCCTCAGTATGTCCATGTGATGTACCTGCTACCTGTTTCATCTAATCCAACCACACGTAAACCATAATACACTCCACTGCTTTTCTCCAATAATCACACTTAGTTGGACTCTGGATATGTCTGTCTGTCTGTCTTTCCCTGTCTCTGTGACTAAAGAGGACTCATTTTAAAACTAAGCTTTGCATGACACACATGGACACATATTGTCATAGCAAATATTTGAACATAAATTATATACAAATACACTATGACGGAATGAAATTAATTGCATGATAGCATGTAATGTATTCTGCTTGCTAGACAGAATAAAAAATGTGATTATTGAGTTTCTTCAAAAACAGCACACTATGCAAAATCTGTGATGTCGTCAGATATTCGCCAAGAGAAATATTGCCAAATTTCCATATAAGTGTTTTTATCCTTTTTCACTGTCTCTGCATATATCTGCTAGTCAGAGACTCTAAGTCTTCGCTTTTTACTTCACTGTCTTATTCGGTCGCTGCCTCTCTCGTAATCTCCCAGGGGAGTCAGATTCTCAGTGGTCTCTCTTCAGAAGACCACAGAGCTGTACTACAGATGATCAAAAGGGCAATCCTCGCCACTGACCTGACCGTCTACATGGAGTATGTTAAAACATAAAATGTCAAAGTAGCCTTAGGTAAAACATTGTGTACACCGTGTTTTACCCCTGATACCCTTTGTGTTTTGTGCTTGTCTTTTTAGGAGAAGAAAAGAGTTCTTTTCCCTCACTAAGAAAAGCAGAGTGAGCTGGAGAAGTGAGAAACAAAGAGATTTACTGAGGTGAGAATTGAATAAATTAGACTCAGGGACATATGATAATGATATGTATGATGGGGTTGGGCAATGGTCTGTTCCTTAAAGATATTTTTTTCACCCCACAGGTCGATGCTGATGACAGCTAGCGACCTCTCTGCTATCACAAAGCCTTGGCCTGAACAATACAGGGTAGGTCATCTGAACACTTTTCATCCGACACTTAATCTCTCATTTTGAGTTCATGACAACCTTAACCTCAATCTCATAACAGATTGCCAACCTGGTTGCCATGGAGTTCTTTGCACAGGGGGACAAAGAGAAGCAAGAGTTCAAAATCAAGCCCATTGTAAGTGTTGCTAGCAGGATTTTGTTACCATGTTTATTGCACCAAGGGATCTCAAAATGTCTAAATTAATTTAAAACATCAATTTTATCTGTCATAACTATCAAATATTTATTTTCACACTCTTCTCTATGGTAAAATAAGAATCATATTCATTCTGAAATTGTTATTTTACCTCCCTGATGCAGCCTTTTCTTTCATGCTGAGGAGTCATTCAGGCATGTTTTTGATCCAAGTTAAATTCTCATTGTTAAATTTACAAAAATTAAGATTGCTATATAATAGCATCACATCGATCAACTGATGTCAACCCAGAAATGGAGAAATACACACAGCTATCTTTTTGCTTTTCAAACACGTTGAACTGTGTGTCTTCTGGGGGAAATAGTAATAAATAAGTAGGTGATGGCACTAGTCACGGTGGACTCATTAGGTGATTTCTCCTGCATTTCATCCCACAGGGTTGTTATTGCCTCTCAGGCTGACTCAAAAAATAATACTATGATTGACTAAATCAACTACAATTAATCTGGCCTCCTAAGAAATAATCCTATTCTAACAGCCGGTTTACACTCTCTTCTCACCAGGACATAATGAACAGAGAAAACAGCACTCGACTGCCATTCATGCAAGTTGAATACATTGATGACATCTGCTATCCACTCTACAAGGTGTGTTATTTCTGCAGGTGTTCTATGTGTGTGGATGCATAATTGCACATGCAACAGGTGTGTGCATGTTTGCATGGAAAAGAGGATCACACTATTGTCTTTATCGTTGTCCCATTCTCTCACTTTCTGCTCTGATTTCCTCTTTTCCATCACTCCAATCATCACACTCTCTTTCTCTGTCTCCCTCAGGCTGTATCAAGACTGTTTGACACCTGCGCTCCACTGCTGAACGGTTGTAAGAAGAACAGAGAAAACTGGCTGCATGTTGCTGAGGAAGCAGAGGAAGAGAACAGTGAAAATAATAGTGGTGTAACCCTGGAAACACACAACAACAACGAGGAAGACACACAGACAGAGGAATAGAGGACAGGGCAGAAGATGAAGACACCTAGCTTTGGTCGCAATTCAGTTTTATTTATATAAAGTCAAATCATAACAGAGGTTATCTCAAGGCACTTGCCATATAGGGCAGGTCTATATTAGCACATATAGACCTGCTCTATACGCACACCTTGGCTAAATATTGACCAAGTGCCCACACATCAGAACTCTCACAAAAAGGTGTTATATATACACGTGCGTGTAATCCACCATAGATGACTGCGAATCTTCATAGACACCATACTAAATACGCTTTTTGTCTGTATTCTTTTCTGGGTTTTATGAATACATCTGTAGGTATTGAAATTCATACTAAGTTGTAAATGTGTGGGATTTAAAAATTTCTTTTAAGTTATGTTTCATGTAAGTGAGTTACCATGTTGCCACATATCAAACCAGCACACATCTTTGTGTAAAATGTTGTTGTCCACCCTTTGATGTAGTCAATGTAAGATGTAAGATTCATACCGAGACGCAATCATGTGTGTCTTTTTATAATATAATAGTTATTATTATATATCTTATTATTATTATCTCTTATTATTATTAACATCTCCCATGCAGTCAGCTGCCAGAGACCAAACAACTATAATGTATATTCAATAGGCCTGCTGCCAGTGGACGATTTCTGACCCTCTGGTAATGCTATTAAATGTTCACAGTCTGTGGTCAGAATTGCTAGATTAGCCATATCTGCAAACTATTGATAAGAAATTTCATGTCAAGCAGCTTATTCTTACTCGGTTTCACCTCAGGTCGGTAGTAGTAGGATGGTTAGCTCCCCTTCCTAACCTGCGATTAACTGCTGTGGGTTCATTTAGGGACTATCAATAAATGACACAATATAAAAAAAAAATTTCAATACCTTCATGCTAACTTACCCATATGAGTGCAAATTATGATTAAAAAATATATTAAATGGGTCTAATTGCACACTTATAATGATTGCTTATATGTAATTAATTTATTACTGCACTGGCCACATAGGACACAGATCTTAATGTTAGATTTTAGTCCTGGTTAACTGGTGTTAAATTACAGGGAAGGTAATGAAATAAAACACTGTTATTAACACCAATATTTCTATAAAATAGTAGAAGCACCAAAATCAAATATGGAGAGGTCTGTCCTATTTATCCAGTGTAGTAAGATTTGGTATTGATTTTGAGTAACTGGGTCACATTAGATGGAATTTACTGAAAAAACTGCCATTATTTTTTTTTTATTATAATATTTATGTAACATAAAATAAATACACATTAGCAATCAAAATAAAAAAAATATTTCAAAACCTATTTTACTTACACTGGTCTGACAGGGTGAAAAGTGTTTTTGTCATCCTGTAGGACCAGCCTTGTAGGGATTTTCACAACCACTGAAAGTTATACCTACTGTGTGTTCTGAATTTGTTACCGTGATACTTTTAGTCCTATTAATGTTTATGCTGATATCAATTAGTACATTTTGACAAACCATTCAATTTTTACAAATAATGAATTAATCATGACTTTTCAGTTTCAGTGTCAGTCATAAAAGCCAAGAAGATTATCTCTCTCTCTGTTTCTTTGCGCACATTTTCATCAGCATGGCCATTTCCTTTACCAATGTAACGTAATACCAGTATCTCTATTTATTCATAAACATATCCTTTCAAATTGTGTGAAAGAGGAAATGCTACAGGCTAACTCAACTGTAAAGGTTGTTTTCTAAAAAATATTTACACACGACTAAAATACGTCTTTAGTATAAGATGTATGGATGGATCGATTAGTAGCCTGTTATAGGATAAAAATGAAAACACATCAGTTTCAATATGTGAGCTAACACTTTGGCTCCAGTGGGTTCAGGGTTCTGCAGTTAGCCACCGCGGCCTCTGGGCGGCAGTAATGCGCTTTAACGCGGTGCAGTTGCTGCCTATTTCGACCCGCAGAAGAAGACGCCGACCGAGAGACAAGAGGAAGAAAATGACAGGGCGCGCAAAAAGAAAACCCAAATCCAGTCAGGTAATTTTACACTCTTTAGACCACCCCAGTTTGGCTGCAGAAATGTCAAATAAAAGTGCGGTTTTCCAAGGAAAGGAGTTGCGCTGCGCGTGTTTATAGTGACGACAAAGCAACGTCTTTGAAACGCTGTGGGCAGAAGTGTTTGGCACGCTGTCTGAGCAGCAGTGGCCTGACGACAACATGGCAGCAGCACTGCTGACTGGTAGTAGCCGCTTGTTCAATGACGTTCACAGTAAGCTACACACCCGTTTGCGTTTTGATGTTGATAGCATTACACAGGTCAGCACCGCTGAGTCATGGACCATAACAGAGTAATTTAGCTAGGTAACGTGTAGGCTAGTCTGCTGCAGGGGGACCCCGGCTGTGTGTCTGATTTTAATTCGTGGTTTGTTCCAACAAAGACCATACATCAGTGCCATAATGGGGTAACAGTAGTTAGCAAATATTTCACGCACCCATTTATCGAGATTGTGATCGTTAACTTGTGTATGAGGCTCTTCCAAGGAGTCGTTCTCGGTCTTATTAGATTTCCTCTGCCTCGGTTACATACAGAGCACTAAACAGAACTCTAAAGTTACTTATAAGAGCGAATATGACCTTATTAAATACAGTTGCCAGTTTTATTAATACTAATACTGTTATTATTACAGTAATCCTGCAATGGATCCTTCATTTATATGTGATGCTGTCGATTCTGTGTTTTACTGAAAGGTTTCTTTGAAGAAAAACAAAACGATTTCTTATTTAGTGGATTATAAAAACGCAGTTATCAGCACACATGATTTGTCACTTAAAACGTGAAATCCTCTAAAGCCATGTTACTGTTTTTACCCCTGCAGGAGTGTCACTTTGAAATACTAAAATATGTTTACATAAATATTCTACTTGCATGTACCTGCCCCTCGATAGATAGATAGATAGATAGGGAGGGAAAGGGGTTTAGGCAGGTGTGGAAAAATGCTCTAAGTAAGAATGCTTTCAAGAATAGACATAGACAATATTTGGTGTAACCACCATTTGCCTTCAAGACAGCATTAATTAAAGGTTAAAGGTACTTTATTTGTCACATACACATACATGTAGCAAAATTCATTCTCTGCATTTAACCCATCCCTTAGGGGAGCAGTGGGCAGCCACTGTACATCGCCCGGGGAACAACTCCAGATTGAAAGCAGTGTCTGGTCAATGGCACAGACTGAAGAACCTAACAAGTTTTTGTCTTCTATGTATACTTTTTTTTGGAGGAACCCAGCGGGTAGGTTGGCCGAAACATCTTGGAGAACTACATACAATTCTTCTGTGGATTTAAGCAGCCTCAGTTGCTAATCCCAGACAGACTCAATGATGTTGAGATCAGGGTTCTGTGGGGGCCATATCATCGCTTTCAGAACTACTTGTTCTTCTTTACGCTGAACATAGTGCTTAATGACTTTCGCTGTATGTTTGGGGTAGTTCATGCTGCAGAATAAATTTGGCGCATGATGAATAAGTATCTATCAGTACTTCTCAGTATTTAGGAGACCATTCATTCTGACCAAATCCCCAACTCCTTTGCAGAAATGCAGGCTCAAACTAGCAAGGATCTCCACCATGCTTCACTGTTGCCTGCACACACTCATTCTTCTACAGATCTCCAGCCCTTTGGCAAACAAACTGCCTTCTGCTACAGCCAAATATTTTACATTTTAACTCAACAGTCAAGAGCAGTTGCTGACATTTTTCTGCAACTCATTTCATACCGCATTCGCACATTTCTATGCACAGTTTAGTCGCTTGGCCTTGTTTCCATGCCATAGGTCTGGCTTTTTGGGCGCAAGTCTTCCATGAAGGCCTTCTCTGATCAGACTTCCTCCGGACAGTGGATGTATGTACTAGGGTCTCCCAGTTTTCTGCCAGTTTGACATCCTGGGGATCTTCCGATTGCGAAGGGAAGATAGCACAATGTGTCTTTTATCTGCTGCAGTAAGTTTCTTTTACCGACCACTGCGTCTACGGTGCTCATCGTTGCCCGTTTCTTTGTGCTTCTTGCAAAGAGCTTGGACAGCACATCTGGAAACCCCCATCTGCCTTGAAATTTCTGCCTAGGAGAGACCTTGCTGATGTTGCTGTGCTCAGTCTTGCCATGGTTTATGACTTTTGACAGTAATCTGTCTTCAACAATCTTACATTGTTAGCTGAGTTTGGCTGGTCCTCACCCAGTTGAATTCCTTCTACACAGCTGTTTCATGTTTAATGGTTGAGTGTTTCAACCTACATAATGAACTGGTGATCAGTAGCTTCTGTTTGGTATAATTGTTTAATTATACACCTGATATGCCTACAAAATTCCTGACTTTGTGCAAGTATACCCATTGATGCTTTTTTTTTTTTTTTTTAAGGCAAAGGGCGGTTTTCTTCTGTTCACCCACTTCTTTTTTCAATGAGTTTACTCTGGAATAGTAATGTTGAGAAAAGAACATTTTACTATATCCGTGTCCATCTTGTCTCAACATCTTGATCAGGGCCCTCAGTTGTACTGCCCAATAGTAAAATTAGGTCGATCCAGTCCACCTTTTTTGGATAAGATTGGCTTTTTAAGGAGGATTCAGGCACAGGAATTGGTAAGGATTGAAATAAAATTAAAAAAAGCAACCTTGGTAATATGTTCATTCAGATTGTTTCTATATAACTAAATAAGGAATGAGACAGTACTTCCCATCTTACTATGTTTGATTTGCAATATTTATTTCTTAATATTAATTAGTTTGACTGGTGTAACTGGGAGATCTTTGGAGTTACAATACGCTCCAGGTATCAAAATCCCCTCTGATCCAAATTAAATGATTAATTTTGTTTGCTGAATTCCTGTTATAATCATTAAAATCCTCATTTCTGATGTTTAGTCTACCCTCACTGAATTAAATGCAGTGGAGGACAAAATAGTGGACAGACCCACCTCTATAACCCAATACAATTCAATTTATTGCTGGACTGTCGTATTAAAATGCAATGCCGGTTAATTTGCAATGCAAATTAACCGGCAGCATGGTGTGTAACACGATTGTTTCTCCTACAATACATTTCTTTAGGAGTCGGCTACAGGGAATGGGGAGTTGAAGAAAGCTCGTACTGATGAGTCCAAAGCCATGGCATCATCAGAGGCAGATTCAGAGCAACGTGAGGAGATAGTGCAACTTTACAAGCTTCAAATGCCAGAAGATCTATACCACTTCTGGGACTTCTGCAAGGAACTTTGTCCCGACAGCCCCCGTGGTATGCTGCTGCCTTTATATTTGCTAGTTTTGAAAAAGCAGTTTCTACCATGAAAGTAGCACAGCTACTTTCTACTCACCTTTTAAGAGTAAACAAAAATTCTATCAATTCCTCATTACAAGTGTCAATGTCCCAAAGTGACACTTGAAAATAAAAATCTGACTTTGTGTAACCAATAGTGACAGTCCGGTTGAAAGATGCAAGATGAAAACCCTCTTAAGCATTTTCAACATAAGCATACATCTGCGCACACAGCATAAAAAATGCAGGTGCATCGGCAATAACTCATAAAGGACAAAGATGAGGACATTGCACACTACCCAAAGCTTTTAGCTTAAACCTTTTAATTATCATTCTTCCTCCTCTGTGGACCATGTGCTGGACGTTCTATGTCTTCGTCCAATATGGCTTATTTCCTGCTCAAATATTTAAGTTGTGTCTTGTAAGACTGTATCAAGGTAAAGGGAAGCTACTCTAAGGACTTTGTTGCTTGAACATTTCTTCCCACAAAAATGTGGAATAGAAAAAACAGTGTACGTATAGTGTATATTAAAAAAGGTACGAAAACAATCAGTGAGCTCAAGCATTTGAGTTATGGCTGTCAATTGAGATTTGTATCAATATATTATTTTTATTCATCTTAATCTATGTAGGTGCATTGAAAGATACACTGGGTTTGCAGCTGGTTGGTCCTTTTGACATTCTGGCAGGAGCTCACAAAAACTCCAAGAATCCTCAGCCTAACTTCCACCTTCACTGGAGGTATTTTTATGACCCACCAGAGTTCCAGACCATCCTTCGGAGGAGTGACAACAGTCAGTATCACATTGGCTACTACAGGTATAGAACACACAACTTGTGATTGAAGTCTGATGGTGATCTTTGCTGAGCCAGTTGCTTTTATTACAGTGCTGTAGCTTCCCCTAGAGAGCCCCTGACTTTTCTGTCTGTACTACTAACTGTTATTATACCAGCTACAGTGGGAGAAGATGATCCTAACTAGTGAGGGGCAGATAATCTGTAAACAGTGGTAACCACACTGAACAAAATTATAAACGCAACACTTTTGTTTTTACCCACATTCATCATGAGCTGAACACAAAGATCTGAGACTTTTGCAAAGATCTGGCCTTTTATTGTGGGCAGCCTAAGGCACACCTGTGCAGTACCCATGCTGTGTGATCAGCATCTTGATATGCAACTACTCTGAGTTGGATGGATTATCTTGGCAAGGTAGAAGTGCTCACTAACACAGATTTTGATAGATTTGTGAACAATATTTAAGAGAAATAGGCCTTTTGTGTACATAGAGAAAGTCAGCTCATGATGAATGGAGGGGAAAAAAACAAAAGTGTTGCATTTATAATTTTGTTCAGTGTATATCTAGGCTACATGAGCATGAGTGGTTCTGATTTACTGAATTTTATTGCTCCCAAAATCCACTAGAGATACTCCAGACTCCCTTCCTTCATTTGTTGGGGAAAATGAAGCCAAGAAAGGCTGCACTATAACACAAATGGGGGACAACGTGTTTGCTGCTGTCCTGTGAGTACCAGTCACTACATATTCACCATACAAAAACATTTTCTATACTCGTGATCAGTCTCAGCTGCATGGTTAAGTTTACAGTTTCAGAATGAGAAAAACTGTTGAATTTATACCATAAAATATGTTTTTTTTTTCACTGTCATTCATCTTACTCACTGCTGATCCTTTTGTTCCCTCCTCCACCAGCTTGTATCTGTTGAAAAGGAGGAAAGAGAGGGGCAGCAAGAAAGCAGAAGGAGAAGCTTTGGAAAGCTTGGAGGTGCAGCTGAGAGACAGGGCAGAGGCTCTGGGCTTCTCTCTAGAGCAGAAGACCAAAGGCATGAAGCAGAGGGACAAGAAGGTAACTTACACAGAGGAGCTAACGGTGGTATTATCTAAAGGCTTTTGTTCTAGGAACTCACTCGTAACTCCTCATTTTTACGTCATTTGTTGCTTTGTCTTTTGGACTGAAAATGTAAGCGTATTATGTACAGTTATGTTTACCACATGGTTATTGGTCAGTAAATAGTAGGGTTGGGCCGATAGACGATGCCATCGTCCATGGCTGACAGACATCACAACGTTGAGCCGGCATCGTGATTGCAACCCCCCCTAGCAAAAAAAATCTCAAATGTTCACATTAGACCACCCTGTGAAAACAGGTTTTAATGACCTTGTAGATTCTTATTATTGTTTTTAAGTATGCTTTGGACCTGCCTCAGAATTCACTTCTCCCCACACTCTGACACACTCACACACACCGACACCTCAGGTAAACACTCGTCTTGCCCCGCCTCTTTCTGCTCCATTTTCTCCATCAGTAGTATGTTTTATAAAGTCGCCTAAAAGACTGAGAACTCGTCTTTTTTCCGTATATTTCCACCAGTGATCCGTTATCACGGTAGGTGAGCCGCACATCGGCTTATTAATGATGCAGCCTATCAAACAACTGAAATTAACATTTACACCCTGTGCGTTCACTGTTGCTTTACCTGGTCCGGGCCTAAAATATCCACTGCAACTTGTAACGTAAGTTAATAGTCCAATTTTTTTTACAGAGTGAAGTCTGTGCGACAACACATGCATGCGTGCACGTACCCGATGACATCATCCATCCCGATGTTTCATTGTAGACATTGTCTGTTGGATATTTTGCAGACATTTCCCAACCCTAGTAAATAGGACACCTACAAGCATTTTCAATTCCGTTTATATTTGTACTAAGGAACTCCCTTTCTACTGTCTTAGTGGATAAACTTGTTTCTGTTTTGGACATATTGCCAACCATATCGCTTAATAGTATGATTTGACAAAATGTGGGTAAGTGGTTCAAAACAAAAAATATGTTTGACCAAAGTGTTGCACTCCTAGTTGATATTCTGTAGTTAATAACAAAACCTCATGTCACACCATAGGTGGTCACCAAGACGTTCCACGGTGCCGGCATCATTGTACCCATAGACAAGAATGATGTGGGATACAGAGAACTACCAGAAACAGATGGTGAGCTTACACCGATCAGCCCTAACATTATGACCAACTTCCTAATATTGTTTAGGGTCCCCCTTTTGCCGACAAAACAGCCCTGACCCGTCGAGGCATGGAGTCCACTAGAAATCTGAAGGTGTGCTGTGGTATCTGGCACCAAGCAGGAGCAGATCCTTTAAGTTCTGTTAGTTGCGAGGTGGGGCATGGATCAAACTTGTTTGTCCAGCACTTCCCACATGCTCGATTGGATTGAGATCTGGGAAATTCGGATGCCAAGTCAACACCTTCAACTCATTGTTGTGTTCCTCAAACCATATCTGAACTATTTTTGCTTTGCTGCAAGGCGCATTATCCTGCTGTAATAGGCCATCAGCGAATACTGTATTCGTGAAAAGATCTACATGGTCTGCAACAATGCTTAGGTAGGGGGTACGTGCAGACCGGGAACACCCCCACAAGAGGTGCCGTTTTGGAGATGCTCTGACCTAGTCATCTAGCCATCACAATTTGGCCCTTCTCAAAGTCGCTCAAATCCTTATGCTTGCCCATTTTTCCTGCTTGTAACAAATCAACTTTGAGGACAAAATTTTTACTTGTTGCCTAATATATTCCACCCACGTGCAGGTGCCATTGTAACAAGGTAATCGGTGTTATTCACTTCACGTGTGTGTGTGTGTGGAAGGAGTGGTTTAATTTTTTTTTTACAGCATGAAAATGTTTTTTTTTGTGATAAGAAAATGCCCATATCAGCATGTTTTTAAAGACTTAAGACTAAAAAGGTTCAATTCCAGCTATTTAACCTACGATTGATGACTTGATATGTTTTCCCTCCTCTATATCCAGCTGGTCTCAAAAAGATCTGCAAGACAATTGCTGAAGCCCGGAATGATGAAGAGCGCGTCAAAGGCTTTGGACCACTCCAGGAGATTATCACGTTTGTTCAGTTTGCCAACGATGAGTGTGACTATGGCATGGGTTATGAGCTTGGAATAGACCTCTTCTGTTACGGATCACATGTAAGTCTCATAAAGTGGTGCAAAAACGCACTCACACTCTGATATTTGACTTTATTACTCCCACTGTCTTTCTGCATCTGACCGTTCTCTTAAATATTCTGTGTGAAACCAAATATTCACACATTGAGATATGGTTTCTTACCTGTATGAAAATGTGTATTTCAGTGAATTAATCTTTTCTCAGATTGTTTTCAGCATTTTCCATTCTGCATAGCGCTTCCTCAGTGTGTTATTAGACATTGCTGTGGGTGCTCTTGGGTTTGCAGGTGCTTATTGCACAATAAAGTTAAAACACTCATCACAAAGCATTGCTAACGGCTTTGTTGTTGGTTCCCAACTTGGGGCTCAGCACCCCTCTAATAGGGCACAATATATCTGAGGTGTGGCATGGTGGTATTTAATGGGATATGTAAGACAGAAAAACAAATTTCTGGCGCACAAATGGCTTTCATTTATGGCATTTACAAGCCAAAAAAGTCTGGGCCAAACAAAAGCCAGAATGTTGCAAAACCACTAAGATCGTAGTTTGAAAGAAATGCACTAATCTTTGGGTCCCCGACTTTCTCCAGTATTTTCACAAGGTTGTCAAGCAACTTCTGCCCATGGCCTACAGCTTGCTGAAAAGGGATTTGTTTGGTGAAATCCTGGAGGCCCACCTCTCCAGCCGCAGCCATGATGACCTGGACCAACTCTCTGCGCAATAAAAAAGACTCAGAAGTATGCTTCAGTTCTAGCTCTTATAAGCTTTTCTCCACCATTTGTCCTTGTCTTCTGTTGTTTGTCGTTGTTAATGTTTCTTGGTGGTTTTGTTGCTGCTGTCATTGATTGGAACCAATTCAATGATATCTTGTTTGTTAAAGGTAGATGTCTAATAAAGTATTTTTATATATATATACCTGTCCGACTTTTATGTTCAAGGTGATCTCAGTGAATCTGACTGTGCAGCAGTCATTGTGTATACAGTACTTCAGTTTAATTTTTAGATTGAGATCATCAAGGCAGGATGCGATTTTCAACTGGTTTGGCCACTGCCAATATTGTGTTTTAAGGGTGATGCCATGCAGTGGAAACAGGGCAGTGCTGCATATAAAACAAATCATCACATGACATTTCCCTATCATACTGGCCTAGTCATCATGTCCCCTAGTTCAGATAAACTCAGCAGTCAGTAAGCAGCTATTTGTACTTATTGGGTAAAAGAAGAACATAATTTGACTTGTGGGACTAGGTTCTAGATAATATGATATGGTATTTAAATTAATGTATTTCTAGGGTCATGCTGTATGAAAAAGGAAAATCCCAATAACATAATTAGCAATGAGTTGCAGCACACAAGAAAGATAACAGAACCCTTGGGGATATGGCCATATTGTCCTCTTTGTGGACCCAGGGGGATACATTTGATGTTGGGCCCCTGTTGCCTCCCAGTTCATATCAAGTGCAATGCTTACTTTATAATTACAACTTTATTTAGGACAATCCACCATGTTGCACTGGTACCATTAGCAATTGCTAATAGACACTTAGTTGGCAAATAAATGCTGGTGGTGAGGAACACAAACTGCTCCTATATGCAGATGGTACTTTACATGGCAGCCCTCAAGTCTAATGTATCAAGGTCACTCCACGGCTGCTGACATTATTACAATCAATATTCTCCACTTAATTGAGGAAATAGGACCTATATAATAATTTGGCAAGATAGTCTTAAAACTTATAGGAAGGCCCTCCGTAATGCCAGAGCAGCGTACTACTCGTCATTAATAGAGGAAAATAGGAACAACCCCAGGTTTCTTTTCAGCACTGTAGCCAGGCTGACAGAGAGTCACTGCTCTATTGAGCCAAGTATTCCCATAGCTCTCAGTAGTTACGACTTCATGAGCTTCTTTAATGATAAAATTCTAACTATTAGAAACAAAATTCACCAAGACCTGCCCTCAACTGGCACCAACTTATCTCTAAACTCAGGAACCTTAGAAACAGCTGTAACTGCTGTAGTTGCTTTGCTTCCCTAGCCAAAATATACTTATAAAAAAGATTATCAGCTGATATGTAGGCAAGGTATCTATGTTAATATATGGGGCCCTTTTGTTTCAGTAACCTGATGTGCTGAAGAGCTGGACCCTTTCCTATTAAAAAAAAAAACCTTTCTTGACCTTTTCCCATATTCCCAGTTCTGCCTGGATTTGTCTCTAAGACATGGTTATTGATTTTGCCCTGTCAACCTTCATTACATTTGTAGCTCAGTGAGGACACACAGGCCAAGGTGGGGGCGTAAGAATACTAAAAGGGAGATTACATTATGTAAGCCCAACCCAATGTGCATGGGCTTGGATGATTTCATATGTGTGTAAGTTCATTAAATCACGGGACACCATGGACCACACTTATAACTTTCCCGTCTGAAGCTACTGCTGGTGCAGAGACGCACCGAGGGGTGGGGGCAACAAGAAGCAAAACAGGAGCGCACTAGTCAGGCCCATTGCTTGACGGTGCGTTCACGTAACATTGGTTGGGAATGGTTTAGCCCCAAAATGTTTTGTTCAGGGTCTTTTTTTTTTTTTTTTTAATATAGCGATCAAGTGGAGCAGATCGTTTTTTTCTTAGTGGTAATAAAATATATAGGAAAATAACTAATGTAAACCTGATGTGGCAGTGTAATTAGTCTACTGTTTTAAGTAATCTAGTAGGCCGAGGCTATGTTAACGAAAGAGTAAAAAAAAAAAAGCATTCTGTTACTCCAATTAGTCACTTTAGACTATCACCCAATCATAACATAGTCTACGCCTCTTGTACTTTTGCTCCTTGCCCAGAAAATCAGTTTTTCAAAAATTGATCATCCCAATCAAGGTGTGTTTACGAAATTTCCGACTGCCCCTGAATATGGCATTGATCCTGCGGAGTTTCGGGAAAGCGCATCTGATGCGCGCTCACATCTCCACACTTATACACGCAGGCATACAGCAACACACCGGGAGCATCCCTGAACGGAGGGAGCGCTCGTTTTTGGTTTGATAGTCAGTGGGAGATCACTGTATCATATTTTGTCACGTTTGATAACAGACTGTCTCTGACGCCGCAGAATGATCCCGGGCCCTGCAGAGCCTTCTGGATTCTGAGGCCCGCACAGAAATCCACCTTGCACCGGCAAACGGGATCCTCAGTCACCGCCTCTAGCAGCAGCCAGCCCGAGACAGAATGTCAAGTAGCCAGGAAGAAAGTCACTCCAGGGGCGGCGGCTCCGAGTGGGACTTGAAAATGGCCTCTTCGAACAACACGTCCCCCGAGGGTGGACCTCCACCGCCGCTGCACCAGAACCGAATACGGCAGGTGGGTGTCTGTCCGTAGCCTTCTCTATGAATTGACTGGCCCATTCGGCCGTGTAACGAGCTCCGCTGCTGATGTTGCTGTGCGCTTTGGAAGTGCAGTCAAAGGCGTTGCCGTACTTTAAAGCACATCGGCACGCGCTTGTGATCTTGCGGATTGGCTCAGATGTTGCATTACAAGGTGTTCAAATTAACTACTTTTCCCGCAGGGAGAATGCCGTCTGTTTTGACATGAGACTTAGAGTGATGTGTTTCATGGAGGTGTGATATTACCTAAACAGGCCAATTGTGCAAGTTGTTATGGCCGTCAAAATAAACACTAGACTTGCGCTGTCTCCACTTGCTACTATTACAGGCTGCAGCGAAGAATGTTTACTACTGCACATATAGCCTACCAATGGATGTCTAGCTTACTGTTTATGTGGGCCATATTTTTCTTTGCTGGTCAGATGATGAGAGGGTGAGCATCCCTGATTGTGACTTCAGATGAGTTTACCCTTCTACCCAAAACATGACATATTGCAATTATTTTATCTTGTTCTGGTCACACACACAGTGTGCTATGTCCTCTCCCAGGCCACTCTTGGGCCGGGCTGGTTTGCCAGTAAGTCTTTCTTCCCTTGTGTTGTCTAAAATTCTGATATTACTCTGCAGCTTCTTCTTCCTCCTCCCATGCATCACTTATTGCAAAGACCTAGGTGCAGTTTAGTAAATTGATACCCCGCTGTGCACGGGCTTATTAGGAAAAAATAAATCCCTACAGTCCATTTATTTATATCTGAGTCTGTCTTCATAAATGTAAGACATAAAACAGAAAATGCATGTTAAGTGTTACCATCTAGAAGTGATCATGTTTGTGTATTCAGAGAAAGTGAGTCAGGAGATGGTAGATGGCTGTTTCCTGTCTCAGTGCACTCTTTCAGGCTAATGTGATTTCAGTAATGGACTGTAGTGTTACATTGTAGTGCTACATACACACACACACACACACACACAGACACATACTTTAGTCTGTTCTTTTAGGGTGGGGCCGTTTAGCTCACATACTTGTTTGCAATCAGGAGTTTTTGTATCATCACAATTTATAAAATCTAAAGCACTGCTCAGACTGGTGTTTGTGTTCACAATGTTGTGAGCACATTCTGCAGACATGTGCATGTGTGTCTTCATCTGTGTTTATCTGGATGTGCTCTGTAAGGGAAGTACAAAAGAGACTCCTCCTTAATTTCCCACAAAAGTTGATTATTTCTGTTTTTTGGAAGCAAAA
>NC_060153.1:13950868-13969971 GCF_021292245.1 Micropterus dolomieu | reverse complement strand
AGACCTAGGTGCAGTTTAGTAAATTGATACCCCGCTGTGCACGGGCTTATTAGGAAAAAATAAATCCCTACAGTCCATTTATTTATATCTGAGTCTGTCTTCATAAATGTAAGACATAAAACAGAAAATGCATGTTAAGTGTTACCATCTAGAAGTGATCATGTTTGTGTATTCAGAGAAAGTGAGTCAGGAGATGGTAGATGGCTGTTTCCTGTCTCAGTGCACTCTTTCAGGCTAATGTGATTTCAGTAATGGACTGTAGTGTTACATTGTAGTGCTACATACACACACACACACACACACACAGACACATACTTTAGTCTGTTCTTTTAGGGTGGGGCCGTTTAGCTCACATACTTGTTTGCAATCAGGAGTTTTTGTATCATCACAATTTATAAAATCTAAAGCACTGCTCAGACTGGTGTTTGTGTTCACAATGTTGTGAGCACATTCTGCAGACATGTGCATGTGTGTCTTCATCTGTGTTTATCTGGATGTGCTCTGTAAGGGAAGTACAAAAGAGACTCCTCCTTAATTTCCCACAAAAGTTGATTATTTCTGTTTTTTGGAAGCAAAAAAAAGAAAATAAAAAAAAAAAATAAAAGAAAAAAAGTCACATTTACAAGCCAATCTTTTTGCACAATTGGTACCATAATGTTTTAGCTCATGCCATTTACTGAGATGTTAGCAAACATTTGCCTAAATCCAGCAGATGTGCAGCCACATTCTCATTAATTTGGAGATGTGTTTCTGGCCAGTTGACAAATATAAGTCTAATATTCACTATAATTTTAGCTCTAGTTTGGGTCTCCCCCAGGCCTGTGAAAAGTATCTGTGTTGTTAGCTTGCTAGATATATTATTTTCTTCACAAGTTAGCTGCTTCTTTATCTGTCTGCAGTTTGGTACTGAGTACTGAGTGGTTTTATCAGAGTTTCTTTTTATTTAGCTGCTGTTTGAATTGGAGTTGAAGCAGTGGGACTGAAGTAACTGTGCATGAGTTGGGTGAGAAGTCTCTATGGGTTCATCACTGTGCATTACCCATTGTTCATTACATGTAGTCATTTCATTAATAGTTAATATAAAAAATATTGATTGACAGGACTTTAAAGGTACATGATTTTAGCTGTTCCAGTGGGTAAAATTGAATCTGCCTTCTTCTCAGTGTGTAATTGCATCTAGCCCTTTAGATAGTTTTGGTTTTATTTGTTGAGCACAACATAAAATGTCTTTCAAGAAACATTATGCTCTCAGGATAATCCACAGATCGTGATGTTGATGGTTGTTTCTTTGAACCACCTGTCTTTCCCTTGACAGACAATACCTTCCAATAAAACCTGTTTTACAGCAATGTCTGTGAAATAAACTCAGTTAGCACTTGTTTTTACAAGACAGAACAGAGCACTACAGATATAACAGATCCACGTGTGTGAGACAAAAAGAGAAAATGACAGAGGGACGCAATGTGATGTGAGGCTCTTCACGTGCAGGTCTAAAAATACTGCCTGTCTCTTGTGTGATTGTCCTGGAGAAAAATAGCTTCTTCCTAGCCAAGTGGCTGTGTGTCCATGTCTCTGTGCTCACTGAACCTGTGTCGCCGGGTATTCACTCACTGCTCTGGGTTGATGTTGAGTGATTTATTCTCGCAATCCACTCTCCCCTCTGTATGAACAATACAAAGACTGCGTCATAGTTTGTCAACCCTCCGCCTGTGCCAGTCCACTGTCCTATGGTTGAATAGTGGATGCATAAAAGCTCAGCTTGCCGAGATCACTTCATGACTGGATTTTATGTCCACTGTCGGATATTGATGATTGAACTCTTAGAACCTCCAGGCTTCAGTTGAGACATGCAAGTTTAAATCCTGCAGAATTTAAGGATATATAAGGAATTTGTTTATCTCCAAAGAGATGTCTGCATTTTAAATGTTCTGGCCCTTATATCTAGAAATGACTTGTGTTCAGGTCTAGACGATCTTGGCCTATTTCTTACTCAGCTTTGTTGGAAGATCCCTTTTCAAGTGAACTTACTGTGTCATCCCCTCTTTCCCTTCATTTTACTGTTCTTCTTGCAATCTGTTTTCTTTTCAGCTCTTCATCTATTTTCCTCCCCCAGAGCCGGCAAGCCCTCAGAATTGTCTCTTTACCCTAGATTTCTTCTTCTTCTTCTTATTTTGCTATCACTCCTGTACATCTCTCGTTTCCCTCCAAAATACCTCCCTCCCTTCACCCTCTCTTGCCCCCACACTCCTCCCTACCACCGGCCCCTACACGATCCTGATGTGCCAGGAGGTCAGATTTCACTGCAGCCTTTGACATTTTCATCTCTCTCTCCTCCGCCTCTCTGTCTGTGTCTCCTCTGCCTGCCTATTTGTCTGTCTCTCTTTCTCCACTGGGAGTGGTATGATGGGATTCTGGAAGAAGGGAGTCCTAATGGAGCCGTGGCCGTCATTACATTACCTCTGAGCAGCTACAGCCAAACACACACACACACACACACACTCACACACTCACATATAGTCAGAGCTGTCTTCCAGTGCCAATAGCAATGTTTGGCCAATTGGGGTCTCTGTGGGTGCAGTTGTTCAGGGTGTTATTTTCGTTATCTGTATAGAAATACTTTTAATAGCACAGTTCTTCTGTTTATGTAGATGGCAATGTAAATGTCTGTTTCTCATACCAATTAAGCCTTATTGAATTTGGAGTGAAAAAATGTGTATGGACATACACACACCCAAACACACTCACAACATTATATAGCTGTATTTACCAGAGCTGTTAGAGCACCTGCGTGGTTATAAGTGCTTCCTCAGAGACCAGTCAACCACTCCTGTACCTCTACTGATGGTTACACAAAGCCATTAAGAATTAATATTTATTTATATTTATAATAATATTTATTTATACCTTTTGCTAATTTGCATCATACCTGAATTTATATCTATTCTGTATTCTATTGACAAATTAACAATCTCCACTTAATTTAACATCAGCTTGAAAGCAAATGAAAACACAAATATTTTATTACATTTTGTTATTGTAAATACATTCAGGAGTCAAGGGGTTAAGTGTGGTCATGCTGTATGTGTGCTATGTACATTGATGTATATTAAGGCAACATCAAGTATAAAGTTACTTAGGTCTTCAACCAATTGTTATTTAATGTGTACAATTTCAGAAAATAGTTAAAAGGCCTCTTAATGCTGAGAGGTGAGATTGTAGATGGTAGATGTGAAATAATGAGTCAGTTCATCCATAAGTTGATCAAAAGAAAACAAATCTGTAACTATTTTGATAATGGATTTATTGTTTTAGTCATTTTTCAACCACAAATGGCGAGCATTCACTGGTTGCTGCTTCTGAAGTGTGGGGACTTTCTGCTTGTAGTGTGTTGAATATTTTGGGGTTTTGGTCGGACAAAACAGGCTGTTGGAATACATCTCATTGGGCTCCAAAAAATGCGAATGGAAGTGGAAGTTTCACTACTTTCTGACAATTGAATCATAATAATAATTGGCAGATTAATTCGCTATCATTAGCTGCAGCCCTAGATTGAATATTTTAGCTAACGAACACACCAAAACCCAAAGATATACAATTAACAGCCAAGCAAATTAGTAAATTACCAAAAGTGTTTTTTTGCCAAATGACTATTCAGATAATTTACTAATCATCTCAGTTTTTGTTATCTTCTATAGGGCTGCAACTAAAGATTATTTTCATTATCAATTAATCTGCTGATTATTTTCTCGATTTATCATTTTGTCTATAAACTGTTTGAAAATTGTGAAACGTGTCTCACTTTCTAGAACTCCCAGTAATGCCTTGTCTTGTTTACAATGATATAAAACAAAGAAGCAACAAATCATCACCTTTAAGGAGCTAGAACCAGCTAATTCTTGGTATTTCTGCTTGAAAAGTAAATCAAAGGATTATTTAATTACCCATGGGTAAATTCACCTCAGAGATTGACCATATTTGGCTTCAAAATACCAAGGAGCCATTTCGGTGACCAGCTCTGATGCAATATTCAAGCAAGAGTCATAATACATGGGTTTCGTATGAGGATCCATACTATGTCATGGTGATAGGGCGGTGAGAAAAGCATTAGTATTCCTGTCCACGATCCAGCATGTCTATATTTGGGTACAAACAGGGTCCTGACACTCTATATCTTTATTGGTCATCATGGTACAGTACCTCATAACTAGCTGGGGTGGCCTAGTTATATCTGACACCATCTCCCACTGGCCCATTTTTACATTGATGGATGTTTGAAGGGCAGAGAGCAGAGAGCATCACCCGATGAGTCATAGTCAGTCGTCATCATCATCATTGTGCTTCTCTTGTTTAGGTGAAAGGCTGTTCATCAAAAGAGCACAAACAAAGTTAAAAATTGACAAAGACAACTTATAAGGAGAGACAGTGAGAGCACATAATGCATAGAGATGATTGCATTAATTGGCCACAGCTGCAGGATATAAGGAAATAACCTAGACTATTGAAATGCATCCTCAATCAAGGAAGTATAAAGAATGATTTTGTCAATGATTGCATCTTTGGCCAGTCATGCTCTATAGAGGGCAGGTGCTTGTTTTTTTGACTAGGGGCAGCGGGAGGCATTTAGATGTCAATTATTCATTATGGCCTTATAACTTCCCGTCAGAACGAGGGAGAGAAAGGAGGGCGTGGTTGATGATCAATGGACTTCTCAGAAGCTCACCTCAAACACCTTCATGTAAGTGCGCTCTCTCTCGTCAGCTCCTTCTTAACCTTCCTCTCACGATCCATCTCTCCCCACTGCCCCCCATCGTGTTTGAGTTGAATAAGTGAAGGTTTCTCACAGGAAAACACATCAAAGCTTTTCGCTGTGTTGTTGGGAAAAGCATCGTTCACTTCACTGCGCTGAGACAAACGGACACAAACACACATGCATGTGCTTTTGTTACACGTTGAGGAAGATGCTGTGATGCAATTTGGAAAATCAGAAGGGTGCAGAATACCTTGTAAAAGCACCTTAATACCTGTTTTATGCCCACACTCTGATTATATCTAAATCTGGGGTTTGTGTTAGTTTTATT
The DNA here is from genome assembly GCF_021292245.1 of Micropterus dolomieu. Lineage (NCBI taxonomy): Eukaryota > Metazoa > Chordata > Actinopteri > Centrarchiformes > Centrarchidae > Micropterus > Micropterus dolomieu. The sequence goes on along the minus strand of NC_060153.1, from coordinate 13,964,893 downwards.
ATGTACCACTTAGGCCTAACAATTAAAATGCTTTTTGTGCACTGACTCAAAATCATTATTTTGGTTTGGTTTTAGCCTAAAACGGAACTGAAAAGTGTGTCTGTTATTTAAATGTTTATACTTCAACTCACATCTGTTATTCAGTCTGAATCATTCTGTCTCTCTCACAGTGAAATATTATGTCTGTCTGACTAATTGTCTGCCTGGGTATTTTTCTCTCTCTCTGCATCTGACAGCATCACTCAGCATTCCTGGTATGACTGTGCTGCCGCGAATTTTAGGTCACCCGCTTCCATTATTCATTATACATTCATCTTGAAGGTGAAATCAGTTTCTGCCTCAATACCCTTAGTCATCTGACGCTGCATGAGATCAGCCCATTAGATGGAAAAACATTGTGCCAACATTTTAGCAATGCTAGCACATAAACTGTGGGTCAGAGTGGTAAAACAGAAATGGTGTTTCTCTGTGTACTGCAAATGCACGCAACGTTTGAGGGCTGTGGCTCTTCTTGTGGTCGTCTGGATATGAACGTCAGAATGTCAGATTTAAAGATAGGTTGACCATGACCATTTGGGGAGAAAAAAAAATTTATGAGTCAATTTGGGGTCTTTTGGCTAAAAAAATTGTTACTCTTTTTACTCGTTCTCACAATTCCAGCATAGCTATAGAATAGCTGATTTAGCCAATTAATGTCTCAATGGCTAGCTGAGTACTTTGTGATGTACAGTTCTGAACTCATAACCTGCATGCACATCTACTAGACCCTATGGCTTGATAAATTCCCCATGATCCTATACACTACAGGCTTCCTACCTATATATAGATACACTTCCTACAGTCTCAATAAAGTCCATAACACCCTGATACCAGGATCTTACTCACCACTGCAGTGGGATGGTATAGGTGGTGTATTTTCCATTGGACTCTACGCCTCTCTCTCATCTCGTTAACAGGAATGGCAAACTGACGTCATGCGTTCCCGAGGGACTTGGGCAGAACTTCAAAGAGGAAAAAAAGGAAAGCCATAAATTAGTATGACGGCCATTTCCAAGGCAGTGGGTATCATACCAGCTCTGCTATGTCACAGAGAAGCAGTGGATATTGGTTGTAGTTGCAGGCATTGCATTTTACTGATAGCTTTTTGAGATAACGCCTCATAAACCTGGCGTCAGTTGCGGGAAGTAAATAATGCATTTACGGACGTAATCGGTGCCTACTCTGCCTCGTAGTTTGCTTTGAAAAAGGGATGTCGGAGGTTTGTGGCCTAATGTAGCAAAAAGCAAAAGCTGCAAGCAATCAGATAATGTAGTGCTGCTGTCTGCCTGTAGGGCTGGTGTTTGTCTATCTGAGGAAGTGGGGAGGGCTGTTTATATGGTAGCAACATTGAAGGATGAGCTGCTGAAGCCGTGTTAGTGGTAAATCAGCTAAGTCGCAAATCAGATGTATCCATTTGTGTGTGTGCACATGTATCAGTGTGTGGATGCTTCAATTACAACAGGGTGTGGTCTTCTTGACTTTCTCCCTCTAGTCGTCTCTCTCTCTGGGCATATCATGTGACTGCATCAAGGTTATGTGTCCCATCTACTATCTCTCTCTTCCCTCTGTACTCATTTCAGCCCCCACTCGTCCCCACCCATGTCTCGGTGCCATTATTGTATCACTGTATTTGGGTGTGGTCCGATCTTTATTCTTCGCCGTCTGCTTCTTCCTCTTGCTATTAAATTTGAGTCTGTGTGATTTGGCTTTTTGAGAGACAGAGAGTTGCGTTGTGTACTTTATGGCTTTAACCTTTCCTAAGCTGTAAAATAGGCCGCAAAAATGACTTGAAATTTAAATCAAATCTGTGGGCCAATGCATTACTGTCTCTGCCATGTGTTATGTTCATTTTGTTGTGTGTTTACATAAGGCATACATAATTTATGGACTAGCAATTTAGTCATTACCAATATTTACACTATCCTACTGATAGCACTATTAAGGAATGAAAAGCATTTGTCCTTATTGATTTTGTTGTTTGTTGTGTTTGTCACATATCTTATTCCTGTCATGAAGCTTCAAAAACCTTAAAAGGCTCTGCGGTTCGTCTGTAGACTGCACTGGAAACTATGTTTATTTGAACATACAGTTTTTGGAATCAGGCAGGTAGTAAAGCTGTATTTTCTCTTGTTACAGTCATGTGATACAGGGTTCAGCTGCAGTTTAAAATCAATATCCTGAAGTGTGTGTGTGTGTGTGTGTGTGTGTGTGTGTGTGTGTGTGTGTATTCTGAGCCTGAGTGTAGGCACTGCAGACTCCTGTCGTTGTCTTGAGTAAAGATTGTATGAAAAAATCATCCCCTCAGGTTTCTGGATGTTCAATCTTTATTATGAAGCCATGGTCTGAAACATTCTCAAACATATTGTACTTAGTTAGATTAGAAGATCTACCACTGTCATGTCTGGGCATTAGATGTAGAGCTAGAGCTAACTTAATTAGCTTTGCATAAAGATTAAAATCAGAAACAATTAGCCCAGCACTGTCCAAAGCTCCAAAATACACAAAGTGAAATGTAAAAAGGACAAGGTGAGGTTTTACAGAAAGTTAAGCTATTTACTGGAACAATTTCTCCTCAGTCTTCTCTTTAATTCTCTTCTATTATTTTAAGCCTTGACATCTCGTAGAACAACATTTCTCAACTAAAGGGGTAAGTTAATTTAACTGTTTAGACCTCACAATTCTTTTGAAAGGAATGTGTTCAATTTGTAATGGAAAATTTATTAAAGCATTGAAAGTAGTTGGGTCTCTTTGATTTCGTCTTCCAGTCCACTTTTTAAAAAGCAAAGCAAAATCTGCCTCTTGTATAGTGGGATTTAGGCCTTCTACTGTATCACCGTACATGTCACTCGCACACTTGCCTGGTTAACATAAGCATAATGCATCTCTTATACCAAACCGGTGGAAGTACTAATGAAAACTAGCATTTCTCAGCGAGGAGCAGTTGGGAGGTGGTTGAAAATTGTGGTCATGAAAAATGTAATAGCTTCTAGAAGAGTCATCTTAAACAGAAAGATCCTCCCTCCATTAAATCTCAGATGCATTATATGCTGCCAGACACTCATCACTGGCAGAACTCCACTAGTCAGCACTGTGGCTCCATTAGCAGGCAGACAAATCATCAACAACAACAACAGCAGCAGCAATACAAAAACAACCATAGAAATAACAGCAAAAACAAATACAGGCTTCCAGGAACAGAAAGAGACAAAGAAAGCAGTGGTTTTATATGTTTTAGCTCATTTACAGCTAACTATGTTCCAAGGTATATTATATAATTGATTAATGTCTTTTTCCTACTTCCCAGGCTGCCACTGGCTAATTTGAGTTCATGTCAGTGTGGTATGAAAATAAACTTGCAGAAACAAGCAAGTTGCACATAGGCAATCCATCACACTGAAGGTTTTATTTATTTATTTGTTTATTGTCAAAGTTACATATCCTTTTGCTTGGTAATGGAGTTGAGAGCAAGCACTGAATACAGAAATGTTCATTATGTATACGCAAAAGCACAAAGATGAAGAATAAACATGAACGTTGTGAAACTTCAGTTCATTTGGTAATTCCTCGTACTAAAAAGGTTGCAAGCAGCTCTTTGCATATCCATACATGTAAATGTGTTGACACACTAAACCTGCGCACACGTCCACTCACAACTTGAAGCACATTAACAGGCGCGGGCAGGGATATGTGTGCCTGTCTCTGCATCTCCCATATCTGTCTATCACAGAGTCCTAATGGGCCATATAAAAGCCTTTGGATCTATAAAATGAAAAGCAGAGCATTAACCCCCTCCCCCTGTACGAGATCCACCAAAACCAATAGAAATAACAGCTCGCATCAGCTTTCTCTGGAGCCCCCCCCCCTCCTTCAGTGTAATCTGACTCCTAAATGGACACACTCATTCACACACACACACACTTCTTTAGTTCATTGTGTATTCTTGTAATCCTTGTTATCTGGCATGAGTGATGGAAAGGATCAATACAGGTCGTTGATGAGCCTTTGCTGATGCATAGACACTGAAAAAGTTAGTAGAATAGTACTAATAAAGGTATATTGTGCACACACACACACACACACACACACACACACACACACACACACACACACACACACACACACACACACACACACACACACACACACACACACACACACACACACACACAATAACAATATTGCAGTAGGAACACTGTTTCAGGCTCAACTAACATGCTGATCAATAACATTATGGATTCTGTCGGTTAAATCTGAAACCCAAGACGTCCCGCAATACAGTAGCTGTCACTTTCAGATGTTTAGATTTCCTTGCATTGTACGGCATACTGTATGTCATTGGGGAAAGTTTTCTTTCTGTTTTACTTTTGAGCACCTTAACGATTAGACAAATATATATAATATGCACATAGTTAACTGTTCCTAGAATGCTAGATATAAAACACAAAAAGACCAGGTCAAAAACATCAAGTAATGTCAAGTACTGAAAGACTGGGACATAAAGACACAAGACATGGACTCGTGGAAATAGCAGATACTGGTATAAATCATTGCAAGTTATTTTAAGACTCTGTTATTGTCCCTTTTAAGCACACTAACACTTTTTACTTTTCAAATCACTGTTGAAAAGAGTTTTTAGGCTGTGTTGTTTTAGGCAGACCCAGGAGGAGACACAGAGCAGGAGGAGTAAAGATAACGTCTTTATTGAGAAAGCGATTGTTGATAAAGATCTTGATATATCGACAAAAAGCTAGCTCTGAAGATTTATTTTGTTTTGAATGCCAGTGTCATAGAATAATGATGCAATAATCTGAAGTAGGAATTTATTCCTTTGTCCAAATCTTTTTTTACAGTCATCATCACCGTTTTTTTCTTGTATTTATTTTGTTAAATCAAAGAGCCATAGATGTTTCCTAAGGGGAAACAAACCTTGTTCTCTGTTTTACCAGCAGAGAGTGCTAAAGGAGCAGAGCACGTCCACAGAAATATACAGGAAAACAGGATCATAATGGAACTGAATGAAGCATTCAGGCTGTATGCACCATCTTAGAACATTTTAGACAGCATTATAGTGTAGGGTGATTCAGCAGATCTGTCTCATTCATGATTACTAGTAGAACGAGATGCTGCTGATGTTGCTGTTGTTGTTGTTGACTGAGTCTGAAAACATATCAGGCAAATGTGTGAACAGAAATAGAGGTGTGAGATAGTGCCCCTGTCCCTGGTGCTGAAATGTCAAACTCCTAACATTAGCTGCATTGACAGAGAGAGACCTTGACACCCGTCTGCTGGCGCACACACACACACACACACACACACACACACACACACACACACACACACACACACACACACACACACACACACACACACACACACACACACACACAAGCTGTCAAATCATATTCCATCAGCCACCAGTACCGGCATTGCAGTGCAGTTGAGATCCAGACCGACCCACTTTCCCCCATGCAGGGGGAAGTCTGTAACTTGCAGGTCACTGGGAGCCACTGTTCTGTGCTCACTTGTCCCCCTCCGGACCGGGTGGTGTGGCCCGTCTTCTCTGCTTGCTCACAGGCGGACAGCCTGTACCCAAGTTCACCCTGTTCCTCTTCCTCCCCACTCTTCTTTTCTCTTCCTTGGAGCTGCCCCTCTTTTTAATGCCGTTTCAATTTATTTAATCAACTGTTTTATATCTATGTCCGCTTTTTGTCCCCTAAGACCTAATTTCCCCCACTTTCCACTGTATTGTCTTCTTTTTGCATAGTAGAAATGTTTTATTTTTGCAGATATCAAACTGCTGTTGATCACTGTCATATGGCATACCCACTCACACTTATTCATCAGATGGGAGGGAAGTGTACAAATACTCTAACATCTCAAAAAGCTAAGCCTTTAACTTTACCCAGGAAATAAACAGAAAAAGACGGAAAATAATGTGATTGTTCGTTGGATATGTTGGATTCATGTTTAGGTAAACTGGCACATGTGGAAACTCAACTACTTGTGCGAAATTTACCAACTACAGTTTACGGTGCTAAAATTTCAACTAATTTAACTTTTGGTTGGTTGAACCCTTGCAAATACACAACAGTTGGATTTCTGTCTTGGTGTTCTTTTAAGGCACTCTGTGTCACATGTGTACATGATTATAGCTTCTTCAAACTTATTGTGTTGTAAAAGGTTTGTGACAGTCCAAGAAAATCCTTTCATCCCATTTATGTCAGGGTCCGATGGTCTGACACAACCACTGGGGGGCACCAATAGAAGACTATTCCACGCAAAATGGCTTTAATACTCACTTGATTTGCCCTATCTGCAGCTCCCCCACTTTAATCCATCCCATGTCCTCTCCACATCCATTAACCTTCCTTTCTCCTCATGTGTCGCTCTTTTCCTCAGGATAAACTGCATTTTCACTGCAGTAGTGAGTGAGAATAAGTGTGGCTGTTGCAGTCAGCTGGCTGTTGGCATGCAGCTTTCCTAAACCCCTTACACAAAAAAAACCCTTTCCTGTGACTGTAGCTCACATGCCGGTTTTGTGTGTGTGTGTGTGTGTGTGTGTGTGTGTGTGTGTGTGTGTGTGTGTGTGTGTGTGTGCGCGCGCGCGTGTGTGTGCGCGCGCGCACACGCACACGCACAAAACACATTTTGTAGACATCTGTTCACATGCAGTAGGGTTTCCATCACATCTGGATTGGGTCATTCCCTGTGTGTGTGTGTGTGGGTACATGTAGTGACTCTTACTCTCATCAGTCAGCCCTTTTCAGTCATCATCTCCCTCCCTCATGTCTGGACACATGAATGTGAATGGTTCATTATCAATTGGCATATATAGATGTGTGGACTTCTGAGGGTTTGTGTGAGAATTTTAAAATCCAGTAGCTGTTTCCTGGGCTGAAATGGAGGGACAACGAAGAGAAAGAAGACTGAAGAGAAGAAAATAGAACAATTGAAGAGGAGGGGGATGCAAGGGGAGAAATAGTCAGTAGCTGTTTATTTCCAGAGTCAGTTTAAAGACAGGATCATTTTTGGAGCCAATCCAAGGATTTAATTTTTTATTGCATTTTCAGTTGAGGACTTCAGACGGATATTACTTTAATGGTGGATTAATTTTAATCATTTGGGATATAACCAGAAACTTTCTTATAAATTTACTTTTTTTTCATGTGACTTAGCACAGTGTTAACAATAGATTTAATTACTTTTTATAATTCATACAGTAGAACTCAGCTTTTTGGCATCTGCAAAGGTTTAAAGTGTTAGTTGAGTACGCATGAAAGTTGGCAAAGTGGAACTGAAGCACCTACTGAAACAATTTTTGAGAAAGTGAAGTCATGGCCCATGCTGCTGCCCACCTGAAGAAAGCTCGTGAGCTTGAGCAAAATCCAGAGTACAGAGCTCTACAGAAAGCCAGGGAGAGGAGGAGGCGGCAGCGTGAGAGAGCTGAGCGAAAGCGTCTGGTAAAACTCACAAAATCATTTTCACAAATTTGTGTCATGCTCATTACCATTTTGATTTCCTCCACACACATGCTCTTTTGAGGTTAAGAGTATACTGTTAGCATTAGTTTTAGGATGCTGCGTGTGAGAGTGAGTAGTAGGGGTTGCACAGAAGCAGATGTGGTTGGCTGTACACTGTGCTGTGGTTTGCTGTCCTGCTGTCTCAGAAATAGAAATTATTTAAATTATAGATAGATAGTAAAGGTAATAATCTACCAATGGGTTACAACTGCATTAAATGTCAATCCAACAACAAAATTACATTTGTATAAATTACATTTGTATGGACCGATGCCGGTGCATACCATTGATTATCCGTTCTAAATTTACAATGGCCTTCCTCTGTATAGCCTCAGTACAATTAACCAGGAAACAGAGAAGCAGACAATTAAACACAAATGTCCAGCAAGAACTAAAAACACTGCAGCAAGTGCAACAAGGATTATTAGGCTTTTTATAAGAAATAACTGTAGTAACCTGTAATACTGTAATAACCCCCCAACTGTCACTTTAGTAGTGTTAGAATAGTAGAATAAAACATCACCAGAGCAGACAACACAGAGATGTATTAACAATATAAACTCCACAGCAGCTGCAGCCACAAACACACCTTAAAGTAAAGAGTAATCCACCGGGTGGACAGCCATAAGTACATAAGTACAATCCATTTACCAGTTTTTGCTGCAGCTGCTGATTTAACACTTTTCTTTAGATCCATTCTCACACAGTTTATCACCTGAGCTGACTACCCCAAGCATCTTTGGATAAAATAAATATCGGGTTCCGTTGCATTATTTTTGCTTTCCCAAAAAACGGATTTGGACTCTGGTACATCTCTAGTAGTAGTTACTTTGAAAAATGACTTTTGAATAGATCAAGCCGCCTAATTTTTACTGCCACACACTCAAGTTACTTTATCTGGATCAAACCTGTGTTTGATAGCACTTGTGCTCGTCAAATGAATATTGTGTGAGTGTATCTGGCTTCATAATACAGGTCATGACAGTGGTAAAAATAATGACCATAATTAGCCTTGTGTGCACATAATTGCAGCAGCTAATGTGATGTTTATGAAACTGAGTAGAGTTCTGATGATCCTCAGAGTACAGTGTATAATCCAGTATCCTCCTTTCATGACTGACTGCAGTTAAAATCCTGTGTGTGTTTTCTTGGCAGAGAGACTGAAAAAACAGCGAAAGCAGAAGTCACTAAAAACATACTGCAACACAGACTGACATGTGTGCCTTCTGTGTACTTCTGGATCCTGTATAATGCTGCTGGTTTGGTTACCTGTTTGCATGTCTGTTATGAACAAGTATCTGGAATATTCTGCCTTAGTGCCTTAAAAACACATGCTCAGATGAAATCCCATGCACACAGGTTAAGCAAGTTTTCTGAACCATGTCTACACATAATTTTCTACATTCCCCTAATGAAGAACAATGTGTCCTGCGTAAGGATATAAGTTACTGAAATTTGATCTGAGTACTGCATTCAGGCTGGACTTCTATAACTCCATCATGCCCCTCTACTTTCCTGGAGAGCACCATAGGCCATGCGGTCTACAGCCTAACTCAAACCCAGCTGTCATGCACCCCACCCTGGGTACACGCAGCAAGGGGTTCTTGTCTTCATTGAGGAGAGGGTCTGGAATAGTAAAAATAGCCAAGGCGGGAGAGACACTGAGGGTTAAATGTTTATGGCTGTAGTTGGTATCCTACAGAGAGAGAGGAGCGCTAGAGGAAGTGCGAACAGGACTGGGCCTTGGCTAGGCTGAGCTCACACACTAAGGCAGAGGTATTTAAGCCGGAGGAGTTTTTTCTGGCCAAAGGATAGAAGGCCATAGAGAGTGGAAAGAGGTGTGGTGAATAATAGTGAAGTAAGTGAGATTTGGACGGAAAACATGGACATATTTAATGGATTGTAAGATTGATCGATGCCGCTTAACGTCCGGAGAGTGGACTGGAGAGGCTTTTAGCTAAGGTCGCAAAGTGAGAAACTATGAGGATTGGACATCTGCTTATAATATAATACCATACAGTGAGTGAAGCGAGTGAAAAAAGGCCTCAGTTTTCAAGTATAGCTGGGAAATTACCAAATGATTTGGATGGTAACCATGGGTAATGCAGCAATGTGTAAGGCCTGTGGATCAGATAAAGCTTTAAAGACCAGTGGGAGTGACAACGATTCAAACCATCACAGTGACTTCTACGGAGCAGCTGACTCTGGATCTGAAGTTGATGATTCGCTGGTAAGAGGTGGAGAGAGAAACATAGCTGGTCATCACCGTTCGTCTTGTCTGTTACACGTGTTGCACTGAGGAAGTGTTCAAGAAAACATTTTGTGACAGTCTCTTTGCTGCTGGTGTGTGTGTGTGTGTGTGTGTGTTTGACTGATACCTTACCATTTTGACGCCACTAAAACGAGGTTAAAACCTTGTCAACAATCTTTCAGATCAATACAGCTAATGGTCCTTTGCAAAAGTAGTGTGTCATTCATGTAGCAGAATAGAAGCCCCATACATTTTGGCGAGTAATATATTTGTAAATGTTCATTGTTAGTCAGTTAATCGATAAGATGATAGACTAACAACCTATCAACTATTTTTTGATTATTGATTTATTGTATAATCATCATTCAAGCTAAAAATGCACATTCACAAAAACATTCCCTTCTTTTCACTTTTTTCAGATGTGTGTCTTTTCTGCTTTTCTTTGTCTTACTGGGGTTTCAATTAGGTGACAGTAACTCAGGCTTTAGGACTTTTTATGTGCGTTTGTAACAATTTTCTGACACTTTGATAGACCAAATCAATAACTGATTAATAGAAAAAATAACATGACATCTTTAATAATAAAAATATTTGTTATTTGCAGCTCTTAATATATCAGCAGAATTAATATTAATATTATTGGTTGATATTGACTTATACACTCCTACTATATTGCTACGGTCTGCTTTGATAATGAGATTAACTGTTCAGCTGTAAAGCATCCTCCCTGAGTATATGTTGTCAACATTTCTGGAGGAGTTCAGTGTTGAAATTAAATTAAATTAATTCACTACATACACATTAATGCAGTAAAACATAGAGCAATGGTGTGTGTGTGTGTTGCAGCTGTTTGTGCAGCCTTGAAGTCTGGTGGTTAAATTTAGAATAGCCCACTCTGACAAATCTAACTATTGATACAAGGAGGATGTCTGGCTTCCATAAAACCATAAAACCCTTTCTGAACCCTTTATATTAGCTTTTTAAATCAAATAAACTCCTGTCATGCACAGCAATAACAAGCTACATCCATCTTTCTAAATTGACTTGACTTTTTTTCATGCAGATGTGTATGTAAACAGAACTAAGCCCAAAAAAATTGGGGTTTAAAATTCACTTGTAAATAATAAGATTAAAGAATAATCTGAAATATTTTTTGATTTAGTGTATGTACTGGGTAACAAACTGTTGTTTTATATACAAAATATTTTTTGTATAATAAATACAGTCTGACCTAAATATTTTCTGAACCAACTCTTACTGTTACCGTTATACATCATCCATGTCTAACATAAATACAGAAAGTAGAGCTAAAACTTAAAAACATGCTTATATTCCTGGTCCTAACATTAGCCTCTTTCCTCTCTTCATCGGTCTAGTCCGACAGTAACACCAGTTTCCTGCGGGCTGCCAGAGCGGGGAACATTGACAAAGTCCTCGACTACCTGAAAAATGGAGTAGATATCAGCACCTGTAACCAGGTAAGGAAACTTGTTACCCGTATCAACTAAGGCTACATTGAGCATCTGGTGCCTGACGTTTCTGTTAAGATGTATGATGTGCATTGTTTTTCCTGTTATCTTTGCAAATGCACCGCTACACTTCAGTAGCTACATGTAAATGTCAGAGTGAACTTTCTATAATGTCCATTCATTACTTAAATGCTAGAGAGAACACGGAATATGTAGTTTTATAACTAATGTGTTTGGATGAAAAAAATATGTATACATTTGAAGCTTTGTGTAGTGAGACCCATTTTATTCTCCACACTATGTGTACACTGACTGTTCCAGTAGAAAGGCTGAAAATGTATACATTATTTATGATGTATACATCATATGGTGGAAACCTGTTTTTTTTTTTTCACGATGTCTTGAAACAGATGATATTTACTGCATAGTTTTGATATAGTCAGGTCTTATTTGCATTATATTGACATTATGGAAATATGGAAATATTATCGAACATACTGGTGCAGGGTCATCTAACTTTAACTGTCACGAAACAGCTACAGACCAATTAATTTCCATTTTTAAATGGTAGGTGTTAACTTATTAATTAACAATTATAGATTGTTAGTTTCTTGCAAATTGCAAATATCCACAGGCTTAGCAACAAAATGTATTAGAGGACAATGTAGGGTCACAAAGTCATTGAAGGATTTAGTCTTAAGCGTTAAGCTTTGACTTAAGGAAATATAATAATAGTTGTCATCCGTTGTCTAGATTTGGTCAGCAAAAATATATTTTAGTCTAGGAAAACTAAATCTAGTTTTTCTAATGGTTCATCGTACATTTAATTATGCTAGTAAGATACAGCACATACATTACATGTTACTGTCATAGCAACAGGTCAAAGCTGTTAACTGCTCTGTCTGTCTGTCTGTCAAACCAGTGGATTCTAACCCTCACTCTGCTGTGTCACGGTGGCATCACACAATTGAACTAGGTCAGCGCATACCTTAACCTGCCATGCGGCAATCACAAGATCATAACCACCCTCACAGTCCTCTTTTCTACATGGCCACACCCTCTAATCTCAGCTGTATTTGACAGATCTATGTCCCTCTGACAGCTGTTCTTCCCCCCCCCCCCCCCCCATATCCACCCCACCCACATTCTACAGAGGAGGAGTGATTGGGGGTGGTGCAAAATCCTTTCCCCCTAGAGCCTCCATTCCTGTCTATGTCAGTATTATTTACAGTAGTCACAAGGTAGCTTAATGGAGCATGGGGAGTGTGGCTGTGTGTATGTTGTAATTGGCTGGCAGACAGGAAGTGGCAACTGGCCACCCATAGCTCTACTACTTGTTGCCATGGGCACCATGGGTTTTGTCCACAAAGAAGCCTGACTATTTATGCCTGTGATTCTACACTCTCACACACGCGCACACACACACACACACACACACACACACACACACACACACACACACACACACACACAGCTCCCTCTCTGCAACAGGAGAGCCCTGCCCTTCATACTATCTGTCAAGGGTCAGATGATCACATTTGAGCCCTTGTCAGGTGACCAAAGATGCAAGTGACATTTCATATAAATCCCAGATAATGCAGTAGATGTCATTTTATTTGGATGTCACAAGTGATAAATACCGCTCAGCTAATATGACCTTACCCATAAGCAGTTAACTGTAGTTCATTTTATTGTTTACACATGAAAACATACACTGACAAAGGTGTTATTGTCAATGGCCACATTGAAATTTACATTAGGCTACATGAATGTAAATTAACGTGTGCATGTTCCAGTTTGTGTCTATGCCTGTGTTTCTGACTACACATCCTTAAATGCATGGACCAGTTTACACACATTCTTACAAGTCCAGTACAGACCCACAGTGGTGCTATATCTGATTATCAGTTGTCTGAAGCTTCATCAAACTACCCTTGTTCAGACTGCAGACAGAATGTTATCATGGTCACATGGTTATGGCTCCAGTATCACAGCTTATTCGGAAACTGTTTACAGCTAGAAGTCATACCCTCACTTCATATTTGAGATCTTTCAGTGGAAGGATGTGGTCAAACTAAAAGTTACTTTCTGGTGAACGTGTATGATTGTACATAGTACTGACGAGTGTCCGCTGGATGTTATGATTTCCACAACCACCACAGTGATAGAAGAGGACCATTCAAAAGTATTATGTTACCCGTGATTAGCAGCAACATCTCTCTCAGGGAAATGAGTGGACCGGAATCATATCAGTGGAAAAGCACTCCACACAATTACAGGACCATTATCTATAAGAGTATGGTCAGCATTGCAGTCAGTAGAGTCAGAGCTGTGTTGATAAGAGCACCAATAGACAAAGTTCAAACCGTGAGGCCTGGTTAACTGGAAATAACAATCAATTCATCTGAAGTCACTTTAAAATTAAGGAACCTGCATATTGTACAAAACAGCTATTTGCAAATATCAGCACAGTGTTATCACTTAACGCTGTTTGTAATAGCACAGGTCATGGGGGAATAACATCCTATTTTCACAATTGTTAGTGTGTGTTACAGTATAAACCTCCACATTATAAATTGTTATTTTCTGTAATGTGATCAGATATCATCCAGGAAATGTATCCGTAAATGAATAGTATAGTAGATGTAATATTATCAGTGGTTTCAGTGGAGACGCTGGAACGTCACACATGAATTTTGAGTGTTGCCCTTGGTGATGTGTCTGTTCAAGTTAGTTAAAGAGAGGG
>NC_060153.1:13796552-13950768 GCF_021292245.1 Micropterus dolomieu | reverse complement strand
AGTGACATTTCATATAAATCCCAGATAATGCAGTAGATGTCATTTTATTTGGATGTCACAAGTGATAAATACCGCTCAGCTAATATGACCTTACCCATAAGCAGTTAACTGTAGTTCATTTTATTGTTTACACATGAAAACATACACTGACAAAGGTGTTATTGTCAATGGCCACATTGAAATTTACATTAGGCTACATGAATGTAAATTAACGTGTGCATGTTCCAGTTTGTGTCTATGCCTGTGTTTCTGACTACACATCCTTAAATGCATGGACCAGTTTACACACATTCTTACAAGTCCAGTACAGACCCACAGTGGTGCTATATCTGATTATCAGTTGTCTGAAGCTTCATCAAACTACCCTTGTTCAGACTGCAGACAGAATGTTATCATGGTCACATGGTTATGGCTCCAGTATCACAGCTTATTCGGAAACTGTTTACAGCTAGAAGTCATACCCTCACTTCATATTTGAGATCTTTCAGTGGAAGGATGTGGTCAAACTAAAAGTTACTTTCTGGTGAACGTGTATGATTGTACATAGTACTGACGAGTGTCCGCTGGATGTTATGATTTCCACAACCACCACAGTGATAGAAGAGGACCATTCAAAAGTATTATGTTACCCGTGATTAGCAGCAACATCTCTCTCAGGGAAATGAGTGGACCGGAATCATATCAGTGGAAAAGCACTCCACACAATTACAGGACCATTATCTATAAGAGTATGGTCAGCATTGCAGTCAGTAGAGTCAGAGCTGTGTTGATAAGAGCACCAATAGACAAAGTTCAAACCGTGAGGCCTGGTTAACTGGAAATAACAATCAATTCATCTGAAGTCACTTTAAAATTAAGGAACCTGCATATTGTACAAAACAGCTATTTGCAAATATCAGCACAGTGTTATCACTTAACGCTGTTTGTAATAGCACAGGTCATGGGGGAATAACATCCTATTTTCACAATTGTTAGTGTGTGTTACAGTATAAACCTCCACATTATAAATTGTTATTTTCTGTAATGTGATCAGATATCATCCAGGAAATGTATCCGTAAATGAATAGTATAGTAGATGTAATATTATCAGTGGTTTCAGTGGAGACGCTGGAACGTCACACATGAATTTTGAGTGTTGCCCTTGGTGATGTGTCTGTTCAAGTTAGTTAAAGAGAGGGAAAAAAAGAGATTAAAAGAGATGTGTATGGGTGTGTGTGTGGGTGTGTGACTTTGTGTGTGACTTTGTGTGTGACTTTGTGTGACACAAGCATGTTATTGTAAGATCGGTTAATTTTGGAATAACAGAGGGAAGGCAGTAGACTTCTGTGTGTGTGTGTGTGTCCCTGTGTGTGAGCTGTTTCCATGTCCTCACAAATAAAAGCCAGAGTTCCCAGATAATCTACCCAAATGTTAATCCTTGGTGAGTGATATTACTCTTTAATCTGCACGCATTTAAATTATTTCCTCTTTTTTTCCCCCTCTAACATTCGTTCTGTCTGACACTTGGGCCTATAAAACAACACCAAATATACTTGACCATTTATTACCACGTGTGATGATAACAAAGGTCAGTGGTCATAGGGGCGTGAATTTTAATCTGGGTTGGACAGAGCTCAACAGTGTCCCGTCATGCCAGGAAGCACCGCAAACTGCCAGGGATCATGTGTTGGGCTAAACGTCCATTAGCTAAATGAAGCTTTCACTTACAGCTCAGAGGGAAAGGAGATTTAGATCAGTTTGTGTGACAGAGTGTGTATATGTGTTAGTCTGTTGGGGCTTTTGCTTGTCTTTCCTGAAATACATAATGGTTGAAATGTGATTGAAACACTCTAATAAGATTGCATAATTCTTGCTGTGTCAGTGAGTCCACCATTTCAGAACTAACGGTTAAAGCGGAAATTTTATGCATGTTGAAAAAGCTGTTGAAAGTTGTTTCATACCGCCTGTTGGCACTGCAATGAAAGTGTTACTGACGGACTGAGTAATGTGATTTATGAATTACTGAAGTGATGACATTAGAGGCATAGGCAGTGCGACCTAACAAACCTGATGAACATTTCTCCATGGCGGAGTACGACAAGCATCTCCAGCTCAGTATAACCACACCCATCACCTGATGACTGTGGTGGTAATGGTGATGATGATGATTATAATAATGATGATGTTCATGACAATGCTGAAAGGATTAGTCAGTTAATCGATTAGTTGATCAACGAAAAACTATTCTTACAAAATTTTGATAATTGACCATTTGTTTAAAGGTCCAGTGGACTGAATAGGTGTCATTGTTGGGTCCGGTATCCATATCTTATTATACATCCATGTAGAGGACCAGCTCCCTCTGTCAATATAAAGGGTTCATTCTAAGCTAACAGAAACACAGCGATTCTTAATTTCCATTCAGTTATTATATTATATTCAGTTTCTGTCATATTCTGCCAATATATCCTCTTAAATGTCACACACTGGAACTTAATTATCAAGCGAAATATCAACAATTTACTGGTTACAGATTCTCAACAAGATCTTTTTTTTCATTTTTTCTTTTGCTGTAAATGGGTTTTCATCTGTTGGTCAGACAGAATAAGCAATTTTAAAATGTCACCTTTGGCTCTAGGAAATTGTGATGACAATGGCATGATAACTAGTATCAACAATGTGTCAAATAGCATCAAATAATGAAGATAATATTATTAATAATACAGTCGTCGTCCATAATAATGGGCTAGTCCTGCGATGTAATTCACAAAAGTAGATGATGTTTGTGTGATTTTGTGTGCATCTAGTGTGAGATAGTGCTAAAGTCAATAGTCTATTAATCATCTAGTTCTAATTTTGAAATGTGAAAATTTGAAATGCAAATGTGAGGATTTATAGCTTTTCTCTGTTCTATGTAATTGTAAATTACAGTAAATAGTTGGGTTCTGGAAAATTGTGATGGCCATTTTTCACAACTCTGAAATTTCTTATAACAAATGATTCATTTATGAATTGAAAATAAAATACTGAAAGATAGATTAATCATGAAAAATATATTTAATTAAAGCGCTTGGTTACCTTTTAAAGTCATGTCCTAAATCTATGACCCAGTCACTCACTTGACCAGATACTCACTTAGATACTTTGGCCTCTGAGGGATGCTTTCTTTTTTTTTTCCTTTTTTCCTTTTTTATTTTTTTTTTAGAAAGGTTGACATTTGCATTGGCTTCTAAGTGTGTGTGTGTGTGTGTGTGTGCGTGGTGTGTGTGTGCGTGTGCGTGTGCGTCCTACATAGCCTATATGACTATGCAGAAACATGACACCCCTTTGGCTGTTTGGCATTTGGCAACTCAGAGAAAGTGAGAGTGTGTGTACTCAATTTGTTGTTTGTGTGTGTATGCATGCGTGTTGTACGTGGTGACGGAAGGAAGGGGGGCAATGATAAAGGTGTTGGCAATATAGCAGCTCCTCCTTTACATCAGTGTCAAGAAGAGCCTTCAGAGCCAGGTGGCACAGTTGCTCTCTGTAACCCGTTTTATAGAGTCTGCAGGGGGGGAGAAGAAGGCAGACAGACCCAGGAGTTTGGATCTAAACCAATGGGTGGATGGTTGGAGCTCCATTACTTTTAAATCCAGCTTAGAGCATCATTTAAAGAGGCAAAAGATAAGAAAGACTAAAGAAAAACTTGTAAAACAGACGACAAAGAATGGAAGAAGAGGAGGACGAGGTGAATCATTCTTCTCTGTGTTTATACATGTCTGTCATGTCACAGAAAATATGTCTGTGCATGTGTGTTGTATAAATACATCAGCTGTGTTGCAATTGCCAGTACTTCTCGTGTTTCTCGGAAGTTAGTCTCTAGAAATAAGCATCTCTTTTTTTCTATTTTTTGTAATTTGTTGACATTCTTTTAGAACTGTTATTCATCCCCCTGTTTTGAATTTCTCTTATCAACATCAAAAAGAATGTTTTTTCTTATTCTAATATGTTGAAGAAATGTAATGTAAAATGTAATACTGGCCGCTGTCTTGAATGTTCATAAATGGACACAACTGCATCTCTACAATATTGTGTAATTCGGTACGACAGCTCACATTATTGCCTCATCTTCAACAACTTTATATTATACTGTAGGCTTCACAAGGGTAGTATGCATTTTTTGCAGCAATATTGTATTTCAAGGCACTGGATTGTGCAGTTGTTGATGATTGTGTCCATTCCCTGTATATTCTGCCTACGATGTAATGCAGGTACTGTATTTATTGCCCAAGCTCTATGGTCTTGGGCTTAATGTTTATAATGTAATTCCATGAGCACGACTCAGTTATGCAATAACCACTACCACATTTGTTTTCTTGACTTCTTGGTGTTTTCTTTTTCTTTTCTCTTCAGAATGGTCTGAACGCACTACATCTGGCAGCTAAGGAGGGACACAAGGATTTAGTGGAGGAACTGTTGGAGAGGGGAGCACCTGTTGACTCGTCCACCAAGGTACATGCACATATTTATAGTGTTTTAGTTGTTGGTTAATATGCTTTATCAGTGTTCCAGGTATGAACATATCACAGTTGGATCTTTAGCCCTACATAGGGGAATATATGTGGGGGGAAAAGAAAGAAGGGAGGACAGTGACAGCTGGGTGACAGAAAGATAAAGAGGGAGATGATGGGAAGGAGTGCACATGAACGCAAGTAATATATAGTGATATTAGTTGCTATTAAATCACTGCTTCTCTCTCGAACTATGTCACTTGAAAATCTAAGAGTTTATGTTTGTAACCTTATATCTTCACTATAATCAAGTGTTCGCCAAAAGTCCAGTGAGACTGTCTTATATGCATTTCTGGAGTCTTTCTTTTGGACAGCTTCTTTTTTAAATTTACATTGACATAGCAAAGTTTAACATCAGTTACTTCAAGTCTTCAGCTTTGAATGAGGTCACGGTGGACTCGTGATTGCATCTTGATTCGCCATTTTATCTTTACTGGACAAGAGAGAGTGGGATGATTGTGAGTGTGGGGTAAGCTTCTTGGCAAGCTGTTTGTTATGTGACTCTGTGGATGCCTAACACGTCGGGTTTAATAGCTAGCAACAGTAAACAGCCAGCAAAGAATCTGTCACCTTGCTGCCCATGTCCTTGGAGTGACATGAATTTGGCCTTTGATATTAATCATTAATCATTAACCTTCACATCCTGAAAATACAATAATGTGCATTATTAATTTGCATAATTTGTTTTTTAAGGAGGATATATTAATTTGAGAGGTTTCTGTGGCCATCACGTCTTTTTTGCTTGTGTCTCTTTCAAACAGCTCTGATTTTAAAGTGTTTATGCCCATATGGAATGTAACTGGAATTGGAATGTCATTTAGTACAAATTTGAGGTGTTTTTGATTTTATGCAACTTCATACGTCTAGTCCTCTACATCTCAGAGGGAAATATTGTACATTTTTCAAACCTTTCTGTCCAGTGAAATGTATCTCCAAATTTTGTGATTTTGAAACTGAAAGATGAAGTGCTTCTGTTATTGGCTGAGAAAATCCTACTACTTCTAATGCTAAAACTATTAATAGAAATTGGATTCGTTCATAAAAGCATCATCACAAAACTGATAACAGGGCTGTTTTTCTGAGCTCATGAGAACTTGACTTTTTAGAGATACATTGTTCTCACAGGACAGCTACAAAACACAAGATCTTATAGAATATGATGATTTTCCTGTAGATTAAATTACCCAAAAGTATATTGAGTAGTTAAAATTAGTTGCATTTTGCTAATAATACTTACATACTTGCGTAAGGTTTTCAATGTGGGACTTTTACTTGTAGTGGTGTATTTTCACAGTATGGTATAATTACACTTACTTAAGTAAAGGATCTGAACTTCTTCCACAGCTGCACAGTAAACACACTTTTGTTTTTCACTGCAGAAAGGGAACACTGCCCTCCATATTGCCTCACTGGCCGGACAAAAGGAAGTAGTCAGACTACTGGTGAAGAGAGGAGCAGATATCAATTCTCAGTCACAGGTGAGAAGCTTGTCGATGATCAAAAGCTATTAGATAATATGTAAAAAAAAAAACAAAACAAAGTGTGTATGGACTGTATGCATTTGCTTCTACAGAATGGCTTCACTCCACTCTACATGGCAGCTCAGGAGAATCACTTGGAGGTGGTGCAATACCTGTTGGAAAACGATGGGAACCAAAGCATTGCAACAGAGGTAAGTTTGCATATAAGATACGTGTATGTGTGTTGAACAAATTATAACGCTAAATACTTTATATATTCATATCCCTAACTTCCTTTCACTTCCCCTAAATTTATTGTAGCCATTCACAATTTTTCTCTTGTTTCTTCTTCTTCTCTTCTCCTCCAGGACGGCTTCACCCCACTGGCCATCGCCCTCCAGCAGGGCCACAACTCAGTGGTCTCCCTGCTGTTGGAGCATGACACCAAGGGTAAGGTCCGCCTACCAGCCTTGCACATCGCAGCCCGCAAGGATGACACAAAGTCTGCCGCACTGCTGCTTCAGAACGACCACAACGCTGACGTCCAGTCTAAGGTGAGGGAGGCCAGCGGGGAGAAATTAATGGATGGAGGTGGGTGGAGTGCCAGATGGGAGTGAAGTGAGAGATAGAGGGAGAATTAAACAGTGTAATTAAACAATGTGGAGAGGGAAGGAGGAATTGAGGGAAGCATACAGAGAGGTAGAAGGAAGTCATAATGCATCTGACTAAATGGATATAATTTGATAACAATTTAATTCATTTTATCGATTATATTTCCATTTAGGATTAAAATAATATTAATTGATAGATAGCTTTGTTGTTTGCTTCCTTGTCTTTGCTCTTTGCGTGACCTTGTAAGCGTACCCTGTGTTTTATGTGAATGTTGTGATGAGCACTTTACCTAACAACCCTATAACTTACCCCCCCCCCCCTTCTCTCTCGATGCCTCCTAACCAGATGATGGTCAATAGAACCACAGAGGTATACAGAATCATCAGCTATTTGTTTAATTCCCTTTTGTCACTTCTGACTATCTCATTCAGCTCTTTTGTCCTGATCTTTCCCTTTCCCTTAAGGAGGACTTGTGAATTCCTGCATGTTAGAATTATGTACAACTAATATGAATGCATGTAGCTGACTATGGTGTGCTACACACTCCTGCATGGCTGACACTCAATATAGTGTGTTGTATTAATATATCCCAGAGAATGTAAGTTTATTGCATTTTAAATATAAATTATTTGTTTTACATTTGTTTTTCTTTTCTTTTTAAATGAATAAATCATTCTTTAAAATATATATTACCGTTACTGATTTTTAACTGAAACACTGATTTTATTTATTACTCTCTTTCTCTGCATTACCTGCAGCATGTGTACTTCTAAGCACCTTTATGGCATTGTTTTTCCTCTCTGAAACACATTGTTGATCTTTAAGTTAACTCTTTTTCTTAATTAAATTGCACCATGTCTATCAGAATGGGAAGGTAAGGAGTAAACCCACCTACAACTGTGTACTGTAGATATTTATATATAGCTTATTTATAAATGTCCATTTGTTCGCCCAAGCAGATACACATCGTGCGTAGTTGCTTTGTGTATTTCAGTTTTGGTTTTTACTGTCCTTTATGTTGAACTTTTAGTATCCAGAACCAAACTGCTTTGATTTTTTTCGCCATTTGTGTTCTTCTAGCAAGCATGGCGGAATTACTGGATTTTTGCACGCATTATGTATTGCATGTGCTATTTTGGGATATACTCATTTTTTTATGCTTACACTGATGTGTCTAGTTTCTTTTTTCAGTTAGCTGCCTCATCGTAACACTGCTTCAGTAGAATCAGGCTTCTTGTATCTGCTACTTCTTTCTTTTATACCGTCTTTCATTTCTCTTTCTTTTATTCTGCCCCTGCTGTTTGAACCAATCTTCTCTTTCTTCCTTTTTTGTGTTCTTCATCTTTTTCTTTCCTTCTCACTCTCTCCTTCCCTCCTTTCTCCTCGTCTGTTTCAAACAGAGTGGGTTCACCCCTCTGCACATCGCCGCTCACTATGGTAACGTGAATGTCTCCACCCTGTTGCTGAACCGAGGAGCTGCAGTGGACTTCACAGCCAGGGTAGCGCCCCATTTCCACTTCTTGGCAAATCAGCTCTATACTGCTGTCTAATAAAACTTTACGTGTGTTTTCACTTTGAGGCTCCCAGAACATACTGTTTACTATTTACCATAACAAACTTTCCCTTTTAAGCTTAGCCTTGATTAACTGCATTTCCCCCTTAAACTATCAAAGGTTACATTTTGTTCTTGCATGTTGTCAGATGCATTGCTTTCTTGAGACTGGTCCATGAAGTTTCTGTTTCTTTAAATACAGTTGGGTAGTTAGTGATGTAACTTTCTATTGCCCTCAACTCAACAGAAACCTAAAAATTTAATTTTGTCATACAAACAGTTATTTAAAGAAATTCCAGGACTTGTGGATTTGAAGTGTGATTTGAATAATGTCAGCTCTTGATCTCAACCATTAATTATATTTTTGCTTTGTAAACTGAACAGTTTTGTTTGTTGACTTTGCATTGTTTCCTTGCCTGCCTTGTCAGAATGGGATAACGCCTCTTCATGTGGCCTCCAAGAGAGGCAACGCCAACATGGTGGCACTGCTGCTGGACCGAGGGGCTCAGATAGATGCTAAAACAAGGGTGAGAGTCATTTTTAAAGTCTGGACATCAGCTTTTATTAAATAGTCCCCCCCCCAATGATTGCTTAATAGAGTATATCAACCACTTGTCAATTACCTCTTTTGTCAGAACTGAGATACTGTATACCTATGTGTTTGTGCCTTTATCGGTGCATGTGTGATTGTCCCGCAGGATGGGCTGACCCCCCTGCATTGTGCAGCCAGGAGTGGCCATGACCCAGCAGTGGAAATTCTGCTGGAAAGAGGAGCTCCCATCTTAGCCAGAACCAAGGTAGTGTATGGCTTTGCCATTACTGGGTCAGCACACCCCAGAATCTGTCCTACCACAAAATAAGCTTGAGCTTAATATAGCTCCAGGATACAGTTGTTCTGCAATCAGAAAACGTCAGACTTTCAATAGTATTTGTGTGGAGAGCACACAATTGTGTTTGCTCCTCTTTTCTCCTCCCATCTCTGCCATCTCTTTCTTCAATTAACTGCTTTTTCTGACCTTTTGCATCTATCCATGTGTTTTTTTTTTTTTCTCACACAGAACGGACTGTCCCCACTGCACATGTCGGCCCAGGGAGACCACATAGAGTGTGTTAAACTCCTGCTGCAGCACAAGGCGCCTGTTGATGATGTCACGCTGGACTACCTCACAGCGCTGCATGTCGCTGCTCACTGTGGCCACTACAGAGTCACTAAGCTTCTGCTGGACAAGAAGGCCAATCCCAACATCAGAGCGCTGGTAGGGATTCACAGGAAATAACAACTGCACAAGCATTAAAAAGAGGCATTAACACAGAATCACAAATATATATATACACATGTAGGTATACACAAGCACATAAACATGTTCAGACAGGAAGAGTGAGCAGAAGATAATAAAGGGTTCGGGAATGGATGCTTTTGATTCCTACGATGCATCTTTAATTCATTTAAACATAGGAAAACAGAAGAATCAGATAAAGGTTCAATAATAAAATAAAACTACATTTAATCCTCTCTCTGTATGTTTATCTGTTAATTCTCTCTACCAGAATGGTTTCACTCCTCTCCATATTGCTTGTAAGAAGAACAGGGTGAAGGTGATGGAACTTTTGGTCAAATATGGAGCCTCCATTCAGGCTATTACTGAGGTGAGACAATGTGGGAATGTCTCAAAATAGAATCTGTAAATACAGTACACTTTTCTGTATGAAACTTTGCATTTTATGCTCGTCTTCCTCTCTCTTGTGCCGCCTCCCTTTCTTTTTCTAGTCTGGTCTGACTCCCATCCATGTAGCTGCCTTCATGGGACACCTCAACATTGTTTTACTTCTGCTACAGAATGGGGCATCTCCTGACGTCCGTAACATTGTGAGTACTGACAAATAATTTGTTCAGTTCTCCGTAGTCAGCTGTCAGAACACATAAGGCATAAAGTTTTCCAATCATCAGTTTCCCTAATGCAACCGCCTAGCAGGTATTGTCATAAATCATGAGGGTTTCATTCAGCACAGTATTTTTCTGCTCATAAATGTTCCTTCTTTGCATATCAGCGTGGTGAGACAGCTCTTCACATGGCAGCACGAGCAGGTCAGATGGAAGTGGTTC
Organism: Micropterus dolomieu; assembly: GCF_021292245.1. Lineage (NCBI taxonomy): Eukaryota > Metazoa > Chordata > Actinopteri > Centrarchiformes > Centrarchidae > Micropterus > Micropterus dolomieu. Next base: position 13,940,511 of record NC_060153.1, on the reverse strand, counting down.
GCTGTTTGCTGAGGAATGGAGCATTGGTGGATGCCATGGCCAGGGTGAGTCGGCTGTCGCATCATCAGAGTTAATCACTGTTTCCTTCTGTTTATCATAAAGAATATTTCATCCACTGGGTTATATACAAGTACTCATGGATCATGTTGCCTGCCTCAGCTCTGGCTACTGTGTGTCTGTTTTTTTCTTATTCCATTGCCTCTTCCTGTCTCTTTGCTTCTATTTTTTTCTCCCTCTGTATTACCTCTCTACTCAAATTTGTACATCCTTTTCATCCCTCAACCACAGGAGGACCAGACTCCTCTCCACATCGCGTCCCGTTTGGGGAAAACTGATATTGTCCAGTTGCTGCTGCAGCACATGGCTCATCCAGACGCTGCCACCACCAATGGCTACACTCCCCTCCACATTTCAGCCAGGGAGGGCCAAGTAGAGACTGCTGCCGTGCTGCTAGAAGCCGGAGCCTCACACTCACTGGCCACAAAGGTGAGAAGAGGATAAAACGGTTTTGCACAAAGACAGAGAATTACCTAATGAAACAAAGAGATATAAGATTATTGTATAGGCTCACAAATATCCAGTGAAACATGAACAGTTTAAACATGCCGGTTTGACATAAACATTTCCCTTTTCCCCTCCACAGAAAGGATTCACTCCATTACATGTAGCAGCTAAACATGGAAGCCTTGATGTAGCAAAACTTCTCCTTCAACGCAAAGCTCTCACCGATGATGCTGGCAAGGTGAACAGAAAATTCTTTAGGATTATCTATACTCATTATTTAAATAGAACAATGTAGAGTCCGATTCAAGGGCTGAAAAGTTACTCCAGGACAAGGTTATTTATTTCAGCGAGATACACTGTCCACTGAATTAATTTGTGTCTACGTAATGGACTTATTATAGAGTAGAATAAAATCATAAAGGTACAGTGTTCCATAAGAAATAATTTTATCAAATGCTTCCTCTTACAGAATGGCCTAACTCCGTTACATGTGGCAGCTCACTATGACAACCGAGATGTAGCTCTGCTGCTTCTGGAAAAAGCGGCATCGCCTCATGCTACTGCAAAGGTTAGACAAAGGATTTTAAAGAAGAACAGTACTTTGACATTCTCACACTATGGTTTATATGTGTTGCATTATCCTGTAGCAATCTAGCACTCCAGTTTAATTTTATTTTCTCAGCTAACCACAAGATTTTGAACCTAATTGTAATCGTGGTGAGGATTTTACGTAGTAATAGTAATGGCAAAACAATAACTTAAGAGTAATGTCCTTTGATTTTTAAAAGCTGATACCAAAATCTGAGATGTTCGTGATGTTTTAGATTTCAGGTGCACCGGGGGGAAAAAAACATAAAAGCCTGCTGTTTCAGCCGCTATTTAAAATCTGTTGGGTGAATTTTACCTATATAGAGTTGTTGTTGTGTTTTTAGCATGTAACTGTTCACCTTCCTCCCTGTCCAGAATGGCTACACTCCTCTCCACATTGCAGCCAAAAAGAACCAGACGAACATTGCATTAGCGCTGCTGCAGTATGGAGCAGAGACCAATATTCTGACCAAACAGGGAGTCAGCCCTCTACACCTGGCAGCCCAGGAAGGACACGCTGAGATGGCCAACCTGCTGCTGGGCAAAGGAGCTCACGTCAATGCAGTCACCAAGGTCACACAAAAATGCAGACACGTTCTGAGACTTCTGTCAGGCACTTGTGTTGATACTGATTAGATGCTACATCTCTTACTGAAGGTGCAGGTAGCTCTCACATTTTCAGGAATCTGCAAGATGAAGGACATAAGCATAGGATCGTATGTCTTGTAAACATTCAGAATATGCAACAAGAAATCAGTTATAGATTCGTGTTTTGCTGTAGTGCCCCACATAACAATATCTGTATCTGTATGTGTGTTTAAACAATGACGTTACACACACAGACACACAACACAAAGACAAACCAAGAGAACTCCGTGCTTTGTATGTTACAGAGTGGACTGACTCCTCTGCACCTCACAGCCCAAGAAGACAGAGTCAGTGCGGCAGAAGTACTGGCCAAACATGATGCCAACTTGGATCAGCAAACTAAGGTACAAACACACACATACATACACACACAAATGTAAACACCAACAGACTTAAAGGCATACACTCATGCAAGTGGAGTCCTCATTCAAGACAGGGATTTTTTTGTATTCTGTGGTGAAGTCATGGAATAATAAACACTGTTATAGCTTGTTTTGTATGCATTAACTGCAGGGGGTTGTGTTTACCAGCTGCTTTTTAAAAGAATCTCCCAACCAATAAATCCCCAAAAAGCAACACACAAAGTCAGCATATCTGCCACCTACTGGCTTTGGGGAAGCATGGCCACATCATGTGTCTACATCATTCAGACTTTGTATCTAAGACAGTTTTTTTCTCTGTGTCATCTCCCCATCCCCTCAGCTTGGATATACCCCTCTGATAGTGGCCTGTCACTATGGAAATGCCAAAATGGTGAACTTCCTGTTACAGCAGGGTGCCAGCGTCAACGCCAAAACTAAGGTAGAATTCAAATGTCAAACTTGAAAAGCGTAGAAACTCTCATCAGTTTAAACAACAATAACAAGCACCCCACATTATACAGTTAAAGTCTGTGTTATTAAATTTATTACAGCGATAAAATCCAGTCTCCTTCTTTCATTCTATAGAATGGATACACACCCCTTCACCAGGCAGCACAACAGGGGAACACACACATTATCAATGTGTTGCTACAACATGGCGCCAAGCCTAATGCTACTACAGTGGTATGGAAAAAATGATGTGTTTTACTCAGCTCTCACTGATAAGCAAACTTCTGTAAAAAAGTGAATGTGTCATTTCACTTCCATGTCACATGAACACTATCTCTGTCTTTCTGTTAGAATGGAAACACAGCTTTGTCTATTGCCAGACGTCTGGGTTACATCTCTGTAGTAGACACATTGAAAGTCGTCACTGAGGAGGTCGTCACTACCACAACGGTAAGCTTGTGATACCAGTAGGTTGTCTCTTAAATTCCCCAGAATACCAATTTAACTTTTCTTTATTCTTTGTCTTTTTCCATGGGGGTCACATCAGACGGTCATAGAGAAACACAAACTCAATGTCCCTGAGACCATGACTGAGATCCTTGATGTGTCTGATGAAGAAGGTGAGTAACTTAAAACAGAGAAAAAACAAAAGAAAATAACTTACTGTTTTACTGGACTGTATCAAGCTAATTGCATTACAGGTAAATGGACAGTGAAATGGGTTTAAGCTATTCTTATCATCAGATACTTCAACTCAAAATTGACCTTGCATAAAAAGTGTTAGCTCTCTTCCCATGTGTTCAGCAGTCATAAAGAGCTGAGTAATTTCGTACCTATGGGTTTTAAAGCTGTATGTTTCATAGCTTTGAGGCTGGAGGATGAGCCATTATCTGAGATGTCTGTGGAGCTGGAAGGTACTGCAAAATGTCTGCCCTGCTTTTCTTGTCACTAATCAGTGTGATCATATTTGTAGTGTGCACTTATGCATTTACGATTTGCTAAAACAAGGTATTTTGAGATTGTTTTCTCTAGCCTTTTACTCTCAAATTTGAAATCCTCTGGTTGTATGGGGATTACGAGTATTATAGAGTATGTGCAGTTAAAATGACTGAGTGTTGTTGTTGTGTGGTTTATATACCTGATTTCTTTTACATAAGCAGAACTTTGAACACCTTGTTGTTTATATGGTGTTATCAGAGCGTTGTTGATTACGTGCAATGGTGGAAACTAAGTGCATGAAGTGTGTGGGGCTGTGGATATGATCATGACAGTTATGAATATAATAATCATTCAGGAATGCACTGATTTAGCAGTGCTGACCAACAAAAATAAAATTTCCACAATGCCATCATGCCTTCAGAATCGGTGAACCTTTTCAGAAAAGTGAGTTGCGAGCACAGCTCAGACGCAGCGTGACGTTTCACAAATGATCGGCACACACAAATTGCAGATACACTTGTGTGTCACGCATGTGCTGTAAGTACGGTGTTTGTTCTGATAAGTCAAACGTGTCCAAATGATCAAAAAGAAAATTATCTCGTGTTTGAAATAGCAGCTACCGCAAAATTTGATAAGTGTGAAACAGGCCTGAGACTGGTCCTTGTCATGGGGTTCGATGAGCTGAGATAGAAAGCAGCTGGATTGGGGGATTTTTAAAGAAACACAGTCATAAAAGATCCAGGACTTCCTGGACAGGTGGCCATACAGCAATTTTAGATTCACATAAAAATGCATCTTTTTCTGTAAATATCTTTGTTCGCCAGGTGAGGACACCATGACAGGTGATGGAGGAGAATATCTGAGAGCAGAAGATCTCAGAGAGCTGGGAGATGACTCTCTGCCAGGACACTACGGGGACCTCAGTTACATATGCCACAACCTAGACAGGTCATAAATAACACACTTAATTTAAAAACAATACTCACACTTAACAAGAAGTCTAATTTTACATAAATAAATGACAGCACATGTGTGTAGGGGGTGATGACACATCACTCAAATCTTTATCCACTGCTGTTGACAAAGACACTCCAACTTGCTTTTCCAACAGGCCGCAGCACACTCCCATTCACCAAAGTTACCATCAGAGAGAGGGAGTTTTCATCGAAGACATGCTTACAAGCCACCAGGTGAGGACAAAGCATACGAAAAGGGAATGGTTGTCATTTTGTTGGTTTAGCAATTTAAGAAAACCTTATTTAAGGTAGCCTTAGTTTAGAATATTTGAGTATAGCTTGTCTTGTGTTACACCAACTGGCGTGCTGATGTTTTTGGTCTGTAGGTATCAGCACTGTCTAGAGAGCATGAAAAGGACTCGTTCCGTCTGAGCTGGGGAGCTGAGCATCTTGATAACGTGGTGCTGTCCTCCAGTCTGCTACACTCTGGGTATACACACACATTCACATTGTTTCCTGGTGTCTTTCATATGCTTTTGTTCACAAGCAGGTGTGTATGAGTCACCTCTGAATCAATTTTAATTTTTCCTGACATTATTTTTCATTCCTTCACTTCTGTGTTTTCTACTTTCCTTCTTTTTTTAATCTTTGCTGCTGTGTCTTTTTCTGTCTCTGGTCAGGTTTTTGTCACTTTTACTCATTCTTTATTCTCTTTTTCTCTTTTTGTTTATTCTCCTGATGCCTCTTTGTGCACTGTCTTGTCTTGGCTGTGTTTGTGATTGTGTGTGTGTGTGTGTGTGTGTTGTTGTATTCTGCTTCTAGCCGTTCCTCTCCGTGCCTAGACCATGACAACAGCAGGTGATACTCTTTATTTTGACTAATTTTTCTTCTCTCCTCTGTGCCCTTACTTTTATCCTCATTCCCATCCTATCTGCACAATAACATGGTGCATGACTTTACATTTCCAGGGTTCAAGTTTTGTTAACTAGAGATGTTCCAACTAAGTTTGTCATCCTTGATGCAGATCTGACTCCTTTGATCTTGAAAATAACAGCTGATACATAGACCCGAGACGCTATTTATATTTCTCTACCAAATATAACAGCATTGTATTCTTGAGAATAGGTTTTAGTGTTTTGACGCAGCAAGGCATTTATGATAGCTGGATCCTAATTTGATAATCCTTAAAGAATAAGGCTGATATTATTCTGTTTCTTATAATAATGTGGTAGTGTGTCAATACTTTCCAACTTCCCTAACCTGCCTGTGGCAGCCCCTAGCACATTTATTCCAACTAAAACAAAAATTTATGCTCACAAATATCTAGTTCCACATAGCTCAGAAATTTCTTTAAACAGCAAATGTTACTCAAACAGAAGTAGAGCACTTGTCATGTAGTTTGAGTATGGACATCTTTAAGTTAACATGTGTTAACATTTCATATACAGAAAACTTAAGTACTGTTGGAAGCACTCGCTTGCCTGAAGATATCTAATATTTGATATCTATTTACTCCTTTATATATAAGATCCTTCAGAAAGAATTTTGTTCAATGCCCTCCTCTTTGCTTGCCTGGCTTGCAAGTAAAATTTCAAGTGGAATGAAAACAATGATGGAAGCAGCCTGCAATGAAGTATTGCTTTGACTGCATGGTGGCTCATGGTCAACAGACTTTACATCTGTCCCAGAAATATTGCATTTATGACCGACCAATCTTAAAAACCAATTTATGTGATTTCTTGCTTGACCCTTTCCTTCAGCTTCCTGGTCAGCTTCATGGTAGATGCCAGGGGCGGTGCCATGCGTGGTTGCCGTCACAATGGCCTGCGAATCATTGTACCACCAAGAAAGTGTTCTGCACCTACTCGGGTGACATGCAGGCTGGTGAAGAGGCACCGTCTCGCCTCTATGCCTCCGATGGTGGAGGGTGAGGGGCTAGCTGGTCGCATCATTGAAGTGGGACCCACTGGAGCCCAATTCCTGGGGTGAGTGTGTGTTTAAGTGTGTGTACTATGTGTGTGTATTTCCTTGTGCAAGTGTGTGTCTGTGTTTGTGTGTGTGTGTATGTGTGTACTTCCTTGTGCGAGTGTGTTTACGCTGTTGTCTGGTGTGTTCATATTTTCTTCTTCACTCCCCCTCTGTGCTGCGTATGGATCAGTAAGCTTCACCTTCCCACAGCTCCGCCCCCTCTAAATGAGGGTGAGAGCCTGGTCAGTCGCATCCTGCAGCTGGGTCCTCCAGGAACCAAGTTCCTCGGGTAGGACCATGGTTGGGGGACACCCTACCATCCTGGAAGTGGTCACACACCCATATTTTTGTCCACCTGAGATTTTTTTGAGTTTTCCATGATATGATATTTGTAACTTTTTTGTTTTTATTCTGTTACTTCCTTTGTTTTTTGGTACTGCAAACCTTAGTCTGAAACCCCCTGACCTGTTGTTGACCTATGTTGTGGAGTTATGCCCGTGCTTTCTTCAGTCTAAAGTACCAATCCCCAGACTAGCTGGATTCTGCTTGTGATGTAGAATGGATGTTCTTTTTATGTTTAAATTTTTTTCAAATTACTTTTAATATGTTTGTCTACTAGGCATGAAATTTTTTCACACTTACATTTTAATCTTGTATCCTTTTTTTTTGGTTTCTTTTCTTTTTTATAAGGTCATGCATAAATCAACCCAATCATCATATCATCTCTGAAAAAGCCAGCTCTGCCAAATTGTTTCCACCAACATACTTTTAAGTCCAATTTGCGTTTGACTTTTACCTTCTCTCCCCTTTTAGGCCTGTGATTGTGGAGATCCCGCATTTTGCAGCTCTGCGGGGCACAGAGAGAGAGCTAGTGATCTTGAGGAGTGAGACAGGGGAGAGCTGGAGGGAACACCACTGTGACTTCACTGAAGAGGAACTGAACCAGATACTTAACGGGATGGATGAAAGTAAGGGATTTTAGCTAGACTGTGAGTAATGGATGAAGGAGAAACTAAACTAATCTTGAAACCCCATTCTCCAAACTTCACACAATTAAGTGCTCATGGGGTATTTATACTGAATCTTTCTGAACTTCACAGAACTTGATTCCCCTGAGGAGCTTGAAAAGAAAAGAATATGCCGCATCATCACCCGTGACTTCCCACAGTATTTTGCAGTGGTGTCACGGATTAAACAGGATAGTCATTTGATTGGACCAGAGGGCGGGGTCCTTAGTAGCACTCTTGTGCCCCAGGTCCAGGCTGTCTTCCCTGAAGGTGCCCTCACCAAGAAGATCAGAGTTGGGCTACAGGTACATACAATGCATTTCTTGGCCAGACACGTATCAATGGAATGTTCAAAGTTAAGGCAGCCAATAAAGTTATATTGAAACATTTTGCACTTTGTCCTAGGCTCAGCCCATTGATGTCGAGATGGTGAGAAAGATTCTTGGAAACAAAGCCACATTCAGCTCAATTGTCACATTGGAGCCAAGGAGGAGGAAGTTTCACAAACCAATTACGATGACCATTCCCATTCCCAAGAGCTCGAATAGTGATGTGCCAAGCACGGATTTCAGTGGGGAGACCCCGACCTTACGTTTGCTTTGCAGTATTACAGGTAAGTAGAATAAGCAATGCTTGGATAAAATTTTTCTTTTTTATTTAAACTTAAAAATGTAGCAAACAACCATGACAGGTTGGGTAACAAATCGTGTGTCTGTGTTCCAGGTGGAACCACTCCTGCCCAATGGGAGGACATCACTGGTTCCACACCTCTCACCTTTGTTAACCAATGTGTTTCCTTCACCACAAATGTATCCGCAAGGTACATTCTTTCTAAGTTCTCAAATAAGAAGTCAAGTGTCCTTTCCATTGAAGCTTAACACTTTGAACCGATTTACTCTTTTCCTTTACTTAGGTGATTTAACACGATACCATGAGCACCTAGCATACTTTGCAACTATCTGGTAATGGTAATCAGTAACTGGCTAAATTCTCATTTGTATTTCTAGGTTCTGGCTGATAGACTGCAGACAGATCCAGGAGTCTGTTAGTTTTGCCTCTCAGCTGTATAGAGAGATCATCTGTGTTCCATACATGGCCAAGTTTGTAATTTTTGCTAAGACACTGGACCCGATTGAGGCCCGCCTGCGCTGTTTCTGCATGACAGACGACAAGATGGACAAGACCCTGGAGCAGCAAGAGAACTTCACTGAAGTTGCCCGTAGCCGAGATGTTGAGGTGCAGTGTGATGATTGGAATAAATAAGGAGAAGGAAAAGTGTGGGAAAGGGTTCATTAAAAAATTCTGACACCACTGTTATGTAGACCTTAAAAGTTTATCTGAATTATGAAAACGGCTCTCATATCCACACACAGGTGCTGGAGGGAAAACCTATATTTGCTGACTGCTTTGGAAACCTGGTACCTCTTACCAAGAGTGGACAACACCATGTGTTCAGCTTCTTTGCCTTCAAAGAGAATAGACTGGCCCTCTTCATCAAAGTAGGACTACACATTGGATAGAAATGTCTGACATTTCTGCTTATGTACTCAAGAGATTTAGAAGCCTAATATGTGTCAGTAATGGACTTAATTGTTTAATGGACAGATTAGAGACACAGCACAGGAACCATGTGGTCGCTTGTCCTTCACCAAGGAACCCCGCACATACCGTAGTCTTACCCACAATGCTATATGCAACCTTAACATCACTCTCCCAATATATTCAAAGGTTAGTTTGAATATATCTCAGTTTGTATTTATATAATAATAGTAAATAATTTTTAGTTACAGTAACTGCATTGTTTGCTTTCTCTCTGTTTCTTCTCTTTAGGAGTCTGATTCAGACCAAGATGCAGATGATGAGGTAAATAAAGGTTACTTGATACAGTACTACAACAAAGAAAGAATAATAATATCATAATTAAGTTGCAGCTAACTATGCCTTTTTTATATTTTTTGCAGAGTGAGAAGAGTGACAAGAAATGTAAGCTCAACTCTGTTGTTTTGCAATACCGGTATTCGTGTTTCATGTTAGGGTGTTAAAAAGTTTTATAACACCAACATGACCATTTTTCTATTGTCAGTGTTGATGTTATAATTTAATTAATGTATTATTAATATTTATGATTGTATTTATTTTTACAGTACAACACAGGCTCAATTGGAATCACAGCACTTGATTAACATAACACTCACCATAAAGGCTGTAAAGTACTAGTGAAGAAATATGAAGTATGTGCTAACAAATGCACTGATTGATATATAGTTACTAATAATTATTAGTATTATGTTCCATTTGAATTAACCCTGCTCTCTTATTTTGCTCTACTAACACTGTGTATAGTTACATGTTTGTTACTTGCAGCTATGCTATGGCTGATATACTCTGCATTCCCCTCACTCCAAACCAAAATTACTTTCTCCCACCCATAACATTTTAATTTTGAGCTTGCTATGACCTTTATTTGAATGAATCATAGATGAAGGTCAAAATAATACTTTATGTTCAATTCCACACAACATTGCTTTGAATTTTACTGTATTTGTGTTAGAAGTTCATCTTATCTTGAAAATAATTATGTTTGTGGTAATAATTTATAAAAAGTATTTATTTTCTCAGATCACATTCCTATAACAGTTTTTACCTGTGGCATGCTGAAAACCTTTATTTCGTTATTTAGTATATTTATTTATTATATATATATTATAAATATATTTATTTCGTATATTTAGTTGTTTGTTCTCTGTTAAAAGTGTGTTATTGGTGGTTTATTTTTATTATCGTTTATTTAGTATGAATTTGGCCTCTGTTATACTGAAATTGCACATTATTTTTCATTTACCAACTTTCTTAAGTTTCTTTCATTCATTAATTGAGTTGTACTATTAATCAAATCTCCCACATTTTTACATAATTATTATTTTACATCACTACTTATTATCTGTATCAGGGCTGTGCGATATGAGTTAAATCTCATATCCCGATATAGGTCATTTCATATCCAAATAACGATATATATCCCGATATAGGACATTTTTTGTAAATTCAATTAAATATTATGAACTCGTGATTTTTCTCTGCATCATAAAGGTGGGGTAAGCTATTCTGGAGAAATCCAACAGACGGAGAAATACCATGATATAGAGTGAACAACAACACAGTATAATGTAAGCTAGGTTGTGGGTTAGCAAACTGTTGTTACTTGCTGCTGCAAAGTAAACATGGGAGGACGAGACGGTCCCAGAGCAACCAGCAGCTCCGGGCAGAGATACAACTCTCCTGCTGCTATAGCTAACATCACCACAACAGCGTGTCTTTGTAAACTAGAAAGTAAGCTGAATGTCCGTGGGCAAGTCATTAAACGTTACCTGACACACATCATGGCTGAAACTGCTTGAGTAGTGTTGTGTGGCTCGTCCATACAATAGACTTCTCTCTTTGGTATGAACCTGGGGCGGAGCTAGATCACAGAGCCCACCTGCTACAGAGTCATTTATACCAAATTTATAGCAAATTCCTCAAATGTGTAAAAAACTGCTTGGCAATAAAGCTCCTTCTGATTCTGATTTACATGACCCCAGACTCACTCCAAAAGTCCGTCTGCGTTGCGACTGGCAGAGCTGATCGCAGCCACTCTAGTCAATGCTTCGCCACACACCAGAAGTGTCTCTCTGCTCCTCTTTAGAGTGAATATGCAGCCATTTTCAAAATAAAATACCCTGTTCAGACCCCCGATCGTATATCAACAATAAACACAGTTAAATCAGACAAAAAAAAAAAAACTATTTAACTATGTAGCCTACTTAATCGTAGTAGAAGCACAAAAAGCAAGCACTAATCACAAAATCAACAAAATCTAAAGATGTCAGCAAAATCAGGCAGGCAAAACGCTCTTATTCTGAAATGCTCCTTGTGGGATCTGCAGATGACAGAACGAAAGCGGGTCACAGAGAGCAGTGAAGAAGGTAGTAGAAGCACAAAAAGGAAATTATTGAAAACAAATTAAAAAGAAGTCATTAACATGGGGCAGGCTTCACGCTCCGTTGCTGTAACATTTTGGCTTCCAGTGGAAGTTGAGGACAGAACTAAACCACAGCACACGCACACACCACCTGCGTGAGTCCGGGGTGATATATAGCAGCCTAAGTCAGTCCCTCAGAATTCCCATGATGCATGGCAGTGAAGGGAGTATTGTTAAAATTTGCTAATAAGTCTCCTATTTGTTTCAAATACAAAAGTAACTTTGTGATTTGTTTTTTTAAATGTGTCTGCTTAGAATATAGTGTTGTTGTTGTTGGTAGTTGTCATTCTTGTGGTGGTTTATTATTGAAAAGAGGAGTGAAATGCCTGTTTCATTTTATACGGCTGCACTGATTTTTTTCACGTTGTTTGTAACCATAGAAAAGTTTGTTGCCTTCATGCAATTCTCTTGTACGGTCGTGTCTCTAAGCGACTGACAAAACACACACGGCATACGTTGCGGGGCCCCTACTCAGCCAGGGCCCTGGTATGAGTAAACTTCACTCTCCTCCACGTTTGTTTATTCTGAATGCAAATTTCGTCACTGCAACACTGGCAAGTGTGAAAGAACTGGACCGCGTTGAAGTTAGTTTCAAGTCGAAAATTAGATTTACGTTCAATAGTCAACAGATGACTGTCGAATATCCAGCATAAAACTAACTTCACCACGGTGCAAAGCGTCGTTCCCTCGTAAAGTGTTGAATTTGCGACACAACGAAATAAACGATAGAGCATAATTTTAAACTATAGACGTTTTGCTATCATCAAACGATATATATTGTCATATCGCACAGCCCTAATCTGTATGTGAACTAATAGTGCCATAAGGTCACAAAACAAAGAACGTTACTATATAACAACATTTACTATTTTTAACCTGTAATGAGATTATAAATAATAGCAAATGTCCAAATAGCAATGTTTCAAAGTGAAGGAATTAAGTACTTTATATTGCTTACAAACACTTGTTATTGTAAAGCTTTAATTCCAGTAAAAATCTGATTACTGACATTAATTACTTGATTACACCTCCTTTTACTAAAAACCCTCTGTTTATTTTTGGATTCAAAGTTCATTATGTTTTCTGTTTAAGACTTTAATTTGTAGGCAGACATGACATGTTCATGTCAGCAACAATCTTGAGAAGTTTTGTTTGTCTGTCTGCCCTCCTTCCTGTCCCTTTGTTCCACATGTAGGTGTCTCTGTTCCCTTGTGTTTATTTTGTGTAAAATGTTTTAAAATGTAGTAACAAATTAGAATAATATTATTCTTGTCCATATTCTACCTGTTATGTTACTCCTCTTGGCTTTGCTTTTGCTGTTGTTGCTCTGGTCCCCTCCATATTCTTCTGGATCTGTCATCTTCTTTTTGGTCGTCTTACCAAGACTCTCTTTTACTCTGCCCTGTCATTCTTCTACTTACTTTGTGAACTGAAGATGGATTTTTGATGGCATTATCTTGATCACAATTTTCTGATGTCTCTCTTTCCCACTTCATTTGTCCCTTACGTTCTTTACCCTTTTTGGTTATGAAACTATTTAATTGAAGATGATGAATCTGAATCAACTGAGACATTCTCCCTGAGAACTAACCAACCTCTTGACCCCGCAACCCTTGCAAGCCCGGACCTTCTCTCGGATATGTCAGATGTCAAAATGTCTGCTATTTTGACTGCAGAGCAAATGGAGCACTTAGTATTTGAAGAGGGAGCTGGAGCTAGAGAAAAAGGAGGAGGAGAGGAAGAAGAGCCATTGGCCATTGTGTTACAGTCCAAAAACAGGCAGGAAAAGGTTGGAGAGATTCAAAGAGATTGCATAAACAATGGTAGACTGGAAGTACAACGAGATTATGATAAATACCAGAAATGGGGTTCACTCTATGAGACGAAGAAGTATCCCTCTGTTGAAGAACCAGTCTTACAGGAGATTTTCATTGAGGGGAAGACTTCAAGTAGATCTGCCACAGAGGTCAGAGATGTAACAGGCATTGTCTCACACCTCAGCATGGACATGGACCAATACCTGGATCAGAGACCTATTGTGATGTTAGGTTCTCAGGAAGACCTTGTCCAAGAAAAATTTGAACAGGTTATTGTAAAGCGTGACGGCAAACGACGACCCCCAGATATCAAGAAACCAATTAGGAAGAAACTTAGAGATAGAGAGCAGTCTGGATGTAGCAGCTCCGAGGGTGAGCTGGAAAGGATGAGCTCTGAGGAGTCTTTAGATGGTGATGCTGTTCTTAAGGACAGTGCCCTTGTACCAACCACAGTTATGGATACTCCAGCTTCACCTTTAGTGGTTGGGACCCCTATAGGATCTATAAAGGACAGAGTTAAAGCTTTGCAGAACAAAGTCGAAGAGGAGGTGGTGCAAAACAATGCTCAGGAACTAATTCCTCAGACAAAAGCTTCTACTGCCACAAAGAAGACTGAGACAGACATGCCAGAACTTCCCAGAGTTCCCAGGTCCCCTAAATCCCCCAGATCTCAGACAGAAAGATTAGAGGAGACTATGTCTGTTAAGGAGCTAATGAAAGCATTCCAGACTGGAAAGGACCCTTCAAAAAATAAAGTTGGGCTTTTTGAACACAAAGCAGTGGCTTCTTCTTGTAGTTCGACATTGGTAACTGGATCAGCAGATTTTAATGAGAGACAGAAAACAGAACAAAGTCCTATGCAGGAACCAAAATCACAAACCCAAACTCAGAGCCTCAAAATTGCCTATGTTGGAAAGTCAGTAAAATTTGCTGATACAGTTCAATGTGACGATAGAAGCGTTAGCCCACAGAGAGAGGCACCAGAGTTGTCAGAGAAGGAGACTATGTCTGTGAAAGAGCTGATGAAAACATTCCAGACTGGGCAAGATTACTCAAAAACTAAAGCAGGGCTTTTTGAACACAAAGTTGTGGATTCTTGCAGTTCAACATTGATATCTGAATCAGGAGATTCTGAAGAGATACAAATGACTGAACAAAGTCCAATACAGGAGCCAAAATCACAAACCCACACTCAGAACCTCACAGTTTTCCACCAACAGAGTGATGTCAAGATTTGTGACAAAACAGACTTTGAGGATCAACCAGTAAGCTTAATGAGAGATAAATCTGACAAATCACTATTAAATTCAGATAATGCTTATGTTGGAAAGACAGTAAAATTTGCTGATACAATTCATTGTGAAGATGGAAGCTTTAGCTCACAGAAAGGGGAGTCAGGGTTGTCAGAGAAGAAGACTACGTCTGTGAAGGAACTGATGAAAACATTCCAGCCTGGGCACGATCCCTCAACAACTAAAGCAGGGCTTTTTGAACACAAAGTTGTGGATTCTTGCATTTCAACATTGATATCTGAATCAGGAGATTTTGAAGAGATACAAACAACTGAACAAAGTCCTACACAGGAGCCAAAATCACAAACCCAAGCTCCAAGCTTCACAATTTTCCACCAACAGAGTGAAGTCAAGAAATGTGACAAAAAAGACTTAGAAAATCAACAAGTGAGCTTAATTAAAGAAAGCTCTGAGCAATCACTTTTCATTTCAGACATTCCTTATGTTGGAAAGACAGTACAACTTGCTGAAACAATTCATTTTGACAATGAAAGCGTTAGCCTAGAGAGAGAAGAGCCAGACTTGTCAGAGAAACAGAACATGTCTGTTAAGCAGCTGATGAAAGCATTCCAGACTGGACAGGACCCTTCAACAAATAAAGCTGGGCTTTTTGAGCACAAAGCAATGGCTTCTTCTTGTATTTCAACACTAATATCTGAATCAGCAGAGTCTGATGAGATACAGAAGACAGAACAAAGTCCTACAAAGGAGCCAAAATCACAAACCCAAGCTCAGAACCTCTCAATTTTCCACCAACAGAGTGATGTCAAGAAATGTAACAAAACAGACTCTGAGGATCAACCAGTGAGTGTAATGAGAGAAAGCTCTGAGGAATCACTGTTCATTCATTCAGACATTGCATATGTTGGAAAGACAGTAAAACTTGTTGATACAATTCATTTTGACAATGAAAGTGTTAGCCTAGAGAGAGAGGAGTCAGACTTGTCAGAGAAACAGAACATGCCTGTCAAGCAGCTGATGACGGCATTCCAGACTGGACAGGACCCTTCAACAAATAAAGCTGGACTACCGGAATCGACAGATTCAGGGATCTTAAAGAGAGATTACTCTGAGGAATCACAGCTAATTTCAGATACTGCTTACTTGGGAGAGACAGTAAAAATTGCTGATACAATTCAGTTTGATGATGGACGGGAGCCAGAGTTGTCAGGGAAGAGCCTAAGCAGGATGCAGTTAGAAGAACCAGTCATAAGCACTGGTAGGGGTTTATCTGAAGACATGCAGATCAGCCCTGATCGCAGACCTTCTGAGGACTTCAGTGCTGACATAAAGGCTGAGCTGGAAGAAAGTCCTGAGTACCAGCTTTTCAAGCAGACATCAACAGCTGCAGATTGGAGCTATCAGCTGGAGGCACTTGAGGAGACCTTGGCTGATGATTCTGTTTCAAATCCAGTATCAATCTCCAGTCACTGTGTGAAAACTTATATTGGGGAAGGTGTTTCTTTTATTGAGACACAAATGAAAGATGATGATCTAAGTCCTAAGCACGAAGGTATGGCCGAATCCTCAAACATTAGTTTTGATATTAGGACCCCTCATTCCAGTTCAGGGGAGAGTGAGAATTATGAAGGATTTGGAGTGACAGATCAAATGACTAATGAAAGGCTTACTTACTCTACTAGAAGAGAAGGAATGTACCTCATACCTTCACAAGATGAAAAACTTTGTGAAGCAAGCAAAGAAAATACTAAAACTGATCAGGGAAGCAACGTATCCTTTACACACACTGACCCTGAAGTAACAGAGGTCAAAATTGAGGAGCCACAACTTCAAGACATCCACATTGAGAGGAAAACAACTAGCCAGGCATCCACTGCAGCAAAAGATATGTCACGGATGTTTTCTTTAACGAACAATGACTTTGATCAGTATCTACAAGCTGGGCCTGTGGCAAGTGAGCCACCAGAAGAGGATATGGTTCAGGACAAATCTGACCAAATTATTGTAACAATGGACAAAGATAAGGAAATTCCCACAATTGCCACCGATGAAAATAAAGGAGCAATAGTGGGTGGCACAGCACAAGAAACAGATCATGCACCAATGAAAGACCATTCAATTAAATGGGGAAGTGAAGAAGCAGAGAGTGAATTTACAGAAGCCAAAGAAGTAAAACATATGCCGAAGATGTTGTCATACGTAAACAATGACTTGGATCAGTATACGGAGGCTACATCTGTATTTAGTCGAGAAGAGGATAATGTACTGGAAAAATTAGACATTTCTGCTGATGAAAATAAAGGAATGATAGTGGATGACACAACACAAACACATTGTGCTGGAGTGAAACATGAGGTCACAATGAGAGGTGAAGAAATGGTGAGGGAATTTAAAGAAACGCAAGCAACCTTGACTGAAGAACTCCCAATGAAGGAAGAGGGGGTAGACAAAAATACTTCATATCAGCCATTGACGAAAATACAGGAGATGTCAGGCATGCAATCATTGCTTAACAGTGACTTGGACAAGTACCTCAAGGAGAAGCCAGTGAAATGTAGGTCTCCAGAAGAGGACATTATCCAGGAGAAATTTGAAAAAGTTATCCGAACCAAAATCCAAAGATTCTCTAGTGAGGAGCAAACGATAACAAAATGTGAAAAAACACAAATAGTAGCTAGGACTGATGTGGAGGAAAAGATAAGTGGAGAGACACATGAACAGATTGATGTGGATGAATTTAGAGAACTTAGATCAAGTTCTGTATCGGAGCCACCATTCCAAGAATTCTGCATCGAGAGAAGGACACAGCAACAACAGTCTACCGCTGAGAGGAATATGTCAGGCATGTTGTCACTGCTCAGTCGTGACGCAGATCAATATCTCAAGGAAAACCCAGTGGCAATGCAGTGCCACCCAGAAGAGGAGGTAGTCCATGAGAGCTACAAAGAAGTTACACTGACAAGAAGTCATTCAGAGGATAAGATAGGTGTCGAGGCAAATGAACACATGCAGACTGAGATAGTTGGAGTCACAGAATTGTCACCAAGTCCTGTATCAGAGCCACCATTCCAAGAAGTCTGCATTGAGAGAAAGACACAGCAACACCAGCCTACAACTGAGAGAGATATGTCAGGCATGTTGTCACTGCTCAGTAGTAACTTGGATCAGTATTTAAAGGAAAAGCCATTGCTGATGCAGTGCCACCCAGAAGAGGAGGTAGTCCATGAGAACTTCAAAGAAGTTATACTGACAAGTAGTCATTTGGAGGATAAGATAGGTGTCGAGGCAAATGAACACATGCAGACTGAGATAGTTGGAGTCACAGAATTGTCACCAAGTCCTGTATCGGAGCCACCATTCCAAGAAGTCTGCATTGAGGGAAAGACACAGCAACACCAGCCTACAACTGAGAAAGATATGTCAGGCATGTTGTCACTACTCAGTGGTGACTTAGATCAGTATTTAAAGGAAAAGCCATTGCTGATGCAGTGCCACCCAGAAGAGGAGGTAGTCTATGAGAGCTTCAAAGAAGTTATATTGACAAGTAATCATTTGGAGGATAAGATAGGTGTTGAGGCAAATGAACACATGCAGACTGAGATAGTTGGAGTCACAGAATTGTCACCAAGTCCTGTATCGGAGCCACCATTCCAAGAAGTCTGCATTGAGAGAAAGACACAGCAACACCAGCCTACAACTGAGAGAGATATGTCAGGCATGTTGTCACTGCTCAGTAGTGACTTGGATCAGTATTTAAAGGAAAAGCCATTGCTGATGCAGTGCCACCCAGAAGAGGAGGTAGTCCATGAGAGCTTCAAAGAAGTTATACTGGCAAGTAGTCATTTGGAGGATAAGATAGGTGTCGAGGCAAATGAACACATGCAGACTGAGATAGTTGGAGTCACAGAATTGTCACCAAGTCCTGTATCGGAGCCACCATTCCAAGAAGTCTGCATTGAGAGAAAGACACAGCAACACCAGCCTACAACTGAGAAAGATATGTCAGGCATGTTGTCACTACTCAGTGGTGACTTAGATCAGTATTTAAAGGAAGAGCCAGTGTTGATACAAGGCCACCCAGAAGAGGAGGTAATGCATGAGCGCTACAAAGAAGTTATTCTGACAAAAGACACAACCTTCCCTCTTGAACATAAGATGATGTCACCAGAGGATACACATTTAGATGTTGTGGGCAACAATAGACCTTTGGAAAGTGGATGGCAGACATGTTCCAATGAAGGTCCCAAGAGTTTCTCATCTGAGGAGGGTGAGGCAAAAATGTCACTAAGTGCGTCGTATGTGACAATGGGTGACTTTGAGAATGATCATAAGCATGTCAGTGTAGTTGCTGCTCATTCAATTCTCAAAACACACGATTTTTTGCACCTAACACATAGTTTTAACACACTGCAACGACCTGGCGATTTGGAGAACCTAAACTCTGTGGTTACTGATGACCCAGCTATAGAGCTATGTCAACGAGATTCGCTAGAGGCAAGTCCTCTCATGGAGGATAAATCTTCAAAGACATCCCCTGATTCAATTGAGCCAAGCCCTACCAGAGAATCCCCTTGCCCAGATTCCCTTGAGGGAAGTCCCACTCAATCAAAAGACACAGAACTTAAGATGCCAGCCAAGACAGCTGTATATGAGGATTATGCCTCCCAGCTAGAAGTATGTTTTGCTTATGACCAACATACATACAGTCAGCATGATGAGCAAGAAAATAACTATGAGATCATCCAAATAGAAAGTGAAGTTAAGAAGGACAAAACTCCCTACTCAGCAAAAGAAGTAACTGAGAGTAACATGCGTTCTGATCCCAAAATTATACGGCAAGACTCTCTTGACACAGATGACAGTGAAGATGAAGCCACCAACAAACAATTCACCCCAGAAGAGGAGATGTTTAAAATGGCCGCAAAGATCAAAACATTTGAAGAGATGGAACAGGAGGCTAAAATGAAGAGAGACAAATCTTTAGATGCCACTGCACTGTCAGAGACAGGGGATCACAAAGATGATCAGCTAGATCTAAAATTTGGCCCAGTTATACAGTCTTCACCACAAGATACACTACAGAAAACTTCTAAAAAATGTGTTACTGACAGCACTCACACACTTGATGAGGCAGTAGATATTACTTTGAGCATTAAGGAGAAGGTAGAAATTCAGTCAGAACTACAAACCACTGAATCAGTTGACGGTTCATTGTATTCAACTACAAGTCACATGGAGGAAACTGATCCAGTAAGTGAGGAGTCTGTGCCACTTTTAGCAGAAAGAGAAGCTGAAATAAAGAAAGATAAAGATGCCTTAGAAGGTGATTGTTTCTCAGTCTCTGACTGTTGTGTGACAGATGACCACCATCCAGATGATGACAAAGACACTGAGTCACCACTAACATATGATTCATGTTCTGTTAGTAAACCTCAGGCTATGGTGTGTACTAAAGAACACAAAAATGTTATCCCAGGGTGTGAGGATGAAAATGATGTAGCAGTCAATGCGCAGGTTGAGGTTGAGCAACAGATTAATCTTTGTCAAGCAGAGAACGGAAAAACACCTGATAAAATAACTGTTCAAACACAGGGTGATGAGAGAACACCTGATCCATTTCAGTTTCAAGAGGGGAAGCTATTTGAAATGACCAGAGGGGGGGCTATTGATATGACAAGAAGAAGCTTTGATGATGAAGGGGAAGGATATGCATTTTTTCACATAGGGGAACATCCAGTTGATGAAGTTGTGCCAGAGCAGACCAGGGAAGGTCGAACAAAGTCTTTTACTTTAGAGAATAGTGATTCTAATGCAGATATCCCCCCTCAAGAGATCCCAGAATCATCTCTGACTCAGGGTGCCAATGAGAAAATTCCTACTCCTACGCTCAGAACTTTCATCACACCCTCAAGTGACAAGTCAGAGACTGAGAAGCCACTTTCTGAAGCTGATCATGGCAGCTCCGTAAAGGTTCAGCTTTGTTCCCCAAGTGCTTTGGAAAGACTAACCATAAGTCAAAGTGAGGTTGAAAGTCTTGAAAACCTTGGTCTAGACTATCTCGACTCTACCATAGCTGACCTTCAATCAGACACATCTACTATTGCCCATTCAGTGTACTCAGAGCAGGACCATGATTCCTCAGACTCCTCTCCTGATGATGAGGAGGAGGAGGAAGATGAAGAAGACCAGTGCTCAGTCATAGAGATGTCCTTTTCAGCTGCACAGGCTGGCATCCCAGCATATCATCAGGATTCACCCCCACCTTTGTCAATCAAACCATGCAGCACAATTAAAAATGAAATAACCATGAAAGACTCACAGATATCTGAGCTTGCTCAGGTTCAAAGAAAAGCAGAAAAAAGCTCAACTTTGGATCGTAGGACTAGATCTGAGGCCGATAGTGACACAAGTAAGGCCTCTTATAAAGACAGCAGGAGTTATTCTGACAGTAGTCAGCGCACTAATAAATCCAACCTTTCTCCTTACAAGCTTCCTGTCATGATGCAACAGAAACCTCTAGCTCAGACGATCTCCTCCTCTTCTCCCCAAAGGAAAGAAATCCAACTCTTCATGACTACAGAAACATCGGTTAGGTCTTCTTTGGATACTGACGATATAAGCAGTGCTAGTCACAGGAGTCCAGATTCTGTTATCTTCACATATGACATCCCAGCCTCACACGGTTCAGATTCTGATGGCAATTTGTTGCTGGGTGTGCAATCGTTTTCTGGGACAGAGGATGTATTTGAATCCAGGCCTGCCTGGAATGACACGGTGGAAACTCAGATGCAGAGAATCATCGGTGACCAAACTCCAAAATATACGCCAGGTATGGCCAGACCTACATAGGCATTTGCTTTCCTATATCTTCTCGACAACAAGACCCATTTCCTCTTCCTTAGATAATATAGTGTTACCATTAGTCATTTTGTGTTGTTTTTGTGTGTTGTGATATGTCTTGCCCCATCTTGCGTTGTTTTCTTGTCTGTTTTGTGTGGGCGTGTATGTGTGATGTTTTGCATGTTGGTAAGTTACTTTTCCATCCTTGTTGTGTATTGTGTATATGCAAATCTCAAGATTGAATGGCCACGTTGGTTAAAGAAGTAGTAGCTTTAAATTTTGATGCTTATACTATTGTATTTGTATCACTGTCTATACTACTAATATAGCTTTACTAATAATATCATGCACACTGCTTAATCCACACATTAATGTCATCGCTTACACTAATAATTAAAATACACAATGTGTTAATTGTGACCAAATAGCCATAGTCCATGAATATGTCAGAGTGACAAATCCAACCTTTATGTTACCATCCACATCAACATCACAGATCCACATTTATTTTCAGAGTATTACAGCCCATAACATACAATAAAAAAATAATAAATAATAATAATAAATAATAAAATTTAAATCTACACTTGTATCCAACGTATATTTTACATGACTGGTACCTGCAATGTGAAAGACGTTTAAGATCTATAGTTAATGGTAGTTTACACATTGAACTGTTGACCATGTTACTGAGATTTAATGTATGGCTTTGACGGCATTTTTTAGTGGATTGGCAGGATGATGCTGACAGGAAAGAGGAGACATTAGCTATCATTGCAGATCTTCTTGGCTTCAGCTGGACTGGTAAGCTGTAAAATAATGCAATCACTTTCTGTTTTCAATTTAGGGGAAAGCGATATATAGTGCATTTTGTTTGAAGTGGAACTGATGTATTTGTGAACATAACTGGGGGGATAGCGGAAAATGTTACATAGGGGTATCCATTTTCTAGCAGGAAAACACTCAAAATATGGGTTAAGATTTTATACATTTTCATCCGTTGTTTTATCACCTTAGAGCTTGCAAGAGAACTGGAATTCAGTGAGGATGATATCCAATTAGTGAGAACACAGAATCCTAATTCCCTCCAAGAACAGAGCCATGCCTTGCTGCAGCGCTGGGTTGAGCGGGAAGGCAAACATGCCACAGGTACATGGCATTTTGGTCTAGCAGATTTCAGTTGAAATTTTACCAACATTTACTAATACAATACTTCAAATCCAAAAAACATTGCTAATTTGTTTGAAGATACTGAATGCACTATTAGAATCTCATTTCATGCACTCTAGGCAATTGTGTGAACACAGCCTGTAAATTGAATCGATTTTAACTGATTTTGAATCTATCAAACAATTTGTGTATTTATTAGACCTATATTCATGCTGTAGATTCAATGTAATCTTACATTAGCAATTTTACAATACATTTTTTGTTGTGTTAATTGACAGCTTTCTTACAGTCTATTAATGATTGACAAATCCTCCCACAGAGGACTGTCTGATTAAGAGACTCACCAAGATCAACCGCATGGACATCGTCCATCTTATTGAAACCCAGATGAACAAGTCACTTCAAGAGCAAACATCTAGAACTTATGCAGAGATAGAGAAGACACTGGATCATAGTGAAGGTAGTAATACCTCAAAACACTCAATTCAGTAACCAGTTTGAAGGCTTTATCTAACAGCAGGCTCTATTTGTTTGCTTGCACTATTATTCATCGTGTGTGTATGTGTGTGTGTGTGTGTTTTTCAGTGTCTGTAGCCCTGTCTTCAGTGCAAGAGGATGCAGACAGCCCCAGAATCGTGAGAAGGGTGGAGTCAGACCGCAGACCACCCCCTGCTGTTTCTGAAGAGGACCTCTCAGTTGCTTCCCTACTGGATATTCCTTCCTGGGCAGAGCCTGTTGGACATACCCACTCAGAAAGCATGCACGGTGACCTGTTGGAGGAGCTCGAGATCCCACAGTAAATTATTCATTTGAAAGGATTTCTGAATCTGCAACACACATCTCCAGCATAACATAGTACCACATAATTTGACATGCTTCAACTGACACCCATAGCACACACCTGACACGACATTTAGGAATAAAAACATAAAGTAGCCAAAACTGCTGCTTTTCTGGTGGTCAGTATTTCCCAGCATTCAGATGAAGCGAATGAGAACAGTGCCGAATCCTGACACCACCGGTATGCATGCTTACATAGAAAAGAGTGAATGCAGGTATTTGCCACACGGCCATTGTTTTTTGGGTGTGCCCTTTAGTATTGTTAGATTAGGACTTTGACATAAATATTCACGCAAAGTCTTATTTTTTGACCTAGTTGTCTTTTTGTGTTACAGTGAATTGAATCCTGACCTGTGGACCTCTGAGGATGTAATTACACAAGAACCTACAAGTTATGACAACTCAGATGAGCAAGTAAGTACGCTTCCCACTTCAAAAGAAGCAGCATTGGGGAGCCAAGGAACTCAGGTTTATGACCCCAAAGTGAAAGACCAGCAAGATTGCTGCAGTGAAGTTCATTTTAGGCCTTTCCAAGGTGGCACTCCGTGCCATGTCAAAGAAGACTTCAGCCAAACTTTACCATTGAAGCAGTGTGGTTGTGAAGATGAGCAAGGGCAATCACCTGAAATTCTGAAGTTGACGTCATCTGTATCTATCAGAGACTTTGGTCTGAGCCTATCAGAATCAGACCAAGCTGAGACTGACTTCACTGAGCTTTGTGATGAGTTTAGCTATTCACTTGGTAATAGAGACGCAGCTAAAACCATTGTCAGAAGAATCTCTGACCCTAGTCTGTTAGTCTTGCCAGAGGACCACCAAACAACTCTGGTCATGACTGAAGATGAGACAGACTTAGCTAAAAAAAGCAGGCCCTCTCAGAAGTGTACTGATGAGGTAACAGCCCAAATCTTCAAAGTACAGAACGGCCATGACAAGGTCACACAGGTTTCTGGTGTGAACATGGGCTGCAAAACTTTCAAGTCAAGCAAGGAAGAAAACATAAATCCTCAAGTATACAGCGATGGGTATCCGGAAAACATACCTTTCATTGATGATAATGATGATGTCCAGTCAACTGAACCCATTATTGCTACAGCTATGTACAACATGGTGAAACCATTCAAAATGAAGGTGCCAAAGACCAATTTACCACACAGTCTGACAACAGGTGGCCCTGGTCATATGGCTTTTGACTCAGCTGATGGGTGCTGTAATTTCTGTTTTGTCAGTCCAGACAGTGACCATGTCTTAGTCAGGAAAAAGACTTTTTCCAGCCCTTTACTGCCTATCACTCATCTCGCACCACAGTCACCTGAGCAAGATGTTACATTACCCTCCACTTTCAAAGAGTACAGCCCTTTGACCACAGATTCTTTGACAAGGTCACGTGAGTCTCCACGGGGGGGGGTAAGGGTCTTTCCTGACTATTCCAGTATATTTGATGACAGCCAGGCACTCTCTTATACAAGTCGTTCACCAGAAGTTACAATTAATATCAGTGAAAAGAAATTGCACCCCAGTCAGTCACATACATATGAAAGTGATCCACTGTTAAAAAGTTGGAAAGATTTTTCCACTGCTGTAATTTCACACTCCCTTTCATCTGAGTGTAGGCCAATGTCCTCTGCCTCTCAAGTACCTAAATATAGTCCACCTATACCTGAAGGTTCACAGATAAAGGGAGAGTTCAGTGCATTCTCTCCTGTGGCATCAGATATTGAGTGTGATAAGTTTATGCTTGAATATGTTCCTCCTGATAGAAGAGCATCTTCACCTGACTCAGTGACCTCTGTCAATGCATATGGATCTGCAGGTAGGGATTGCAGACCATCCTCACCGGAATCTCAGGCTTCTCAGTGCAGTTTTTCATTTCTTGAACTCTTGCTCTCAGAATCTATCCGTGCCCAACTTATGAGTCAGTATTGTGATTATTATTTACTATACCCAGGAGGAGATCCACCCTCACAGCTACTGAGATCAGCTCCTTACACTACAGTCTGTGGTGGGGAAGTGGGTCAGCGTAGCCCATTGACACCAGAATTGGTAGCTTCAGATCATGATCCTCCTCTTCCCGAGGAATCACTCACATCAAATGGTTATCTCCTACCAGATTTGTCAGTTTCACAGTACAAGCATATAAAACGTGATTATTTGCAACTTTCTATGACGGCTCCTTCATCACCTCTTCATGAAAGATGGGATGAAAAAAGCACAGATACACCAGAATTACTGACATGGAATGTAAAAGCTGAAAAACGGGAACCTCTTTTTGCGACTGTTTCAACTGCAAAATATCTTACACATGAATATGTCAAAAGTATCCATACTGCAGATTCAGGCTGTTCAAATACAACAACAAAGTCATTTCGGGACAGACCGCTGTCACCTGATGCTCCAAAACCAGAGAAGGAAAGTAGTCAATCTTTCCTTGATTACTGGTTTTTGAATTTGATACCGCAAGCTTCTACAGACATGCCATTACCAGATAAGTCAGACGGTAATTTAACAAACATTAGGAAAAACACTTCAAACCACAATAAAGAGTCCATGAATTTGTATTTTGTGAAAGAATCATACAAAAGAAACTTGAATATTGAATATCGCAAACAATCTAATGAAACTATGTTGGACCAACTACGATCACCCAAACCAATGATCTTTAACTTGTTGGACAGACCAAAATACATTTTAGAGTTTCCAACATCAAATACAGATGAGTCCTTACTTAAAACTGCAACAACAGACTACAATTATACACTATTGAAAGATGGAAGGAACTTATTGTGGCCACAGTCCAATGTGCCAGATGAATGCTTTGGACAACTATATAATATTATGGGCCCTGAAAACATAATAAATGAACCAAGACAGGATTCTACAGAGTCAGCATTTTTGACAGGCTTCAGACCATCCTCCCCAGAATCTATTGTGTCAGTAGAGCTTCGCTCTTTGTCTCCTCACATGACATTTGGCCAAATGAAGAGTCAGCATTGTAACTACTACTTACGTTACTCTGAAAGTAGATCAGTATCACCTCTTTCATTACTGTCAGATGATTATCCTGGATTTTGTCCTGAGGAATTGTTTGAGAACAACAGACCAGATTCTCCAGATTCACTTCCTTCACACTTCTATGCTGAACACACACACAAAACTGTGATTGTGTCGCCAACGCTTTCTGCTGCAAGACCGCTTACATATGCAGATGTTGTGCGTGGCATTACACATCACGAACATGCAGATGCTTTTTTGGACATCAAATCATTTGAGTTAACAACTCTTTGCCCTCCCTCAGTTCCCTTAAACAAGGAGTGCACTTACTCCTCCATGGACAATCGGGTGGCGGAGTTGAGACCACAATCTCCCGAGTCAGTGACGTCTCAATGCGAACTTAGGCCCCTCTCTCCTGACTCCCCTGTTCCTCAGTTCAGATCTCCCCATGTTGGTTACGATGTGGAATGTTCAAGGCACAGGTCGTTTACACCAGAATCAATATCTTCTGACTGGGAAGGTACTGATTTGTGTCTGGAAACCCTGTTTAATGAGCCCAGACCAGAATCCCCACAGTCAGTTTTATCAGACTTTGGTGTTGATAAGATATTGGATAGCAGGGCGTTGTCCCCAGAATCGGTGTCTTCTGATTTTGACTTTTCTCTCCTGCCCGACTGGTTAGAGGATTTTCGAGCGTCCTCCCCAGAATCTGTTGCTTCATTTGAGCAGCGCTCTTTGTCTCCTCACATGACATTTGGCCAAATGAAGAGTCAGCATTGTAACTACTACTTACGTTACTCTGAAAGTAGATCAGTATCACCTCTTTCATTACTGTCAGATGATTATCCTGGATTTTGTCCTGAGGAATTGTTTGAGAACAACAGACCAGATTCTCCAGATTCACTTCCTTCACACTTCAATGCTGAACACACACACAAAACTGTGACTGTGTCGCCAACGCTTTCTACTGCAAGACCGCTTACATATGCAGATGTTGTGCATGGCATTACACATCACGAACATGCAGATGCTTTTTTGGACATCAAATCATTTGAGTTAACAACTCTTTGCCCTCCCTCAGTTCCCTTAAACAAGGAGTGCACTTACTCCTCCATGGACAATTGGGTGGCGGAGTTGAGACCACAATCTCCCGAGTCAGTGACGTCTCGATGCGAACTTAGGCCCCTCTCTCCTGACTCCCCTGTTCCTCAGTTCAGATCTCCCCATGTTGGTTACGATGTGGAATGTTCAAGGCACAGGTCGTTTACACCAGAATCAATATCTTCTGACTGGGAAGGTACTGATTTGTGTCTGGAAACCCTGTTTAATGAGCCCAGACCAGAATCCCCACAGTCAGTTTTATCAGACTTTGGTGTTGATAAGATATTGGATAGCAGGGCGTTGTCCCCAGAATCGGTGTCTTCTGATTTTGACTTTTCTCTCCTGCCCGACTGGTTAGAGGATTTTCGAGCGTCCTCCCCAGAATCTGTTGCTTCATTTGAGCAGCGCTCTTTGTCCCCTCACATGACATTTGGCCAAATGAAGAGTCAGCATTGTAACTACTACTTACGTTACTCTGAAAGTAGATCAGTATCACCTCTTTCATTACTGTCAGATGATTATCCTGGATTTTGTCCTGAGGAATTTTTTGAGAACAACAGACCAGATTCTCCAGATTCACTTCCTTCACACTTCAATGCTGAACACACACACAAAACTGTGACTGTGTCGCCAACGCTTTCTGCTGCAAGACCGCTTACATATGCAGATGTTGTGCGTGGCATTACACATCACCAACATGCAGATGCTTTTTTGGACATCAAATCATTTGTGTTAACAACTCTTTGCCCTCCCTCAGTTCCCTTAAACAAGGAGTGCACTTACTCCTCCATGGACAATCGGGTGGCGGAGTTGAGACCACAATCTCCCGAGTCAGTGACGTCTCAATGCGAACTTAGGCCCCTCTCTCCTGACTCCCCTGTTCCTCAGTTCAGATCTCCCCATGTTGGTTACGATGTGGAATGTTCAAGGCACAGGTCGTTTACACCAGAATCAATATCTTCTGACTGGGAAGGTACTGATTTGTGTCTGGAAACCCTGTTTAATGAGCCCAGACCAGAATCGCCACAGTCATTTTTATCAGACTTTGGTGTTGATAAGATATTGGATAGCAGGGCGTTGTCCCCAGAATCGGTGTCTTCTGAGTTTGACAACAGACCAGATTCTCCAGATTCACTTACTTCACAGTACGACGTTAAACAGACAAGCTTAACTGTAAGTGCATCTCGACCATGTTGTCCATCAAGTCCTCTTATATTGTCAGACCACTTTTTCTCTGATATGAAATCATTATCTGCCAATGGCTCTACTTCAGTGCACGAGTCACAGAAACAACTGACCGAGCTCAAACTTGTTACCTATGAATCCATGTCATCAGACTCTACAATATCTACTAAGGAACCCAGGAAAATATACAAGACTGTCCTTAAAAACCTTATGTCACATTTGTATGATGAAATGTATAAGGGAAAATGTAAATTACAATTTTTTGACTGTACCCTTGATGACCCTTGCATGGTCAGGCCACCACAAAAACAGTATGACTTAATAGCCAGTGGTAGTAGTGCTGTGATCCTTGGTTCTGTTTCACCACCGTGTCAAAGCAATTCTGGCTTATCATGGTCTGAATCAAGATTTACAGGACCACAGGCTGTGGAAAGTGAATTTAATAAGAGTCATTTACTTTCAGAGTATAGACTACCATCATCTGAAATATTACATCCAGATGATGGAAATAATTTATATTCAACCTGCTCATTCACTGACCAGAGGCCACCTTCTCCAGAATCATTTGCCTCATTTGATGAGTTCACTGCTCTCTCTCCTGACTCACAAATTTCCCAATTCGACTGTCAACCTTATTATTACATGCATTTGTCAGAAAACAGATCTGTTTCAGCAGACTACATTATGCTGGAGAAAAATTTTACTGATTCATGTCTTGACAGTTTTTGTGATGAGATCAGACCAGATTCTCCAGAGTCCATCGTGTTTGACAGTGAATTTCATGAGTCCTTGAGCAATATGCCATTGGATAATGAGTACACACAATCATTCCTTGACTACTGGCTGTCTGAGTTAACACCATCTGCCCCTCAAATTTCTGAATCAATAGGAGATTTAGATGAAGGTCTAAACCAGTTGCCATGTGGGAAAAGTGTCCCAGATGAGCCTGTTACCACAGACAACAGACTTGTGTCATCACATGTCTGTGATGAGGTTCATTTCTTTGAAGATGGAGGTTATAAATGGTCTGAGAAGGCTTGTGACCAAAACAAATGTGAAGATTTAGTCAGCATGGGAGAACCACATAGCTCATCCAAATCTTGTCATTTTGAAAGCTTCATACCAGACTCCAAACCATTGCAGGATTCCTCACTATCCCACTCTACAGTACTTGATTTTACAGTTCCAGATTCACATCCTGAAATGGTGATACCACCAACTGGAACAGCTGAGACAGAACGCACAGCTCCTTCCTCAAACACAAATGACCAGTCTTTTTTTGCCAGGCCTCCTCCCTGGACAACAAAGAACCTAGACTAGATCAGGGCAGACCACACAGTATTAGCCAGTTTTGCACCAAGTTGAGTCACATGCCATCTGTGGAACAAAAATTTGAATGTCATCATGCTGTCTGGCTGGAGGAGGCTTTCCATGAACAAACTCAAGCAAAGAGAGAATCATTGAAACAAAGACCACATGTGTATGAACATAAATGGACAAACCCTGAATCTCAATTAAAGATGACACACGCCCCAGATTCATTTGCCAAGAACATGAAAAGAAAATCCATGAGCGAGGACTGGAGCAAAAGTCCCTTGGTGTCGGTAAGACAGCACAAGCTTTTGCTCAGCAGTGAATGCAGTGTTGCTTTCAAAAGTAATAAACTTGGAAATTAAATAAATAAATAACATAAAGTATGAATGTTGAAATCGTGCCTGAAGCTTTCACTAATAACACCCAGAGGCTTCACTGTCTTGTTGTGGCATGTTTGCATTAGAGCTGAAGAAATGATCTTTTAGTGAAGCACAACTAATGGAAATTACAGAGTGACCATATCTTAGTGACATGAGCTTCTTGTCCTTGAATGGGATGTTCTCATAAGCTACATAAATAAAGAGCTAACCAATGGACTTGTTGATACCAGACTGCCTGACTTTACTGCTTCAAGCCTAGTGAGATTCAAGTGCCTTCATTAAATCTTAACTAGGTGCCATACGTTTTCTTTATTTCTAAGATTACAATCTACTGTTGTTCCAATAAATAGTGTTTTTGTTTATCAGCCACAAAAATCTAAACCAACCAATATACTTGCCACAGCTAGGGGCATGTACTGTCTGTTCTGTTTGCTTTCGTGCTTGTAAGGAACAAGCTCCCACTGTTTTCATAACAAACATTAAAACTAATGTCTCCATGACAATGCCCCAGTGGAAGCCATAGCTCAATTTAGACTTAATTTCAGTTGCAAAATTAAATGTGATGACATAATTGCATGTCTTCAACTAGACATTGCCTCCCACTACTGCCGCCTTTCTCCCACATTCTGCCATCTCAAATGTCCATGCAGCGGACACAACACCACTGGTTGATTGTGTATTATTTATACGTGGTGTAGTTGCTTATCCTTTTCACCAATAAATACTTCAATATGCTTTTCAAAATGTTGAATTATGTTGGTGAAGCAGTAAGTGAATCAGACTGGTAACAGAACATACAGCAGTAGTGTTTGACTGTGACAAATACTGTAAACTGGTGGTTAGGGCATTTTCATGGGAAGTGCACTGCTTCCTGCCCTTATGTTATGAAAGGGTGGCAACCATTTATTTGAAATGAGTGTAAAATCACGCATGTCCACCTTCATGTTACACCAAATCCTGATTTTGATTAAAGTTCATTTGTGCCCTGCTTTTTACTATTGTAAAATGATATTGTGTCAGTGACGTTCTCAGTGTCTCCAAACATGCTATTATCAATAATTCTTCAGAAATATCTTAACTTTGCAACATCTTAATCAGTCATTACATGTATGTAATGCATTTTAAATTGTATATGGTCTGTTTAATTTATTAATTTCTTATTTATTTAAATAACAACTATAAAATACTACTGCAATGACCTCAATGCAGCCTCAATGAAAGTGAATTTCATTATTTGATATAGTTATAAAACCATAGTCTGTCCTTGACAAATGCATGCTTCATTTAACTCTTCTTTTCATGACCAAATCACCATCAATCATATTTGTTTACAATCTTTTCCCACTCCATTGTATCATTTCTTGCAGGTATCAACAGCAACTTCCGAGACAGATCTTTCAGAATCTTCAAAACAAAAAAATAATAATTTAGGAGGGAGTCAGGTCTTTCCAACAGAGACATCATCCTTGGCACTTGATTCAAACACACTTTCCACTGAAAAACTAGAATTAGCAATTCCAAGTACCTTTGACTTAAGTAAAACACAATCTGAAATCACATTGACCAATAAAAGAAGCTCACCACAGGAAAAAGATGAAAAGCTGTCATTACCCAAACAAAGTGAACATTGTGGCTTAGCTAAACAAAGCTCAATGACCCCAGAACCGTGCTGCCAAACAGCTAAAGACAGTCCAGATGACCAAATCTCCACTCCAACACCATCAGGGTCTGGGTCCCCTCAGCTTGACCAGCTGCTGTCAGATCTAGAGGAGATGAAACTTAAGTTTAGACCAGAGACACTTTACCTACCTCTGTCAGAATCCAGTGATGAAAGCCCTGAAGATGATCAAATCCATGAGTTTGAAGACCTATCACCTGAAGATCAATGCCCTTTAGAATATAGTGATAGCCTAAGAGTCAGCACGTCATCTGGTATACAGCTTGCAGAAGACACGAATTACACAAATGTAGCACTCACAGAACCTTCACATTGCCAGACATCCATTCAAGATGAACCTGAAGTTGTATCAGTCACTCCTGATCTAACACAAACTTCTGAGACAAGTGTACCACCAAGCCTTGGTTGCTGTAATGATAGTCCTGGATCCCCTACTGAGTCCCTTTCAATTCCAGAATTTCACCAAAGATGTTGTGAAGTGATGGAATCAACACTGAATTCAAAGTTTCCTTTGGACATATTCCAGACCAGCAAATATGATGAAAATGCTGCTGAGACATTTTCTTCAGTGTCTTTCCCCAAAGTAGTTGCAAAGAGTCAGTCTGACATACCTGAGGAACATCTGGCTAATATTCGTGAGGAAGATTCTACAACTGACATACTTCAAAATCAAGAAAAACTTCGATCATCTAATGACTCAAGGGGTGTGACCGTGGAAATATCAACACAGAGTAGCCAAAATCAACTTCCGGATTTATGGGAGGCAACTTCTGTCACTCAGAGTGAAGATTTATTTTCTCAGTCTCTTTCTGATTTGACTCCTGAGACAGTTAGGTCTGCAAGACATTTTTGCTTTGAGGAACTGATGGCGTTCCCCTCCCCATGGAACTTGGAGACATCCTCAGATGAGGATAGGCCAAGGACCAGTGGACAGCATTCAGAACAATCTCTGACTCCAGTAGACTCTGAGTGTTTTGCCTCTCAGCCCACTTCAGTTAAACCTAAAGCAGAGGTGACTTCTTCAACCTCTGATGAAGAGTACAGCATCCCACCTGGGTATGCAGATATATCTTCTACCTCAACCATTTATATCCACATGCCTCCAGAATATGCAGACATTGTGAATAGTGGTGCAGACAGCCCAACCTTTGAATACTCTGACCCAGAGGCTTACTTTGACTGCAAACAGGCTGCATCAGATTTCTCAGAGACTGAGCCTGATGAACCTGAGTCAAGCACTAGGTTAAGTGGAGATCAGCCCCATGATCAGCTCAGTTATCCTCGAGTGCTAGAAAGACTGAATCAAAAGGTCCTGTTGTCCTCTGGAAGTGAAGATTATGAGGATGCTCCTTTTGTCAAACCTCTTCATAATGTACGGGAAGAGAATGAAGAATTATCACAATATTCAGATGCATCCGATGAAGAATTCACCCTTTGTGGGGCTTCACAGCCGCCTCCTGTCTGTGAAACTGGGGCATATGATGATACTGATAAATATCTGGCAAGGGTAAGATGAGATTTGGTAAACCAACCCAACCTGCAAGCTTTTCCCAGAGCTGAGCTTAACCAATCACTATATTTGCTTCAGAGAGGAATGACTGCTAACCCTCTGGCCACATGGATGGGATCTAAAACTCCTTATAACCCTTACTTTGTTTTGATTTCAAATTTAACCAGTCCTAACTCAGCATGTCACTTTGCTGCCTGTAACCAGCTGTATCACTCACAGTAATAACATAAGTTACATGTTTGTTTTTTCATCAGTAATAATCACATTCATTCTTTAACAAAGAGCATGGTATGTTTTGCAAACATATTTTCATAGTTTCTGACTGCCATGTTGCACTTTCCAATATAAGATATGAAAACTCATTGTAAAATACTCCAAATCAATGGAAAGTGCACCATTTCACTCTGCTTATTGCTTGCTTTGCTGAAAACATAGCATTCATATATTGCCACTCATTTAATCTTAATGGTTTTGTGTTGCTTGGTCAGGAGATCACCGCAGAGCTTGGATCAATGTCAGAAAGTTCAGATGATGATTTTTTGACCACCAGAATAGTGCGAAGGAGAGTTATCATTCAGGTATCCGATTTAGCGTGATTGACAGTGTGTTGGATGAGCATGGAGGATGTGGGAGTGCAGTTTTAACCAGGGTAGTCTTCACTGTCAAGTTAAAATGTTTACTGTCTAACAACCTTAAGTTTTATTACAGTGGATGAAAAATTTGTGTTTTGCGATTCATTTGGGTTTTTTAACAAACCCGTCACTTGATTTGCATAGATGGCTGACCCTTGTCTGGAGGTGTTTTAAGCTGCTGTGAGCACTTCTTTGTTGGTTTAATTTGACAACCTAACCTTTTTCCTTGAAAATGCAAGTTTGTTTCCTGTATCCCAAAGTCCCTAATCTCTCACTGATTTACTACCTAAAATGTTTGTATCCTATTTTTTCTCTAACATGCATTTGTGTTGCATATGTTTGAAGTAGAGAATTAAACACGTAAACATTACACTTACCCAAGTTAGTATTCCTGATTATTGTTTGTCTTGTTTACCTTACAGGCTGATGAAATGCCCAACCTCCCCACTCAGTCAGTGATGGAAGAAAAGTACAAAGATGAAAATGGACACATTGTTGTCAAAAAGGTAAAGCAAGATTCTATATAAGCTCTCATACACACATCACATGGCCAACAGCCAGTAAAGCTTAGCCAAGCAAATTTATGATTGCAATACCAATGCCTCTTTGTTGCACTGTTGCTCCATTTCATTCAGTTTGCAACAAAGTATGTGTTTGGTTACCTTTTTCTTTAAACAAAAAGTTCCACCACCTTCTGGTCTTTGAACACATGTTCTTCCTCAGGTTACCCGTAAAATTATTCGCAAGTGTGTTTCCACGGATGGTGTGGAGCATGAAGACGTGTCATTAGAAGGAGTTCCCCAGGGGTCCATCGGTATGGCAAAGGGAGATAGATGCTCCAAGGCAGTGAAGCGGACTGTAGTGAAGAGTGAGGGAGACCACACAGAGGTGTGTGTGTATGTGTGTGTGTACTGTATCTTATGTGTGTGTTCATTACCATAGCCTTCAAAGTCTCTTTTTGACAGAAAATACCAGATGTGCCAGCATTTATACTGGTAGTGGTATATAAAGAAAAATGACAGCTAAGGTAGGCATTTTATTTGAGATGTATATTTTTTTTTATATTTGTTGAAATAATAACTCAAATGTTCTGACACAAAAACTAAAGAAATCCGGTATCTGTCATTGTCATAGGTATATAATAAGTGCAGCCTACCTGCCTACCAATGCGCACTCTGCCCATGCACATGAAAATATGTTTTGGAGGAGTGGCTTTGGAGGGAGGCCTGAAGGGAAGGGGTGGGATTTTTTCAGTTGGATACTTTCAAAAGCTAGATGTCTCTTCTTAGTTTCTCCAAGTTGCCTACCCCAGCTTTAAATAACAAAATAATTACTTTTTCTTCCGACCCAGGTCACATTTACTGAATGTGAGGGTTTCACAGCATCAAAGCAGGAGACAGCCAAAGGTTGTAAGGTCAGTCGCGTAGAAAGGACAGCGGTGGTGGAGGGTGAAAGGACAATGACACACCAGGGTGATCCGTTTTTGGCCTCTGACCTCCCCTCAGCCCAAGACGACTTCAAACAGGTTTGTTAATAGCCTCGTCACCATTATTCCCTAACCCAAATTTGGTGCTTGTATGGGCCTACCTAATACACTGTATGTATATATGGCTTTTAGTTTTTAGAAAATTGAAAAATATATAAATATATATTTATATGATGATAGCAGCACAAGATTGTCAACATATTGTTGCTCAACTACATTTCTTGGAAAGTAGCAACATTATGTAATGTGCTGACGAGTAGGTACCAAGTTCCCAGTTTTTGTTTTCATAATTATCAAATTACATACACAGTACAATGTCTAGTGAAATTCTTCTCTGCATTTAACCCATCCTAAGTATTAGGAACTCTAATTCTAAGCCAGTGCCTTGGTCAAGGGCACTGACAGTGTGTGTGGGGGGGGCACCCGCGGGAAACCCACACAAACCTGGGAGAACGTGCACTCCTCATAGGTCTGGGACAATTGAGGTTCGAACCCAGGACCTTCTTGCTGTGAGGCCAGTGCTGTCCAGTGGGCTGCCTAATTAAGTAATTCCAAATGAAGTGAATACTGTTTTCTTCTTTTCATGCCACTAGGCACTAGGTTATATAAGTGGTTTCAACAGAACAGCGCTCCCTCAAGTGGTAGAAAGAGAGATTGTCAAAGAAGATGGAACTGTGGTCAGGAGGTCTGTGAGTGCGGGAGTGCATTGGTTTGAGTGTGTGTGTGTGTGTGTGTGTGTGTGTGTGTGTGTGTGTGTGTGTGTGACTACTTGTATTGTATTATATACTTGAGTGTGATTTCTTACAAAAACAGCCCTGCTGTAGGTTTATTAGTTTTACTAATATTGACTAACGTTTGTGAATGTTGCTATCATAAACCTTTTAATCAAGTACACTGAACAAAATTGTAAACGCAACACTTTTGTTTTTGCCCCCATTCATCATGAGCTAAACTCAAAGATGTAAGACTTACTTACAGCCTTAGGCTCGCCACAATACAAGGCCACTTGATAAGGTGCAGTTTCACTGTCTTGGGTGGTCCGGAGGGGTCCGGAGGGGTCCGGAAACCAGTCAGTATCTGGTGTGACCACCATTTGCCTCACGCACTGCAACACATCTCCTTCGCATAGAGTTGATCAGGTTGTTTATTGTGGTCCACTCCTTTCTGAGACGGTTCCTGACAGTTTGTGCAGAAATTCTTTGGTTATGCAAACCGATTGTTGGAGCAGCTGTCCGGGTGGTTGGTCTCAGACGATCTTGGAGGTGAAGATGCTGGATGTGTAGATCCTGGGCTGGTGTGGTTACAGGTGGTGAGGCCGGTTGGATGTACTGCCAAATTCTAAGAAACGCCTTTGGAGACAGTTTATAGTAGAGAAATTAACATTCAATTCACGGGCAACAGCTCTGGTGAACATTCTTGCACTCAGAATGCCAATTGCACGTTCCCTCAAAATTTGCGACATCTGTGGCATTGTGCTGTGTGATGGAACTGCACATTTTCAAGTGGCCTTTGTGACCAGCCTAAGGCACACCTGTGCAATACCCATGCTGTTTGATCAGCATCTTGATATGCCACACCTGTGAGGTGGATGGATTATCTCGGCAAAGGAGAAGTGCTCACTAACACAGATTTTGACAGATTTGTGAAGAATATTTGAGAGAAATGGGCCTTTTGTGTACATACAGAAAGTCTTTGATCTTTTGAGTTCAGCCCATGATGAATGGGTGCAAAAATAAAAGTGTTGCGTTTATAATTTTGTTTAGTGTAGCATGTTGTAACGTTTTTGTATTCGTAATCACTCAAAAAGAGATAACATACAATGAATCTGATTAGATATGTATGTGTTTGTAATTTTGTCAATTGGTAGATAACATAAAAACCAAATAAAATATCTGCAGTGCTATTTTTAATTGTGAAGAATAAAACTGGTTGCCCATTGTTGTCCCGTGCATGCAGTTGGAATTATCATTATCACACGATTTAGTGAAACAATTTTGCAGCTTGCATCGTAGTTTTAGAATCATTAATTTTCACTATAATTCCATCCATAAGTAACATAGTGACTGAATGTCATGGATTTCATACATTTTCTGGAATAAAACGTCTACAAGCCAAATCAGATTGGCGATCCTGGGATAAAATCTTATCAAATCAGTTTAGGGGTCCTTCACGTGGAAAAGTTTGAGAACCACTGCCTCAAAAGACACTTTATGTTGTTTTTTTTCTTGAAATTATGACCCATTTTTAGTTGTTGGGGTCAGTTTATATGTAATTTCTAACATAATCTTTAGGTTTTGTGCTGCTAGAACGATATGAAGATGCTGGACCTGTGATCACAACTGACTGCTGGATTTAAGCATGATATAATTTGTGGGTGTTTTGTTTCTCTCCCATAACATATCTTAGAAGTATAGCACATTAGTTCCTTCAATTTAATTATCACAGGTTCATTAAGGTTGCTGACCTGTCTTCTTGTGTTTGTTTCCACTACCTCCTTGCTCCATCTTTAGGGCCCACATGCGTAAAGGTCACACCCTCAGACGAACAGTGGTAAAGGGAGCTGGGCAGCGCAAACAGGTCCTTCTAGAGAAAGTGGAAAACCCCAGAAAAGGGTCAAAGCCACGTGGTCTCCAGCAGCATCTCCACCAGCTCTTTCACCGCTACTACTACGAAGAAAAGGAGGACAACGATGAGGACGAAGAGGACGAGGAAGAGTAGAGGAATGTGTAACACTCTCCCCCACTCCCTGGTTCTGCCCATACTAAAGCCCCCCTAATCCTATGCATTAGCCACATGCAATCCCAGTGTGCACCATGGCACATCAAAGCTACCACAGTCTTCCCACTTAAGTCCTGGAAGATTACCTTTTGTTCACAATTTGGAGTTTTCCCTGGCTTGTAATGTATTCATGATTTTCTTTTCATGTTTGGGTGTTGTTTTGCTTTTTTGTGACCAAAGAAAGCCTTCTGTTATTTTCCTGATTCATTTTACTTTCCATGTCATAACTGTCTTTGATATTTTTGTCTTGATGCTGTGGTAGAGCAACATACACAAAAAACAGAGGGATACTATTACTATCAACTAACATACAAACCTCCTGAAGGTAAAGAACACTTTACCTGCAGACATACTGGTACTGCTCTCTGAGTAGGTGCTTGAACTGAAAGACAATATCTCACACTGCACTGCCTCTCACAACCAGAGTTTCTTAGATATTCCTTACTTATAAACTGTCTCACTCATTGTACTAGCCTCTCAGCTCTTTCAATTCAGGTGGTCAAGATGTCACACAGAGAAAACCAGACTGTATCGACACTGAATTTAACTGCTGCTGCTGTGTTTTGTGTAGGCTATGTGTAATCTGTCTTTGGGAATTATATATTATCTATAATCTAGACATTACTGACATCAGTAGCCTAGGAATTAATAATCACTTATGTGAAGTATAGAGCAGGCATGACTAATCAACATCTGTCATTATGATCCTAGCTTTGACTGCTTTGTAGATCTATGAATTGCTCTCCTGCCTCTCTTTCCCTTCTGTGTGTGTCTTTCTGTGTTTTTATGTGTAGTTAGATTTTTTTTTTTTTGGGGGGGGGGGTTGCTTTTTTTAATTGTTGATCTTGATTCATGCTGTATGAATGGTTAATGTGTTTGTGAGGTTGTACTGTAGGTACTGTGTGTCTATGCATGTGTCGAGTACTGCATTATCAGCTTGTTTAAAGAGGGTACGATTTTAGGCTGATTTTAACTGCTAAGATGTCTTATTTTAGAGGGTTTTTTTATTTTGATTTTAGTTTACTAGTTAGTATAAAGAATAAATTTAATTTTAATGTGAGTGAGAAGCTTCTATTTATTAGGAAGGCCCTCAGAAATTGCCACTGGTGAACAAGATCATCACAGCTGCTTTAGAGACACTTATGTCTGATATGAAATTTGTGGTAAGGTGATCAGGTGTTTCTGCTTTATTTATGTTAGACTTTGTTATTTCATCTTTTGAACAAGACAGTGTTGGACCAGGTGTTTGCAGTCGTATGGTGTGTGTTTGAGTGAATGAGTCTGTGAGTGTAGTAAGTGTGTGCCAGTTTCTGTCAGCAAAGAAAAGAAACATTTATTTTACACAAACCACATTTGCACTCCTGAATGTCAGGAGGGAACACCTCCATGCTTTTTTTGTGCACAGGATATGAGATACAGTATATCTACAGAGAGTCTCATTTTGGCAGGCTAGATGATAAATACAAGATAGCGTTATACCAGACACGCATAATGAGGCAGATTGAGAGCTTAAATATGCCATTTCTCACAGCTCTAAGCATCGTTACTCTATGTATCTACAACATGTAATGTATTTATTTCACTATCACGGTTTACTTTGTGATTTAGAAAAATGTAAAATGCAAACTAGTGGAAGTTCACTGTGACAGGTATGCTTTTAATTTGAAGAATCAGCATCCTTTTCTGTGATGACAGTTATATACATATACAATGCATATATATATATATATATATATATATCTATAAGGGCATGTATTACTGTATCAAAATTCAAAAAAGACAAAAACAATGGCTGCAGTGTGTCTATGGCTAATAGAGAATAAAAGTCTACAAATGTATAGCGTTGTATTTTGTTATACCTTGTGAATAGTCACTCAAACCTAGGAATACAATACCAGCTGTGTTACATTACACTAGCAAAACTAGAAATGTATCAAACATATGTAAAAAGACCTACATAACACACAGTGAATGTTTTTAATCTTTAATCAACTAATTGTTGCTCTTACAGCAGGTAGAGTACAAAGCAGATCTTGTACTGTCCCCATAAGGGCCTCAGAGGTACTGCAATAGCATCTCAGCAGTTAACATCAGTATGAAATTAGATAGAAATATGACAGAATTAATAATAAAATGTAATACTTTGTTTATATTTAGCAGTTTTACAATTCTAAAGCATTAAAAGACCAAATATATCGCAATATATTTTATTCCAAGACAGCAGTGTCAACCATTCAATAAGGATGAAATTTCTGTCACATTTCGATATCAAATGTCATGTTGTTAATATATGCTGTAAGATTCCTCCACTATTGCAGTACCTCTGAGGCCCTTATGGGGGCAACACTAGCTTAGTATTCACAACATTCAAGACCTGTGTTTTATGTTGCTGTTTTGAAGGCAAAGGGTGGTAACACAATATTGACTTGATTTAGATTTTTTCTTATGGTTACTCACTTTGTATTATGCTTACCATTTTACTCGAAGGGACTCAAACCTCTGGTTTAAAGTGGTTTAATTGAAGTTTAATTTGCATGACAGCGCCTACAAACTCTTGGACTAATATATCATGTCTGCATATCCAAAGAGAGTATTAGAACAGAGCAAAGATCAAAAAGAAATATTTCAAATAATTAATTTCATGTCTAACACACAGCTTTCCTCCATCTCCACACTTGGGCAACAATGATCAACCAGCAATGCATAACTCATTCTTATGACATCT
The DNA here is from genome assembly GCF_021292245.1 of Micropterus dolomieu. Classification (NCBI taxonomy): domain Eukaryota; kingdom Metazoa; phylum Chordata; class Actinopteri; order Centrarchiformes; family Centrarchidae; genus Micropterus; species Micropterus dolomieu. Next base: position 13,899,368 of record NC_060153.1, on the reverse strand, counting down.
TTTAGCTGATTTATTTATTCCTTAAACATGTTAAACCATCCATTGCCATGCTGGCAACAGGTACACACCATATTAGGAGTGGTGCATTGCATTGACATCATACGTTTCGTCAAAAAAAGAAAATATGTTTATCATATTTTCCCCCATAAAAAAGAAGAGACAAACCAATTGAAAAGAGCAAATAGCAAGGATGATAAAGACACTGGCACTGTCCTGCAGTGGTAAGAAGACCACTGGCTGGTAGAAGCACTGATCATCAAGGAAGACATCTCATTTGACTCCTTCACTGTTGTCTTACTATCCTCTTGTCTGACTGCAATGTTCTCCAATCCAATGCTTTTACGACGCCTCCAGACTTAGACGTAGCCCAACACTTACATACTATAATGCCTTTGATTCATCTTCATCATCTCCACCTTCTCTGTGCAATTGGCCAAGTAACACAATGCAAATGACAAGAATAAAATAATAGAAACCCTACATACAGTCATACAATACAAGTACAAATATTGTGAAAAATGAGCTAGTTTTCTTCTCATTTTTATACAAAAAGTAAGGGTTGCTTCAATAACCAGGAGTTTACTGTCCTGTTCTTAGATATGAGGTTTTGATATTTACGCCTGGTGTTAACTATAATTGTGTTATTGTTTTTACAACAGTTCCATGATACTGGAGAACATTAGAAACATTTGGGACAGGACTGATGCACAACATTAACAAATGCAAACAAGTCAGTGATTCACAAATCAAACAGAAGATATTATAGTTTCATATGATCTTACTTACAATACCCCCCCCCATGCACTACACAATAGTCTTGAATTTTCATATATTACATATATGCTACATTCTCTTATTTCACTGATATAAAGGCAAACATATCTCAATGCAAAGTGTAAGCTGCTCTGCTTTTCTTTACATTTAAATTAGTATTATAGATTGAAATCGGACAATTCAAACGGTATGACTTAGCTCATAGCAAACATAAATGTAGCTCAAACTGGATTTTACGTAAACTCTTAATTCCTCTGATAGCAAGAATAGCAATTTCAATGTTTGTTTTTGTTTTTTTAATCAACAATCACAATGTATATACATCACCAGAACTAAAGCAAGCTCAATTTTAACATTCTGACCTTCCAAATGTTTTAGTATTGCACACACATAAATACACATAAAAATACAGAACAGATTTTTGGGAGAGGTTACAGTAGTAGATTTTTTAAACGTCTATTTTATATTTAAAATGCATACCAAAACATCTTTTTAAAAAAAAAAAAAAAAATGTTGTCAATATGCTTGTTTCATAATGTCCACTGTGTGCGGCCACCTGTTGTGGTGGTGGTTTCGAATGATGTCCATTAATAAAATGCCGTAACAGTAAAATGTATTAATACTTGTGAGCTGTGCGATGTCATGTCCTTATAGAAGGGTCAAAGGTTGGAGAGCAGTCATGGGTTGGCTAGTTGACTTCCATTTTTTGACCACATGTTGATTTTCCATTAACTGCAACAAAAGAGAGAAATATAAATGTAAATGTATACTGAAAGGGTACACAGAGCAAAGAAAATTTTTACTGCATAAAGACATCATCAGATCAGTACATCAGATAATTTTTTTATTAGGACATGTAAGAGCTGGGAAAGCAAAGTGTGATTAATAACATTAAAAGGCCCTGTCACAATACTATTGTGCATGCTGGCTCACTGGCAATACTTGCTGGGCGTAGTCCTTACATGCCTATGGTTCACCCACACAGGTTTTTTCAATTATTTTGCCTAATCAGACCTTGTCTCTGGTCGCACCTGTTACCACACCCAACAGTGTTGCCACATAGTGCTGACCACACCCAGAAGCACACGTACGTCACTGTAGCAAAGTAAGAAGTTTAACCACTGGAGGTCAGCAAAAATAAGATATTCAGCTCCTGTTAGGTTTATTTCTTTCTCTTTAACCAAGGTTTCTTGCTGTGTGTTTCTTACTGTCTCTTACTGGGAGGGGATGCTAGGCGAGCCGGAGCGGTGGAAGTGGATGTTCTGCCACTTGCCGTCACGGCGGTGCCACACACGGGTCTCCTCAGACTGCATGGTACGGGGCAATCCACTGCCATCCATGTACTGGGTCAGTCGAATATAGGCAATACACGCTGCATTTTCCCCAATTAGGTGCACGTGTGGGTTCAAGAGGATGGTGTGCACCGGCTTATTCCCTTTGGACAGGGCTGGAAGGGAGACAAAATGGCTGATTACAGGGAGCAGTTGTTGCTTAGTATCGCATATTAAATGAATATAATAGATATCATCCTATCACTCACCACACTGCTGGGTGAGGATGGTTTGGAAAAAGAGCTGCATGACTGACATAACACTGACCCCACCTTAGAAGGAATTCTAACCGAAAATAAGAGGAACTAAAAGTCTCCATATGTTTACGTTGGATAGTGGACAAGCACAGGTTTGCCAAGTGATTGAGGTTTCTAGGACATATCTGGTTTATCTATTTTTACCCAGACTGAGGACATTCTGCCATTTATAGAAGTCATTATTCATTAGTGATTTTTTTCTCCAAGGTTAGTCCATAATCACAGCCATGACCTTGTAATTTAAACATGAACTGTAAACTGACTAAATACTGAAATAGAACAAAAAATGTAGCCCATACCCACAAATGCACACTCTCTTTCGTACAAACAATATACTCAATACCACTTTTGCTGTGTTGCGGACCTTCTTTATTTTCAAAATATTGATATCAGTATACATTATTTCTATATTGTATATGTCTATATTGTTTCAACCAATGAATTTGAAGCAATTCTACACATTTCTGTGCAGAAATGTTGGTATTTTTTGGTAAAATTAAAACCACAAGAGCAATAGTGCAAACAAATAGGAAAATTAAATGTGGACTCTTAAACATCAGATCTCTATCTTCTAAAGGTGTACTAGTAAATTAACTAATATCAGATTATGATATTGATTTATTTTGTCTTACTGAAACCTGGTTGGGTGATGGAGAATATGTTAGCCTAAATGAATCCACCCCTCCCAGTCATTAATACTCACATTCCTCGAGGCGCAGGCCGAGGAGGTGGAGTTGCAGCTATCTTCGACTCTAGCCTACTAATCAGCTCTAAACCTAAACTAAATTATAACTCATTTGAAAGCCTTGTTCTTAATCTTTCACACCCAAGTTGTAAATTACTGCAACCAATTCTTTTTGTTATAGTGTACCGAGCACCTGGTCCGTACTCTGAATTCTTATCTGAATTTGCAGAGTTTTTGTCAACTTTAGTCCTTAAAACGGGCAAAGTTATTATTGTAGGGGATTTTAATATTCATGTGGACAGCTTCAGTACTGCGTTTATCTCTCTGTTAGATTCCATTGGCTTCTCTCAGAGTGTTCATGAACCGACTCACTGTTTTAACCACACCCTCGACCTTGTTCTGGTATATGGTATTGAAATTGAACATTTAATAGTGTTCCCACAGAATCCCTTTTTATCTGACCACTGTTTGATAACTTTTGAGTTTGTATTGCTGAACTATACGCCATTGGGCAAGAATGTCTGTCTGAAAGTGCTGTAGCAAAATTTAAGGATGCGATTCCATCAGCTCTAAATTCATTATCAAATCACAAAGTAACGGAGGACTCCTATGCTAATTTCAGTCCCTCACAAGTCGATCATCTTGTTGATAGTGCTGCAGGCTCGCTGCGAATGACACTCCACTCTGTTGCCCCTCTAAAAAATAAAATAATAAAACAAAGACGGTTAGCTCCATGGTATAATACTGAAACTCGCAAATTAAAGCAAATATCACGGAAACTTGAGAGGAATTGGCGTTCCACCAAACTGGAAAATTCTCGTTTAATTTGGCAAGATAGTCTTAAAACTTATAGGACGGCCCTCTGTAATGCCAGAGCAGCGTACTACTCGTCATTAATAGAGGAAAATAGCAACAACCCCAGGTTTCTTTTCAGCACTGTAGCCAGGCTGACAGAGAGTCACAGCTCTATTGAGCCAAGTATTCCCATAGCTCTCAGTAGTTGCGACTTCATGAGCTTCTTTAATGATAAAATTCTAACTATTAGAAACAAAATTCACCAAGACCTGCCCTCAACTGGCAACGACTTCTCTCCAAACTCAGGAACCTTTGAAACGGCTGTAAAACCAGATATATGTTTAGACTGCTTTGCTTCCCTCAATCTTTACCAACTAACTTCAATAAATTCCTCATCTAAACCATCAACCTGCCTCTTAGACCCCATCCCAACTAGGCTGCTTAAAGAAGTTTTACCCTTAGTCAGAACTTCTATACTAGATATTATCAGTCTATCTTTATCAACAGGCTATGTACCACAGTACTTTAAAGTAGCTGTAATTAAACCTCTTCTGAAAAAGCCCAAACTTGATCCGGATGTTTTAGCCAACTATAGACCTATAACCTTCCATTTCTCTCTAAGATCCTGGAGAAAGTAGTTGCTAAACAGCTGTGTGACTTTCTACATAGCAATAGTTTATTTGAGGATTTTCAGTCAGGATTTAGAGCTCATCATAGCACAGAGACAGCACTGGTGAAAATTACTAATGACCTCCTCATTGCATCAGACAAAGGACTTGTCTCTGTACTGGTTTTATTAGCTCTTAGTGCTGCATTTGATACCACTGACCATCATATCCTATTACAGAGACTGGAACATTTCATTGGCATTAAAGGAACCATTCTAAGCTGGTTTAAGTCCTATTTATCAGATCGATTTCAGTTTGTACATGTTAATAATGAATTCTCCATGCATGCCAAAGTTAGTCATGGAGTTCCACAAGGATCTGTGCTCGGACCAGTCCTCTTCACTTTATATATGCTTCCTTTAGGCAATATTATCAGGAAACACTCCATAAACTTTCATTGTTATGCAGATGATACTCAGTTATATCTATCGATCAAGCCAGATGAAACTCAGTTAGCTAAACTTCATATGTGCCTTCAGGATGTTAAAACCTGGATGACCTGTAATTTTCTAATGTTAAACTCAGATAAAACTGAAGTTATTGTTCTAGGGCCCAAGCACCTCCGTGATGCATTATCTAAAGATATAGTTTCCCTTGATGGCATCGCCCTGGCCTCCAGCACCACCGTGAGGAATCTTGGAGTTATCTTTGATCAGGGCATTTCAGCAAATTTCAAGGACCGCCTTTTTTCACCTACGTAATATTGCAAAAATCAGGAACATCCTGTCTAAAAATGATGCAGAAAAACTAGTCCATGCATTTGTTACTTCGAGGCTGGATTACTGCAATTCCTTATTATCAGGCTGCTCGAAAAAGTCCATTAAGACTCTTCAGCTGATCCAGAATGCTGCAGCACGTGTTCTGACAGGAACCAGGAAAAGAGATCACATTTCTCCTGTCTACGCTTCTCTGCATTGGCTTCCTGTAAAATCTCGAATAGAATTTAAAATCCTTCTTCTCTCCTACAAAGCTCTTAATGGTCAGGCACCATCTTATCTTAAAGAGCTCATAGTACCTTACTACCCCACCAGAGCACTGCGCTCCCAGAATGCAGGGTTACTTGTGGTTCCTAGAGTCTCCAAAAGTAAAATGGGAGCCAGAGCGTTCAGCTATCAAGCTCCTCTCCTGTGGAACCAGGTTCCAGTTTGGGTTCAGGAGGCAGACACCATCTCCACATTTAAGAGTAGGCTTAAGACTTTCCACTTTGATAAAGCTTATAGTAGGGAATTTTAATGGTACACAATCTGGGAGAATCAGCCTTAATCAGGCTTTAAGCTATTCTGCTTTTTACAAATCATCAACACCTGAAGACTCATTTCAATGAGGCAAAGGTGTCTTCTGCCAATAATTGCATCAGTTTCTGAATTACAAATTTCTGTTTGTGATCTGTAACATAATTGTCCTAACTGCAACAGGTTTATGATATCTTGCAAAACAGCAGTTTTTCCAAGCATTTACAGTTAAAGTTGGGAATAAAGAAATCACAAGCAAACAGTACAACAATCCAAGTACATATTAACTTCAGTTAGTTATATGAAATTTGTCAGTAAAAGGATAGCTTGATATTTTATTGAAACTATTCTTAAACTATCTGCTAAATAGCAAACACAAGTTTTATGTACATTACTGCCACCTGACCATGGATGTATTTTATTGCACCAAATGCATAACTGAAATGCATTGTGGGTGATATACACCCTGTGTGACCATCTCAGTAAACTACTCATTAGGTTATCTCCTGCACACCTGCTTCCCATCAACGGATCAGCTTGACTAGCCTCCACATGCACGCTGACTTCAGCAAATACATTTTTTTCAGTGGCCATGCTTCATACTAATATGGTTACAATTATTGTCTCATATGTAATTTTTGCAATGGCAATGAACTGTTTAACAGGACATTCCACAATAACAAGTTCTCCCAACTGAAAATCAAGCTTTTCCCACAATGGTTAAGAGCAAACAACTCACACATTGAATCACTCAGGACATCAGGCCAATGTAGCAAGCATTTTTATAAGTAATCTTTGTTTAAAATACCTAGAACTGCTGGAAAAACCTACACTGATGGGAATAAACAACTCACAATCCTTCCAAGGAAGAAATAAACTTTCAGTGCCAAGTTCGGAATTGGAGCCAGCTGGATTCTTGCAACTTTTGGAGCAACTCCAAACCCACAACTACAGTACTTCATATTTCACATGGTGACAAATTCCCTGTCAACTGGATGATTCTTTTGCTACTCTAGTGTAATTAGCTATTTAATTATTTATTATTTAGTAAAAAATTGACAATTTCAACATATAACTGCTCTGATGATGCTGTTAGTTTTTTTGGCAGTTTTTTGAACTCACCATTCTCAAAGTAAAAGCGATGGAAGTCATGCCCTTCAACCAGGTTTCCCAGGGCCTCAGGCTCAAAGGAAGTTAGACCAGGGTCACAAATCTTCCTGTTGATGCAAAAAGAAGAATACCAAATCAGCAAAGCCAGGAAGCTAATCAGTATAGGCAGTTAAATGTTACTGAACAAATGCAGAGAGAGAAAAACATACGCATAGGCCTCGAAGTCTCCATTGTTGATAGACTCAATCAACTGCTCAGTGACTTTAATAATTTCCTGTTTGCGAGCTACAACACAAGATCACAAAACATCAACCACCACAGAAACTGATCTAAAAACGCTGTTAATGTATTTCAGGCAAATGTAGGTCTGGGTGCAGATAAAGGAAATCTAACATCAAATCAGCTTCAAATGGGTTTCTAGTCTATGAATTAGCAGGATTTTCAGGTTATTAGAAATGGAAGGCGCTCAAAATAAGTATTTCACAAAATGTTTGTTATTTTATATCTGAGTAACAACAACAAGATAGCCTCCCATGACTAATAGTGATATCAGGCAGGAAAATGCAGGATGACACGATTCCTTTCACCCAACAAAGCTCAAAATGAACAAAGACAAACCAATGCTCAGATGCAAGTATTTGCTACAAAAGCAGTTACCTTTATTGTTAGTGGTGCAGGCTGGGGGATATTGAAAAATTACTTAATTTGTGCGACAAAAACACATGTTAAATAGTAAATAAATATATAAAGCAGTGTTTTAGCACCACAACTATAAGTTACAACACTGTGTGTGTACATGAGTGTGTATGTGAGTTAGCTTTTTACTGTGTGAGTCAATGTTTGGGTAAGTCACAACAGAAGGCAAATAGAGGAGTGAGAAGAACATCTGTACCTACAAGACACGAATATACAGCAGGAGGCATCTTCTTCATTTCAAATACAGAAGAATAAATTGCATGGAAGGAGCAGATATTTAGGGGTACCAATAACTCGAACCACTGTGACAAACACCCAGTTATCTAAGCCAAGGAAATTATTAGGAACAAGGGACACTTTACACAGAGAGATCACTTTCCTCTGGTGAGGACTGGGTAACAGGAGGGCAACAGACAGGGCATCAGACAGGGCATCTTCCCCACTGCAGAGGAACTTATTCTGACCTGAGGAGGTGGAAGTCTGTCTTGAGTCAGACTTACTATGAACGGAAGAGATAGGAGTCTGTCTTGAGTCAGACATCTGTGAGGAACGGTTCTTAGAGCTCAAGATACCTCTCACTAAGCTGCCCAGATGAAGGGCTGTCAAAGGTTGCATGGATGGGTGTGTAATTGGGTGTCAAGTGTGTGTGTTGGGTGGGGGGTGTTAACAAAGACAAAGGTTGTTTGAAGAAATTATATTTTCAACAAAACAAAATATAGGGGAGGGGGGAAAAAGTAGAAAGGAGAACCACTTATTAATACTGAAATCATGAAAATGTATGGAAAAAAACAAACAAACTGAAAAAGCAAGCATTGTTAACCAATTTCAGCATCAACCTCAGACATAAGATGGGAGAAACTCGACGATGCGAGGGAGGCAGTGTAGGACAGAAAAAGAACAGGGCGGACTGCATTTTGTAAGAAGAGCTGACAGCCAAAAGGGGGGTTGAAGTTGATAACTTGCAGTACATCTTAACTGTGTTGCAAAACAGAATGAAGACAAAACATACAAAAGGAGTGATCAGTCCAATTGGAAACGGTGAGGACCGACTGTTGTAACCTCACAGTGTAGGTGAGAACTCTAAGTAGGTAAATCAGACAAAAACACAAGTTTCCCTACCTTTTACATCCTCATCCTCTATGGTGGTGTTGGCACTCTCAATGGACTCCTGACAAAGAATGACAATCTAGAGATTTTGTGTATGTAATACATATATCTATAATGACATAGTACAATTTATGTTTGAAATATCAATGTATTGAAAAAAGTTTAAAATGATTTTGCTCAACAAGTAGGCTAACATTTCTTCTTAATTAATTTCTTTGTTGCACAATAGCTGACCGGAAACAAGAGGAGGGAGGTACATCAGTGATGTTGTGAATATATCGTTAGGGTCTTAAACCACGCCACCAGGATGCCCTGATGAACATATTTATTTATTAACAGTTGGTTATATAACAGTACAAGATAAGGGCTTTTTACAGTTGGTGGAGGGAGATACTATTAGATACATGATACCATTGTTATTAATTGTAATTGTGAAAGGGAAAGCCCTAAACAGGAGCGAACAGTGTTTATATTAATAAATGCAACTAACAATGACAAATCCTGGTGTTGTTGTCATACCTTATTTCCATCCACGGGGTTGTGGATCACTGTTGTCTGTGGTTCCTAAAAAGAACAAACGAGAGAGAACTTATGGGAGGAAATAACTAAAGAAGGCTAGAAAAGGTATGATGGCACAGAAACTGTTAACGGAAATGTGTTGGTATATATTTTCAAAATTTGAAGGTTAAGAAGGTGGTCAACCACTTATTTTGTCTATCTTTCTGTCTGTCTATACATACATATATACATAAACACAGATACTTATCACAATGTATCTGAAAATACAAAATAAACCCTCTCATCAGCCCTCGATAGTGTCCTTCCTTGGTAATCAGAGCTCTGTGTCTTGGCTTTTGTGGAATCGATCCTGATGACCGGCTTAGCCCTTCTAATCACTCACTCCGATTACAGGAGATTATAACATCAGCAGCCTGAATCTGTGAGTGTCTGTGTGTGTGTATTTGTGTGTGTGTGTGTGTGTGTGTGTGCGCTTGATGATGGAAAGAGAAAGGAGGCTAGAGAGGGATTGAGAGACCGAGAGAGAGAGAGAGAGAGAGAGAGAGAGAGAGAGAGAGAGAGAGAGAGAGAGAGAGAGATGTCGTGCCTATGTTCATGCGTAATCTTTGACAGCAAATGGGGGGACATAAAGCCTTTGACATCATGCAGAGCAGCAGTCATGTGGCCTGACGTAGACCGCTAATCAGCAGACACCATGCGCAAACCAATGAGTGACAGCCAAATCACTTGGGAATGTAGCATCATAATGAGCCTAAGGAGCCAACATCATCACACTCCATTCATGCACAGACAAACTATATGAGCAGCAAACCCTAAATTAGACATCCTTGTGAAGAATCTTAGTATCAAATACAAACCTGATAGCACTAAAGTACATGTCATGAGAGGAGCACATGCAAAGTGTAGGTGTGTAAAGAGAAAGGAGAGAGGAGGAAGTTCTTGTAGAGGAAAGGGGGGGGGGGAGGTAAAGGTTGCCCATAACTACAAATTTGAAACTACACTAGCCAAATTTAAACACGTGTGTAAAGGTGTACTGTTTCAGCCCAACATTAGCAATATACAGATCCAGCAAATCCAAAGTGGCCAACCTCTGTATGCTCCATGCACGCTCTGACAATTCAGATGAACGAATGAACACATCAGTCTGAATTATAAATAGAATACGGTTGGCTGGTTAGCTATATCAAGTTGGGACATGCTGCGCAGCAACAAAAACTTTTTCCCACTATTTCATACAGGGATAGCCTAATGTTGAGCTAAGTATCTGTTTCACCCCATGTTGACCTGGTTAATAATTTAAATCTTATCAAGCAATACTGAGATCAAACAGGAAATGATCTGACCCTCTGTGATAGGGTGTACCTGTACCTCCACAATGGGGCGTGAGGTGGGCAGGTGTCGAGGATTTGTGGATGAAGGTGTAGATGTAGGTAAGGTTGTGTGTGTATACCAGCGCAGGGGCAGGGCCAGTGTCTTTAGGACTGGTCACTGTGTTGGCTTTGTTGTTGACCTGCAGGGGGCAGTGTAGAGGGGACATGATACACATACACACTTTCAAACACACGCACACGCATGTACACACAAACTCTGGCCACGGTCCATTCTAAAGAGATCATCCCAAATCATGTGTCCCAAAGATCTGATGTTGCCAAGTGTTACATTGTTTCCAACCAAGACTTCTTTATGAAAGCTGTCTATTTTTATAAAGTACACTAAAGGCAGCAAAGTAGATGTACCGAGGAAAGTTCAACTTAAAGGGCCATTATGTAGTTTTTAGCGGCCACTAGAGGTGCAGTTTTAAGATTGCAACCCGGTGTGTGCTCGTACGCATGCTAGCTTGAACTCATGAGCTTGTATAATCCGAAACACAACTGCTTTCATACAGAAATCCCACAATAAACACAGAAACACCGGCACGCCCACAGTAGCTTTTCTCCAGACAAGTTCCCGGCTAAGAGGCAGCTCAACACTGGCTCTGTACCTTTCATAGAGTGCAGCCAGACACATATTGGCACAATACTCTCGGGGGGGAAAGGCAGTGTGACAGCGGCTATAGACAGACAGGGAGACAGCTTCACACAGCATGCTGGAAACTCAGGTAAACTCCCACTGCAACGTTCCAGTAATATTTTTATCAGCTGCTTGTGGTTGAACTAATCCATGTTCGTTACATGATAACGTTACAGTGACTGCATTTAGCTGATGTGCTACATCGTCGTTAGCTCGCCTGTCTGCTTTTCAGTAACTAACATACTATCTGTGCATCTTTCACCGGAGGCTCAGAAATGTGAACACAGCTAACTTACATGTACACTTTATGTAACACTTTATAACAGTTAGACAGTTAGTAAGTAACATAAGGTTAGTGGATGGGTCTTCCTTTGTCTTGTCGCCGTTTTGTTCCTGCTTCTATTTATATGATATGAATAGATATATAGATATCTATTGGGCCAACCAATTAAGTGAAGGACAAAAAGAACAATTGAATAATCTAAATACAATAACATGTGCAGGACTGTAATTTTAATTGAATTAACACACAATAAATTTAACAATAAATTGTATGTAAATTATAATAAAGGAAATCAATACAGCGCAATCTTGATTCAACAATTCATAGGAAGGGGTTCCCTGGTAGTTTGTATATTTTGCATTTCATTATCACAAAACCTTCGAAATACTGTATAACTCTCACTACAAACCCCTTCATTTTTGACTCTAATGTCTTGCTTTCATTTTCAAGCTGGGCTGGGGTCACATGGAAGAGGTATAAGCTCTCTGGAATGGACCTCATAGCTTGACATACTGTAGGCCTGAGTAAGCACAGTGACACTGACTCAAACAATGTATGCAGAGGTCCAATCTCAAATCAACACTTACTTTTATGTAAAACAGGCTCACAGAATTAGCTAGTCACATACAGTATGTGCGTGCAGATATGCACACACATGTGCACACACACTTCTACATCAGGTGGTAATTTCAGAATGGGCCCCAAACACACAGAGAAATCAGGGGCTATACAGTAAAGATTAAGTGACTATGAAAAATATGAGACATGGTGTATTTAGAAAATACAGCCGGGAAGAGATTCTAAGTAGACCAGTGTTTTAAAAAAGGATGATAAAACTAGAAATGTAACTCGCATAAAATCAATGTATGACAAGTACCACAGTGAATAAGCTAAGAAAATAACAACCGTTGTCCACTGCTTGGAGTGACTGTCCCTGAATGATGATGTTGTTAAGTGCACAATGCATAATTATCCAGAAGGCTCCTCAGACATTGAACGTTCACAGACTAATGCAAGTAACAAGCATTTTCTTCACAGTGCAAAGTAACTCACCTTAATGCCGTCTTGCTTCTTGTTGAGCAAACTCTTGGCTGCTGTAGAAGGAAAGAAGGAGACACTTCAGCATAAGAGTTCCCAAACAGAGTACTGAGCCTGCGGCTATGCACTAACATGCAGCAAGCATATCAGTCGACAGTGCTTATCTTCAAACTCCAGGTGCAAAATCCAACTGCAAGATCCATAATGCAATGCAACAGATGCTTAGAATGTCATCGTCATTTATGCAAGGTTGTTCTCCTACTACATACAAATTCACATGTGCAGGGCTGAAGGGTGGGTGGTTGACTGGGTGTGTATTTAGCGAGTGATGAAAGGGATAATGTACCTATTGCCAACAGACTCAAACAGCATTCTTAAATTGACATTTGCACACATACACATGCACTTAACCACTAGCGCCCACACAAACAACCCCACCACTATTCTCCTGTATTCAACTGTATTTCTCATGGTGTAGAAATAATCCAAACACTAGATTGCATGTCAAAATGCATGCTGTACCCTTGTCTAAATTTTATTCTGATCTCATATTGGCACTATTGCAAGCATGAGGTTCAATATCGTTCTTATGAATACCAAAAACCTCATCTTCATGCATATGTAATTGGCTATTAGATGAGTAAGACCTATAAATAACTATTGAGTTGGGCCCAACCCCACATATTTCCCTGTCATTTCAAAAATCTTACCTCAAATGGAAACCACAATCCAAACAAAAGAAGGAAAGAAAATTGAAAAAGGAAGAAAATTATGAATAAAAGACTTTACTGTAGAATGGGGAGAGAAAGCAGGCTAGTAAGGGCCTGAGAAAATAGAGACAAGTCAAAAGAAATGCATGCAAAAATGTATGACAAAGCAGAAAAAAAGAGATAAAGTGACACAGCTAGATAGACAGAGAGATGACTGTTTACCAGTGACACCTTTGCGCCTAGATCATAAACTGACTGAAGCCATTAAAAAATAATTTTCAAAGCTTCTATTCATTTTATTGGTTGGCTGCACATTTTTACCTACTTTGTAGTGCCTGTGATCTGTTGTCCTCATGATTAGAAGACACAAGTTCCATAAAGCACCTAACCAAACCTCCAATATTAAAGGCTAAGAAGCATTTCCAGCCTCCTGTTTTTTTTTTTTTTAAATGAATGCTTTAGTTTATAAGATATGTTTGAGAAACCAGCTTTTGGAAACCAGGCTGAGGGAGACATACCTGAGAAGTTTCTTGTGACCAGCAAAGTGGTCAATATGGCTCCCTGCAGTGATAGAAAAGGAAGGAAAGAGGTAATGATGGTGGAAGGAAGGAAGAGACAGAAATAGGAAGATTGATTATAAGGTTACCGCAAGAGAGAAGCGCACAGCAAAAGGGCAACTTGAAGGTTTTAGAGAACAAGTCATCATTTCTAAGTTACCCTGAGAAGTATTGAGCGAGGAAGACAGGTGGAGAAAGATGGCTGGATGGATTGTTCTACATAAATAGAAACATGACGGATTGCCAAACGTCTCACCTTGAGTTTCCTCCTGGCATTGAATTTCTTCAGGCACTCCACAGTCTCCTGCCTGTGCATCATGGAAGCTACAGTGGACCGTTGCTGCAGGAAGAAGATGAGAGGATTTAAGGATTAGGAGAGAATGAAAACAATAGATGGGAGGAATATATGGATGTGCATGTGTTGGCAATGAAACAGGACAGTTATGTGTGTCCATGCAAGTTGGATCTGATGGCATGACTAATGTTATTGGGGCATTCATTTACCAATAATGGTTCATCATTAACTGTATGTGTGTGTTTATTTCTGTGTTTGTATCTGTATTTCTGTTTGTGTGTGTTGCTGCATCTCCGTTTGTGTGTGTGTGTGTGTGTGTGTGTGTGTGTGTGTGTGTGTGTGTGTGTGTGTGTGTGTGTGTGTGTGTGTGTGCGTGTGCCACATACGCAGATCCAGGGATGTTTGAGGGCCTCTGCGGCAGTGATGCGTTTACTGGGGTTGATGGTTAGCATCTTGTTGATCAGATCTTTGGCCTCAGGAGTTACAGTGTCCCACTCTGGGGACGGGAACTGTCAAAAAACAACGAGTGTCAAACGCTCATTTTTAGCAAGGCAAAGGAGTGAACAGACAGAGAATTAGTAAAACAACCATCCTCTAAAGGAATAGAGAGAACTGACAATGTATTATAGTATAGTAAAAATGTGTATTGAAAATTGCATGTTTGTATATTGGTGCAGTGGGGAATAAATGTAATATTTAATCTTTAATGGTCCGTCCAAATTCAAAATTCATAGTGGAAGAAACAAGCGAGCCATGCTGAACGTTCAACACCGAACCATCTGAGAAATAGTATATGTAAAAGCATTTTGGGTTTGCCACCATGGTTAGATAAAGGTAAGGCTGTCTTAAAATGGTAACATAACATTATGACAACAAATTGTGTGTCAGTGAAAGAACAGGATGACATAAATTCTCCGGATTTGAATGTATTTTAGGACCAGACTATGTGGGTTGCATTTTAATTAATTCAAACAAATTACATGTGAGCTCTCATTTGTTCGAACTTGATTTTGTTTTTTTTTTATGACAGCTCTAGTTTATACTGTACGTGTGTGAATGCTTACATCATAGGCCCCAGCCTTGATTTGTTGGTAAAGGCGATGCTGGTCCTCATCCCAGAAGGGGGGGTAGCCCACCAGCAGGATGTATAAAATCACACCTGGAAGAAAGAGACATGACACATTAAGCATGGTAAACAGAAAATACCAATACTCTATACTAACCTATATTATTCCCTAACAAAATTAAATTCACTAATTTAACACTGCACAAAACACCTCAAACAAAATCAAGTGCATTCAAACAGTTGAAGTGACAGAATTTTAATGTTATTTACCACAGGCCCACATGTCCACTGGTTTCCCATACGGGTCTTTCCTCAGAACTTCCGGAGACAAGTATCCCGGTGTGCCGGCAAAACCTGGAGGAGTGATATGGAGGGAGGGAGTAGATGTGGAAGGGTAGGCAGGAGTGGAAAATTCAGTGACTGGCCTGTTCCTCAACTTACTAAATGAGTGATTGATTGATCAACTGATTGGTTGATTGCTTCATTGACCAACTGATTCAGGTTGAAAAATGGATGGATGAATACTCACCAAACCATGCCTGCTGGTCCCCCTGCACCTCGATAGCCAGCCCAAAGTCAGCCAACTTGACCGCCGCCCCCTTCAGCTTACTGGCCAATAGAAGGTTCTCAGGCTGGGGGGGGCGGAGTCAAACAGGTTAGAGGTGAGAGGTCACACGCTCTGGGAACAAGCCGCCCACAGACACAGATCTAAGATCAGATTAGCCAAACCAAATCCTAATCCAAACTATTAGGGGTCTACAATGCTAAACTGCTCTTAAATCAGTGTCTAAGGCAATTCCCTTTCTGCCACACAAATGACAGAAACATAAATGTGCACGGGACCAAATCTCTACGTGACAAAGGACATTTTCCACACTGGAGCTGTGGACTTGTTCCCTCAACCTCATGGATTCTGGGAGAGTGAATTGGTAGCAGACACAATATGCTTGTCCACAGTAACACCAATCCACTGTTAATATCCATGAGTGGGAACAAAGTGCACACTGCAGGGAGAAGGATACAGGAGGGAGGTGTGGTATAACAGGAGACGTGGGTGTAAAAACAAACAACTCAGCCACATATGGGTAATGACAAACACACTAACACAGTTTAGCACAATCATAAATATATGCAAGCACACGCGAGTACACACACACACACACACACACACACACACACACACACAGGTGCAGAAAGGTCTTTGCTAACCTAAGGCCAGTTAGACAGTGTTCTCTGATGAATAATACATTTCCTAACATTTAGAGATTATAAACACAGACAGCCTGTGAGCAGTCAGTTTATGGCAGACATATAACTCAACAGGACACTAACTGACAACTGAACACATCAGCATAATCATTTCCATAACGATGAATAAATCCTCCTGATTATGAAGCATCTGAAAACTTAAAATCACGTCAGCAAAGGACATCTCCCCTAATAAAGTCGACAGATTGGAAATGTCATAAACCATCATGGTTATTCAGATTTGTTTCTCAGTGTTTCCGATGGTACAGTTTTATAACCACAACCCATCCTCTTCCCTTTTTCCTCCACATAAAAAGTCTTGAGAGTTTGTGAGAATGCAGACTAACATTAGAATATTCATGACCTTGGAAAATCTTTCACATCTCAACATAATTTTTTACATAATTATGAAAATAATCATTCTTGAAGTTCAGGCTTGTGATTGCTCCTATTCCTGTCACCATAGCTCTACACTCAGAGTACTACACCACCCCTACCCCCACCCCCACCCACCACCACACACACACACGAAGAGGGCAGCATGCTCTCTGCAACATCCGGGGTAGTATTAGCGGAGGATCCTTATTCTTGACATTGGCAAGACGGGTATTAAGCCCAGAATATCGACTCAACAAGATTCTAATGTAACAATATAGGAAGGCGGATTGTAGAGCCCTGCTTTGAGTCTCTGCAGTTTGAGGATTTGAATGTCACTCCTGCACACCAGAATTGCAGCCAATTTCAAAGCTGAGGTCAAGGTCAAATCAGCTTTAATTGATCAAAGCTTTTAGGGGACTCTATAAGGAAGAATGGAATAATGTGACAAATAAACAAATCTTAATGATGGTATATTACCTCCCATTTGATAAAACAATCTTTGTTTTAAGGTTTATTTCGTCAGATTGTTAAAAAAAAAGTGTGCAGATGCAAAGGGTAAGGACTGCGAGGGAGAGGTGCTCTGTCTTTCTGAATGTTGCCATCTGTTGTTCAGGGTCAGGACCAAACATGCAAACAAACCTTCAGATCCCTGTGGACGATCCCATTAACATGGCAGTGGTGGACACTCTCGAGGATCTGCTGTATGCAGTGGCTGAGGACAGGAGAGTAATGAACAAGGACAGGATTGTGATGAAACAAATAGAAGGAGTGACAGAAAAGCAAGGAAGAAAGGCAGAGAAGACAATTTGGGGAATCATTGAGGGTAAGAAAAGAGAAAACTATCTCATAACAATGTATCATATGTACCTCAAATTAGACTTCTTATGAATGATGCTGTTTTCTTGACGGATGATATTAAGTCAAGTGAAAGAAGGGTCATTTTTCATGTGATTTATTATTACACTATATAGACAAACTTAAACCATGCAGTTGCTATACACTATCTCTCCCTTTCTTTCTCTCTCTCTCTCTGGGGATGCAGTGTTTCAACATAAAGCTGGCAGTGTAAGGTATGCTGTGTATGATTAATACAGGCTATATGCCGTTAATCACTTTTATAAATAACTTTTTGAGATGCCTCAGAGACAGGGCAGCTGTATCCCACCTCTGAGACGACCATATGTGAAGCACAAAAATATACACACCAGTAATAGACAGAGATGCATAATGGCTGCTGCACTCAGCAGTGTGTGTGTGTGTGTGTGTGTGTGTGTGTGTGTGTGTGTGTGTGTATGTATGTATGTATGTGTGTGTGTGTGTGTGTGTGTGTTGTGTGTGTGTGTATGTATGTGTGTGTATGTGTGTATGTATATGTATGTATATGTGTGTGTGTGTGTATATGTGTATATGTATATATGTGTGTGTGTGTGTGTGTGTGTGTGTGTGTGTGTGTGTCCGTGGTGTGTGTGCGGATGCGCATGGGGCTTGGTGCGTGTTACCTGGCATCAGCCTCACTGTAGTACTCCCTGGCTACGATGTCCTCGAACAGCTCTCCTCCTGTCACCCTGTGGAGAGACAGAGAAGACATTGTAGTGCCCATGTTTCTGTATCAATCACTCAGTGTTTTTTAACTGTACACATGCCTCATGTTTTCCTAGACCATAAACCATAAACAGTTAGCAAAAGCCATGTACTTGTATGTATTAATGTTTCACATGTGTGTTTGTGTGCAATGTATGCTTGCCTGGAAATGTGCAAAAAGATGTGAAAACGATTCCACATGTTTCTGGATTTTTGTGTATGGTTTGTATGGGCAACAAATGTTTGATTAAATTCATTTTAATCATGAACAAATTAGAAAATCATTTTTCTATTGACATTTATTTTGTTGAGGAAAAGAGACTGAAAAAAGATTTTATTTAATTTTACTCATGTATAATTGTCGAAATTGTTTTGAATGTTATACCTTTAGATTTGTTAAGTGATCACCACTTGGCAAGTATTTGCCATGTTCTGACCATGATAAATAGTTTAAAACTATCTGGTTTCTTCAACTTTCACTCAGGAGCAAAGAAAAGAATTGGAAAGCAATAATGATTTGACATTATCAATATCAAATGATATTAATTTCTTTTCCGTGGTAACATTTTTGCTGATAATGTCAGATTAAATGACTAACTTAGCTAAATAGCATCGGGTAGGTTAGCTCAATGGGATACAGTAAGTTACTCCAAAGTCTATAAATACTAGAAGTTAGCTCTTAAACACACATATTGTTCATGTACATGATATATATGTAAACAAAAATTACTTATTAATTACTTATAAAGGACTGTCAGTTAAGTTTAACACATAACTTAGCCCCCTAAAACTGTTATTTTTGGTTGTTATGTTAAAGCGTGTGATGCAATATTGGCTTCCTGGTTGCTTCTGATTGGACAACGTTACAGATGTTTCCTAGCAACTGATAAACACATTAGTAAAGTCTTTATTAGCTAAGACAATCCTAAATCATATGTTGCAACCTTGATTAGAAATTACTAGTTTGTTTTATACAGTCTACAGTTTGAAGTAGCTAGTAGGTATTAAGAACTTGGGAAGGACTTTACACACAAACTTTGTAATGGACTTACAAAAAGCCACTGCAACCCAACCCAGCTTCATAACAATAAGAAGACATTTCTATACCCTGTGTTAAGTTGTGAAAATATTATAAGTTATTATAAGTTAGAAAGGAATGACAAAACATGTGAAATTGGTAGGGTGGTTACAATGACAGAGAATGTGTGTGTGAGAGTCTGTTACTCACAGATCAAACACCAGATAGTGGAAACCCTCTTCTGATATGCTGTCATGGAGTCGTACTGTAGAGGAGATTTAACAAAAACACAAAACAAGGGACAGAAAAGGAAAAGAGACAGAAAAAGTCAAATGAAACAGAAAGCAGTCAATATCTCAAGACGTACACTGTCAATACTCATTATTTATGTTTTCTTTTGTGCTGCTGTGCCTCAGAGTTAGCTTGTGAGTTGTCAGGTGTGTCGGAAATACAGTGGTAATATGCAAAGGAGCAGTGTGAAGCACTACATGTAAATAAAGTAGCTTTTTTTGATTAGGTTAAACCTTTGAGAACAACTACGACTAAAAGAACTAGTATTTAGATATTTAGGCAAATGGCCGTTGATTTGTACATCATTGTTTTGACATCTGGGAGCTCAACTTGAATAAGGAAACATAGAAATATTATATCAAATCCTATGTGTGGCCTAAAAATATGATCAAACATGTCAATGCTGATTGTTAAACTCTGACTTTGTTTTGGGCTTAAAAGCAGAGAGCTTATGCTTTTCTTTAAATCCATTCAAACGTTTAAATATTTAATATGAGAAAATAGACTTTCTGACGTGCTTCCACTTTGGTCCTTGATCTTTGCTGCTGTGCTGAAACTGCTACTGTACTAAAGAATTGTCCCATATAATTTCTTTGTAGTACCTCCAATATGTCATATATTGTCTTTTTATTCCTACAACATGTTTTTGGAAGATTTCAAAGTCTGGGAATAAAAGTATTCAATTATAGTTATTCTCAAACTTTAAAAGAGCAGAGTTTTGTTGGAAAACTAACTGGAATGACAGCTGTGGTGCAGATCTGATTAAAGAAATCTGAAATAATGACAGCGAACAAAAGAAAGAGTCTGAGCTGATGACAAAAGAGGAGAGACAGGTTCTATTAGAGGTATAATGAGGAGGAAAGAGAGTAAAGGGTCAGTGGTTAAGAGAGACCGTATACAGCTTCTGTGTCTTTCTTATGACTTAGCTGGGAGAGCACACAGATACATCATCATTAGATACCCCTATACACACACACACACACACACACACACACACACACACAGTTTCTCTCTCGCTCTCACCCTCATAACCGTGTCTAGAAAGAAGATGAATAGCCATAGCAGGATTCACCAGAGACCAGAACAAAATATGTGTGTTTCGCTTGTATCAGCATGTGTTGTTGTGTGTGCATATTTTCAGATCGAGGACTCGCAGCTCACCGATGTTGGGGTGCTTCAGTAAACGACAAATCCTCGCCTCTCTCTCCAGCTTTTGATGATCTAAAAGAAAAACAGAGGAGACGCAAACACAGAGTGAAACAGAGTCAGGTTATTTTTAATGCTCTTTATTATTCCCTGCCATGATTGGCTCTCAGAACAACATCTAACATGAAGTTGGCTGCAAGTTAGTTTTGACTTAGTAGAGGACACAGTGCAGTGTTTGGGCATCATTGTCAGCATCAGTGTGTGTTTGTGTACTTGACATCCACACGTGTGTGTGTGTGTGTGTGTGTGTGTGTGTGTGTGTGTGTGTGTGTGTGTGTGTGTATTGGCTTTGTGTTAGCCTGCTCTTTTCCTTATCAGAACTGAACTGCTGGACGAAAATAATGTGAACTGATATGTGCTTGGTGATATGCCATAAACACACAGGCAACAAACAGAGTGAGCAGCCACAATTCATATTGACCTCTGGGGTTGGGCTTAATATGAGCGCCTGTAATGTGATTGCAGGTTCCTTTTGCTGCCCTCAGAGCAAAATAAAATTGCAAGGATACAAATTTTATTTTTAATTTTACAAAGCATTAGATCATTATGTTTTTCTTCCTGCTAACTAACACAAGCGTCGGGCAGTAATGGATAAAACAAATATCAAAGTATTAATACATTTTTGTAACAGTCAACATTTAACTTAAATACTGTATAATAGGCTTACTTTACTATCGAGAAGACTCCAAATCAGCTGTTAAGTACTTAATCACAAATACAACTATGAAATTTCATGAGCTGACAGTCTTCAGGGAGACAGGTATTAGGGTTAGTGTACTTCCATGTGACCACAGACTGGCTGGTCACATGGCAGCCCTCAGAGAGAATTTCACATCTCCCCTCTATAAGAGCAGACTGATTTTATCTGCCTTGACGTGAAACAAGAGGTGACTCTCAAATCTCCCTGTCAGTAGAAACCAAGGTCCAGTGACTCTGATTCGGAACAACTGAGACAGAGCAACAGTCGTTATAATGAGTGATTCAGTATGGTGTTGAGGTGACCCATTTCAGCTTTACCTCGAGACACACATGCACAAGAGCAAGATAGAGAGAGAGAGAGAAAGAGGAGCAGCAGGTTAAACTTTCTTCCAAATAAAATAGGACGCCTATTTTTCACTCTCATTCGTGTCTCCTTCCTCTGCTCTTCTTGATGCTATGGAAACTGTGGACTCAGAGGCAAGACCGACAAAGAACACCAGGGAGTTTGTTCCCATTATAGGTACAGGTTTCTGTTAGTTTGTGGTGGTGTAGTGCATCTATAGGAAGCGACAGGCAGACACACAGTCAAAGTTAGGGCTGCGGTATACTTAATTATACAAAATGGAACTTGGCGTGCTCTCAAATGCTCGGTAAAAAAGCCAGTACAGTATATTCACTGGGACTGAAAGACTGTTCATCCACACCAGAGGGTGGAGTTTATCAGTCGCAGTGAAAAAGATGAAGCCAGAATGAAATCCCAACAATGACATGCAAAGCAAATTCAGGGTGAGCTGTGGATGCACTACAGTTAAAGCTAAAAGAAATTACAGGAGGAACAGGTTGATTTAAAACCTGCCCTGGTAGAGTTGGTTACTGAAAAAGAGATAGTATGTTTGCTCCCTAAACCATGGATGAAGAGGTAGATGTGTGTCAGTCAGTTTGATGACCTTCCAAAACAAGTGAACCATTTCAATAAAAATCTTTCCCATCACTCCATCCATGTATAAAACGCAACTCATCAAATTAACTAGGCAATAATCAGCCACAAAATGATGAACTTACTAACTCAGTGCTAATACGGGTGGAGCGCTGATTCAGGCCCAGACAAGTAATGACACAATGCTATGAATGAATGAAAAAAAAAAGCAGCATAGCAGCAGATAAACTGGAATTTCCCAAGGTGCCAAGGAGGGTGCAATCAATCGCGTGACAGTGTAAACAAGCTACAGGGTTTGTGAAAGAAAACGGTGTGAAAACTTCTGACAAGAGGCCTGCACACAATGCAGCAAACCGACCCCAATGTGTGGTTCTTTTGTTTGATACGCCAATTTTGATTTAGTTTGAAGTATACTGCCAACCTTAGAGACAAAAACAACAGCAGAGAGACAGACAAGCATTCTGACAGGCAGAGCCAGAAACAAGGGCAGCTCTGCCATTATTTCACAAATTAGCAGGCCCCTCTGAGCAAGGTCACTAATCTCTCCATTTCTGCCTCAGTCTTACAATGTTACTGGATGACATAATCTCTTAGCCTCCTTCTCAGTCTAAAACACAAACTCTGTGTTTCCTTTGCTAAGGTAAAAGATACCCCATCTTTTCTTAATCTAGCACGTTGTGTCACTCAGATGTTTGTTTTTGGTTATACAATATACATCAATCTTTTTTAAGACTAATGTCAGATTGTATGCTGTAACTTTGTTGCAGTGGTTGTGCTGCATGTGCTGGTGAGGAAAGACTACAGATTTTTTCCATTTCACACATACTGTTTTATAAATTGTATAAATAATAGTTTACCTAATTCATACATAATCTTTCATAGAGACACCGACTCACAACAATCAGATACCATGTGTGATTATTATATTTTGACAATGTATTTGAAAGTTTGAAAAGTATTTCAGTCTTCAAGAACGGAGCATTCTTGTACATTTATATAAAGCAGGAAATGTAACTTTCTTATTCAGCTGTAATATTATGAATGCTATGTTTTTCAGCCAACCGTTGGTTTTGAATGTCATAGCTCCCAAACACACAAGCTGATCACCATTAAAAAAATTTAAACCAGTGGGAATGACTGAGTCTTCATTGGTTTAAGGTGCCACTTGATTTGATTAAGAGTTAATCACCAATACACTGAGTTGCTTCCTTTTCCCCCTTGTTTCTTAATATTTTTTGATGAAGTTAAACTTGTTGGAAGTTGTTTTTTTTATTGTTATTCTGCTGAGTATTCAGTTAGTTTAAGGTTCCACTTTATTGCAAACTACTTGTGGTCCATAAAATAAAAGTTTATGTGGTCTTATTCAAATATAATCATTTGAATTATGTGGAGCTGTGCACCAGTCAAAGATGATTTAACACTGGACAGACTGATAAAAAGGCTAAACTCAAGACAGTACACAATGTAAAGATGAATTTGACAGGATGCAATTTAGAGCATTTCCTGGAAGATAGTTCCTTTGTTTAACATATCATGAACATCATCATCAATGATTTTCTGTTGCTAATACCATATATCAGTCACTGGCAAAATTAATAGCACCAATTAGCACATTTCAATAAAATAATCCTAAATAAATAAACAACTTCATGTGTTGCTTTGATATGTTGCTTTTATCTGTAGCAGAATATTTGTGAGTTTAAATAAAATGTTTGTATACTACTAGTTACCAATTTTGCTGTTTTAGGCCTGCAGCAGGACAATAAAATAATACTTTGAGAAAATTGTTTCTCTATAAAGCAATTAAAACACCACTGAAAACACTGCTTTTAAAAAGGTACATACAAAGGTAGTCATGTCAGGTTGGCTGTTTTCCACTGTACTGTACCTATTTGTATACTGTGAATATCTGCCATAACAGCGTCACTCTCCCTCTCCGTCATTTTACACCTCCACTTTTCTTTCTCTCTCACTCTCTACTCTCTCCCTCCTCCACAGGTAGTCCACCTCCCAGCCGACTGGACATCTGTTGTCTAGCAACTCCTGCACCAATCAGAGCGTCGGGCCTCTCCTCTGCAGTGGAACCAGCCTTGCATGCAAATGGCCGACATCGAGAGTTCACACACAACTATCAAACTCTACAGGACTACAGACAGGAAACCACAAATAATTACTACCCACTTTCAAAAAGACGACATGTCATTTGAACACATCTCCTCTGGAACATCAAACCATTTAAACCATTACTCACAGAGAGCACACTGTGTACATGCATTAGGACGGAAAGCAGAAAAAGGAACTTTACAGATCATGGATTGCAACAGTTAAATGCTGAAATGTGTATGTACTGTAGAAGCATAAAAAAAAAGAACATGCAGTGCACTACAATCACTACACTACAACCAATCCCCACTGTTTGTCTGCATTAGATGCTTTTGTTTAGACAGTTGCTCATGCGTGCCATTAAAATAATAACTTTTCATTGTCTCTATGCAGCTGCAAGATGTATTTGAGATGACATTTGAGCTCCAGCAAAGATGATGCCATTGTTTTGGAAGACAGGAGGCTCTAGAAAACTGTGAAATGTATTATTTTCTTCAATGTAAAATAAAACAAAAAGCTAAAATAGTTGACAGCATGTCACTAACTTTGTGAATGTTTTAATGTTTTTGTTTTGAGGTCTGCTCAGCTTTAAGTACTATTGCTTCACAACAAAAAGGGTACTGGGTTTGTCCTGGTCCTTTGTATGTGGAGTGCCCGTGCTCATGTAGTTTTTCTTCAAGATTTCCTTTATGTTTTTAAAGACTCAAAGTTATAAAAGTCAAATAGATTGGAGCACAAAAGTGCCCATAGGTGTGAGTAGAGGTTTGATTGTATGTTAGCATTTTTATTATTTTAATGGGCTAGAAAATCACATTTCTTCACCTAAACCAACTCCTGCTGAGGTCGACTTTGAAATCTGCCTGACTCTCAAAAAGTCTCAGACTGACAACAACGAGTTGTGACTGGCTGACAAAAATGCTTTACGGTATGTAACTGTGTGTGCAAGCTTGAGCCCTACTGCCACTGGCGGCTTTTTGCTTACGTGGTTAGAACTGACAGCAACATTTCTACATAAAGTGAAGCCAATGTAATTGTGCAGACAAATGTGAAGCTAGAGTCGACTGTTATCATTTAGGACTGCCTGGACCTTTTTGGCCTGATCGAAGCGTGTCTGGAAGTATTTTACTACATGTAGCAGTGAATGACTGTTTGTACAAAGTAAGGTGGGTGATTAAGACTTAATCTGCAATGCACTGAGTTGCTTTTGATTAAGTAAAATGTGTCGGAAGTTGTATATCACACTGTTTCTTTCTGCCAACAGATCTGTTGTGAAATCTAACTTTAAGCAGTAGTCACAAGAGGCTTTAAGTGGCAGGCTTGTCTGTTTATGGTAATCACAAAAATGTCTCAAATGTGTCTGTGGAAATGATATATTGCTATATTATAGATGCAGCACATTTAAAAGGCAAAAAAATCTTAATATTTTAGAGGATGTACACACATTTTTCATTGGAGCCTACTTAAATGTAGACTAAACAGAGTGGTGCAGAGACACTGGTGTGCTCTACTTCTGTCAGCTCTTTTGCTGTCTGTAGGACATTGACCTCTTGCATTTGTCACGTCATAAACCATCTTGTCTAAAACATCCTATTTCTTGGTGTCAGCATTGCCTCTGTCCTGCCCAGAATAGGATTTCACACTTCGTACCATATTTAGGACAGTCCAGTTGTCATTTATGTCTATGTTGGTGAGTTGACAGCAAGCCTGACGTAAGTGGAGCTTCCTATACGATCCTATTGTCCCTGTGACTTGGATATGGAGCTCTACAACTTCATGATAACCGAGTTACAAAACTTGATAGCAACACACATATAAGAATTACCTAAGATAAAATAGGACATTTGCATATTGTAAAACTATGAGTATTACTATGACTTAGTAACTATGACTGTTACTAAAGAATATTGAGAGGGCAATGTAGTCCTACAGGGGAGTGGTCTTTATTGCAAAATAAGTTACCATGAAAGTTATTTAGAGTGTGGACTTAGATGCATATGCCACAATGGAAGACATGTACCTGGCGATTCACATCAATATTTCCTCTCACTTAATACATTTCATTGTTTGCTTTTGTGTTATCTGCTTGGAATCATCCTTCCATCCTGTCTTTTCCTGCTGCAACCCTTTCTATTGATCAGTATATGTAAAAACCTAAATCACAGATTGCTGTTAGCTAGTGTAGTATTATTTATATAATAATAATGTTCCAGGACCTGTTTGCTTACACTTCAAGAGTGTTGTACTGAAAAGTTGCTGACAAACTGTCTAAACTCTGCAAGTTAATACCATCACCAGACAAACCAAACCAAATTTTTAAACCCGAGCTGACTAAACCCTCACCTGTATTTCCCCTCTCTGTCTCTCTCTACTGTTGCTTGTATCTCTTTCAGTCAGTTTCTGACGTGTTGCGTCTGCAGCCGCACTGCAGCACAGTGCTGCTCTGTGTGTATGTGTGCGTTTTATTTGCCTTTTGTAGTTTGACGTCCTGTAAGTAGAATACTGCCAGACTTAGGGACAGACAGAGAAGACATAGGCAGACATAGAAAGCAAGAGGAAGAACAAGCAAGAGACAGCGACAAAAATAGAGACCAAACAAACACCAGATGGAGAAAGGTAGTCAAATATGCACAAAAAAACAGAAGAGACAGACAAAGGGGCCAGGATGTGTGGCTCTAGATGGACTGAACTGTACACTTTAAAACATCCTGCCCCTATTTGTATCTTCAGTCTGATTGACCAAGTTAAACAGGTCATCTGATTTCTGGCCTCTTGTATCAACCATATCCCCAGCTCACCGCCTACCTGCAACTTCTGTGCATTAACCTACATACAGTAAACGTAGTACTTCCTCCACTCAAATACAGATTGCCTCTGAACATAATCCAGGCAGCAATTACGTTCGACTCCACAATGTAATTTGAAAAACAATTTACAAGTAACAGTAATTTCTAGGAGAAAGGGTGAGATCCTGGTGCATATATAAAGTATAGTAATCTTGAAAATTCTGATAATCAATGAATAACCGAAAATCATTTATCACAGGAAAATACCAAAGTTTTGTTGGGTGTATCATTGTAAACTTGATACCTTTGACTGTTTTGACTGTTAGTCAGACAAAATGAGCAGTTTGAAAACATCCTCTGGGAACTTGTGATGGGCATAATTTGATTAATCCATTTAAACAATCAATAATTTAATCGATAATGAAAATAAACGTTAGTTGAAGTCCTAACCCTAATACGCATACAAATCGAACCACCACACACCACAGAGTGCTGGAATTGTTCTGCTCCAATTTAATTAAGAAGTTTTAATTAAAAAGATGTAGTGGGGTGAATGTAACATCCTCTGTGGCACAGCAGCTAAGTAGGCTTCCTCCATGCGGTTCCTGCAGAACCCGGGGGTCTAATGAAACCATCCAGGACGTTGAGACATCGTCACCCTCCGCTGGTTCCAAATAGAGTAAGAATTATGAGACTGATAACTCCCTGGCTTTCTCTTCTGAGGAGAAACAAAAGGTGGCTGGTGTCAGAGATAAAGCTGTCCCCCGGAGTATTGCTGGGAGTCTCATAATGTACGGTAATGTCTGCCTTTATCTTATCCAGCGTAATGCAGCCGCACACACATTAGACCAACATGTAAAAGTAGCTTAATCTGAGGGTGGTGGTCTGGAGACATCCTGGCAAGCAGAGACTTAACAACAGAAACGTACAGACACAAATCCACATTTTAAAACACATATATTGACACAAAAAGCTACATATTTAAAAGCAGCAATGAAGCTCTACTGTACAGTGAATTCTGTGTAGTGAAGAGCATTGACATTTCTGCTAATTAAAAAACAGTAATAAAAGCAAGGGGGCTGTCTGGAAATGTTCCTTGTAGAGAAACTACAAGAAAAAACAGCTTAAGAGCTGGCATGGCAGCCAGCAAAGTTTTATCAGTAAGGAAGACAAATACATTGCTTAATATCACTATCTATCTAATTATATGCACATTAAAGTGTGCAAACTTTCAAACAGTATAAACATTAGGCTACTACTGAAGAATACTGAAGAACTCCCCATTGTTGTTCTTAATACTTAAAAGGAAGATTTTACATTTTCTACATGCTACACAGCAAATTGAGAAGAGTTACATTTTTGGTGTTAGAGTAATATGAGTAACAGCAGAGTTAATTATTGTCTGGATAGAGTCAAATCCATTATATTTGACTCTCAATTGAGGGTGGCTGTGAGCAAAACCATACAAATAGTCATTTTCCCCAATCTGGTTACAAAAAGGATCAAATGCATCGGCTACTCGTTTTTTCTGGAGTTTTGATACTTCTTGGTACTGGGCTATTTCGGTCGATACCATAAAGGTATCGCGAACCGATACCCAGTCCTAACGCCAAGGGGTCTTGACAAAGGACTTCACTCTAATGCTTTTCTATCACATATAGTCTATGCTTTCTATGTGTTCATACTCCAGTTTTGATATAGTTCTGCTGGAAAAATAATACGAGCCACATACATAGACAGACATGTACATTTCAACAAGTAGGCAGATGTTTTTCTAATTAATTTTTGATGTCATTATTAACTGTCGCCTCTATCAATTTGTTATCTATCACAGATGTTTTTGGTTAATACAGTAGTTGAACAAGTTAAATTAAGACTGCAACTTCATGAATTCTGAGCACTTGAGGAGGGAGGCCAGAATTAAGATTTCTACCACGAAATGGACAGACGGAGACTGTGGTTTTAGATCTGCTAGAGGCTGCCAGGGAATGTGTGAGGAAGGAAGAAGAG
Source organism: Micropterus dolomieu (assembly GCF_021292245.1). Classification (NCBI taxonomy): domain Eukaryota; kingdom Metazoa; phylum Chordata; class Actinopteri; order Centrarchiformes; family Centrarchidae; genus Micropterus; species Micropterus dolomieu. Next base: position 13,869,981 of record NC_060153.1, on the reverse strand, counting down.
TAGAGAGGACAGGGATGAGAGTTGTCAGGGGGTGGGGAAGGACAGAGGCAGAGAAGAAAAAAGTGAGTGTGAACAGAAGGAGATGCAGTACTCTGTAATTAAGAACTCCCTTGCTTTCTACAGAGTCTATTACCCAGTTAGTCATACTGGTTCCTTCAGGGCTGAATGATCAATTGTTTTTATATTGACATCCTGACGTTTTAAAAAAGTGGTTTTGATTTTGATTACAGCTTACATTATTAACAAAGTTTTAAGAGGTGAAATGTTCTGTGGTGACTGCTGATTTAGGCTGGAACTTAAAGAGCTATCACAATTTAGCTACAAAGAAAACTGTATGCTGTCTAGTTAGTGTGCCTCCCGATACTCTTTGTTACTATCTACTGTATTTATCAGCCAAATTAGGTTTTTGTCGAGTATAATTTTGATGGTGTATACATGGAGTAGACTGTCTTTGTGCCGTTCAAACCGACCAACTGAGGGACAAGTCTCTACATTAACAAACTAGCACCATTTTCATACAGTTACTGCAGGTAACAGCTAGGTAGGTAATTATCAAGAGCAAATTACAAGAAAAGGAAGATTGTCGACAGCTATCTGAATCTCTATGTTGAACCTTTCAGGATGTAATCATTGTTTTCAGTCTGTGAGTCTCTTAAGATAGAATTGGCTTAAGAAACTATAGAGTACTGCTGTTCATTTCAAGTATGTCAGGTGTCATTACGCCAAAGTTAACAATGAGCTTGAAGATTAATTCTTACAACCCTTAAAAAAAATAGTAGTTTGACAAAAATTCTTAACTCAAGGTTCACTGACTAGATTTCTTCCAGAGCTCTCAGGCACATCTAATGGCCTTTATCAGTGGATGGAGTTGGGTCAGTTGTCATCCTGAGTACTAAGCACTGGACAATTGGGCAATCTCTATGACGAAAGCCACGAGATGTGTCATTAACAATTTGAAACAAAAAGTACTATCATACTACTTCTGAATTATACCAAATCCTCATTCTATAGAGAAACTACTGTAAGCTTACTTTGAAATTTACTTACTTTGGAATTTCTCTGACTGGCGGGTTGAAAAGGAGAAGGGGGGAATGGTTTCAAGCTCACAAGTCAGTCAGCAACTGCATCATTTTATCGGATTCTTTTCATTAAAAAAAACAGGAGAGGTTTGTAATTTGGCTCGGGGTAGATGCTTGATGGTTTGTATTCCACCAAAAAAAAAGAAGCTCTGAAAACCAACTGTATTGTACCTGCCGAGCAGCAGAAAGACAAAGACAGAAATTAGTTGGTAAACATAGAGGAGTATGTGACCCCATACTAAAACGTCAGCTACTGCAGGTAGAAAATTAGATAGATTCCTCCCCTTTGTTCATCCTTTAGTTCTTTACACTAACATATTTCAATCTTAGTCTTGTGCGTTTTCTTCCTTATATGCACCGGCATACTGGTTAGCTAGACAGGTGAACATTGACTGAAACCAAAAACCGGCTCCTTTCAAAAGATGGAATATTTTCGAGACCGTTTATGTGTGTGAGAGAGAGTTAGAGACACCAAGAGTGAGAGAATGACCAACATTTATTTTTAGCCTTCAAGTGAGTCATGTGATCCCCCTTCTTCCCACTGATCCCTCCATCCTTTCCTTCTCTCGTATTTCTCTGTGTCTCCCCCTACCTTTCTCTCTCGCACAATCACATCCCCTCTTTCTCTTCCTTCCCTTCACTTCAGAGTGAGGAAAAACAGAGAGGGAAAGCAAGAGGGAAGACAAATCTTTATCTTGCCTAATAAGGGAAAACAACATGAGGAGCGATTTGCAAAAAGAAAACCCACACATAAAAACAAATATATACACCTTAGTAACAGCTATCATCTCTGTTACCATGACACCTCCATATAACAGAAATAACAACAGCAAACGCCTATTACCACAGAAACTATCCACTGTGAAGTAGGGTCAGTTATAGAATGGTGGATCAAGCCAGGAACAACAATAATGCAGTCTCTGCAAAACTGATGGGACTTTACTTACATGGTACACTTTCAATGAATTAAGAACAAGAATTCAAAAAAGAAAAAAAGGGGAGAAAAAGGATGAAAAGCATCATCAGCACTACATCAAAAGCCATATTAAATCACTCTTCCCTCCTTGTACATGTAGTCTTATTCCTTTACCCTATCTCCATATCACTGTGCTACTCTCACAATGCACTGCAATCTTTACACAGTGAGACAAGCTGGCCTTTTTTAAATTCAAAACATCTTTATTGTAATGGATTCAAACAATGCAAACCTACTCAACTGTTGACCATCTGAAAGGGTCACATAGTCAGGCAGTGAGGCTAGTGCTCAGAAACAGCAACAAGGACAAGGACGTCCACAAACACACACAAACAGATGAGTGATTTTAGATACACACACAAGCACGTGCACATGTATACACACACACACACACACACACACACAGCACATCACAAGCAAATACAAAGTGACAAAAGATAGCAGACAGAGTCATGACAGGACACTGACGCATACATGAAGGGAGAGAACAAATATTCAACTGCTGTGAGGGATACAGCGCGCACAAACACACGTACTCTTCGACTTCTGTTTCTTTCTCTGATTATCTGTGTCTCTCCCTCTGCTTCCTATCCTTTTCTTCCACTCTCTCTCTCTCCAGTTTCCTCTCATTCACTGACTCATCTACTGCTCTTAATGAAATGCTGCATAATCAGAATAGCAGATTGCAGGACTGACTGGTCCTATAGGCCCAACACTCATATGTGCATGCATAACCAGAAACACCAAACACACACACACACACACACACACACAGTGCCTTGATCTGCCTGCTTTCCAGCCACCAATCCTACGCTAAACCCTTTTAAATTATATATACTCACACAAGCACACACTTGCATAGACAAACACACTCTCACACAGTGGTGGAGTTGGGTTGGGGGGAGGTCATGATCCTGCCAGAGAGAAGAGAATCAGAGTTAGGGCTAGGGCTTATCGCGGAAAGAGGGTAAGACCATATCTGACACGCCAGCATGCCCGGTACGTAAACCTCTGTACACACACACGAAAAGGGAAAGAGAGAGGGGGAGGGTGTGTGTGTGTGTGTGTGTGTGTGTGTGTGTGTGTGTGTGTGTGTGTGTGTGTGTGTGTGTGTGTGCGCGCATACCCGCAGATCCTCATGCATATGTGGTGAGATAACCCTTTGCAGTATTTTTGGAAAATCTATCCGTCTGCCAAGGTGTCTGTTACTAACACTGCGCTCAGCAAGCGGGAAGGGTCAGCATGGGTGGAAGCGAGACAGAAAGAGGGGAAGAGCGAAGGATTTGTGAGGGAAGAGAGAGGAAAGCAGAAAGAAAATAGATGCAGCATGAAGGGAGCAAAGAAAAGGAGCGATGGAGGAATGAAGGCAGGGAGAGACGGTGAGGAGAAAATGTACACGAAGGAAGGGAAGGCAGAAGTACCTGATGAGCAATCTGACAGTGTATGGTAAATCAAAAAAAAGGGAGAACTGATACTGAAAAAAAAAGCAAAAAATAGGGAAGCAGAGTAAATGCAAAAGAACAGGGAACATGGAGAGGGAGTATACTGAGGAGGAGGGAGACTAGGAGCTGCTGTAAAGGAATGAAAGGTAAAACACTGCAAAGAGGGGGAGGGAGGTACTTGTTAATACACACTACAGCCCCGAAAACATTTGCATCCTCACAATGAAACTATAGGCAGTGGCAGAACAAGCGCAACAATAACAGGCAAGGTAATTGCAAGTAAATTATTACAAATTATATTTAAGTGAGATGGCTCAGCTCACATGATCGTGGTCATTGGTTATCACAGGCGAGCAAGCTGTGACAAAACACGCCATTGGCTAAAGAAATGTAGGAACAGCAAAGGAGCAACGCACCATTGGTTAAAAATCACAAATACGCTGTTGGCCGTTCCTGGGTCATGTGTGTGCTTGTGCATGCACAATGTCTCTGTAAGTGTGTGTGTGATTATGTGTGTGTATCCCAAGCCTAAGGCAACCAGGCCAGCAGCTACAATTACAGTGACGGATGTGAAAGAACTGGGTCGGCTTCGCAAGAGATCTGCCCCTGGGACGACAAGTGCCAGAGCCCTGAATCAATACGGAACACATGCACACGTGCGCTTAAGCGCACATAGAAACACACACAAGGTTGTATGGGACAAACATTTACATAGAAACCAAAGGACAGATATGAATAACACAAAAAGGAAGGAGAACACGTACAGCACCACACAGCACAAAAAGTGCAAGAGGGCAAACGTGGCTACAGCATTTACTTGACATGTACGCTGTGTTCTTCTGCACACATACAGAAAACTTCACAAATATCCAGATGAGCCTCTGCCCCCTTGTGCCTGTCTGTCTCTCACTCACTGACTTTCACTCTCGCTCACACAAACACACACACGTATATAAATGTGTTCCCTCTCAGAGCCCCAAAGCCTGTTTCAGGGGCAGCAATGTTCACAGCTCATCCACACATAGCTCAGTGACACTCGAGACATGTTTTTGTGCTCATGTGTGGCGTGTGTGTTCCTTTATGTGCATGTTGTGTGTTTGCTACCTCTGGCAGAAAGCTTCTTGGTGTTGATGATTTTGGCAGCATATTCCTGTCCGGAGGAGATCTTCACGCACCTCCTGACCACAGAGAATGCGCCCCTGAAATTAACATACACACAGAAATACTACATAAATAATAATAAAATAAATGAACAACTTCAATACCAGCCAAGATACAATCTGAGAGGTATTTTAAAACAAAGGCTTAGAAAAGCAGGGGGTGGAATAAAAAAACTTGCTTGAGGGAGCCTAAGAAAGTGGTAGGAAAGGTCTGAGCTCTTGTTTTTAAACTAGCCAACAATAGCAGCGTGTTTTGCTGTGGAAAAACAGTTTAAAGTGAAGCTAAGCCTCAAAACTAGCTTGACCGGAATCAAGCTAGTCTGGAGGGATCAGTTTCCATGGTAACTTGGATCAAACTTATTGCAACCTGCTTATGAAACAAGAAATCCAGAAAATAAGCCAGATTTACCAAAGTATTGGCTGAGCTAAAAAATTATGTTTTATAGACACATTTCAACCAACTGCACAAAAGCATGGATGCAGTATCTTTGCAGCTACTCACAAAGACACACTCACACCCAGTACCAACAGCACTGTCCTCATCACAAGACCATTAACACCAACAAACATGCCTACCCATCCACTGTTTAAGGCATGTGTTTTTTTTATGCTGTTTCAGGCACATGTATGAAGATCAAAAATCTAGGTCAGCTATATTTGAGGGAGGAGAAGAGCAGAGTGCTGCATCTCTCATCTCTAAATGCAGCCATAGAGCGGTCCACCTCGACTCTGCAGCCACATAGGCCGCTTTGCTATTCAACCTCCAGCTCTGTCTGTGTATGCCTTTTCTTTCAAATAAAAATCTGTTCTCATCCTGTGTAGCTCAGGACAACATCAGATATCAGAAAACAGTTAAAAGCATTTGGATACAGACACTAAAGAGACAAAGCAGAGAATCCTCATTACCTCAAGTGAACCATGTTCTTTCACTTCTAATGGCTGACAACTGTGGTGTAATGTTACTGTACAATGTTATTTGATTAAAACAATGCTAAAATATGAGAAATAACTGAAGCTTTGTACCTATGTAATCTATAGCTACTGGTGACGTGTAGCATTAACATGTTATCTAACATCCTTTGGAGCGAGCAGCTTGCCACTGAAGCTTACCTCTACTTTATTTTATAGAGGATTTGGTTAAGGAAATGATCATCGCATAACATGTTACATAAGAATTTTACTTGACTATCCGGTGTAGTTGGGCACCGTGACGTGCTTATGCTGTGTCTGTTTTGTACAGTAGGCTACTACATGACAGGATGTGTAGTAGCTGCACAGTAAAATGACCTGCACTTTGCGTTTGAAAGAAAAGTAAAGGCAAGCCAGTTGAATCTTAGTTGGGTGATTTGTTTTTAATGCATCAGTATAAATTCATCTTATTCACTTTACTAACCTTTCCAACATCTTCCAGCACTGTGATAATATCTCCTGAAATAATTCAAACATTGTGGTACTTTCATTTTATCAGAACCAGCTGGTATACTGTACTGTATGTAGGTGTGGGGGAATGGTGCAGGCACACTGTAAAGGGATCAGGTGAGTTAAAAGCTACTATAATGCGATATAAAGCAATGTGGCTGCATTATTAATGACAGATGGTGTAAGATGAACACAGTGTAGGATCATAAATGCAGGTGTGGGGGGCTGAGGCTGTAGTTCCTCTTCCTCACTAAAAACACTGGCTTTCATCAAACCGGGTGACATAGTGATCAATTGTTTCAGTCAGGACGCTAAGTTGGAGACACTGGGTAACTGGGAGCACGTTTCCATCTCTCTCTCTTTCTGCTTTGGCTGAAAGTCAACACCAGAGTGCAGACATCTGGGGGCTGTAAACACCGACCACGGGGTGCTGGGTTGGCAGACTGCAGGTCAGGCAGCGCATGACCACACAGGTACAAATATGCGCGATAAGAAATAATAATGAACGAGCGCACACACGCAGCTTCCTGGATCTTTCTGTGTCTCTCTCAGGGTGAGGAATTCCCTGCCTGTGTCTGATAATTGACCGCAGCTCGGTGCTTGGCTGGGTCATGTGTTATCGCCAACTACATAGTTTGCTGTCGCATTACCGAGTGTGTATTTCTGTCACGCGGGAGTAGGAGGAGGATTTGAGGAGGGGTGAGAGATGTAGAGACGGAGGGGGTAGGTTACCAAATCTCAGCATTTCACACAACCCTATGCATTTCACCCCGGTCCGCTTAACAACAAGGGGGCTCCTCACCCTCCAGTGGCACCAAAAGGTAGAATTGCAACATCAGTGGCTGCACGTGATGGAAATGACGACACGCTCGTTTCGACATCCACTTTCATCCACGCAAAACGCAAGCCGGGCTTCTGATGTGGGTATCAAACAAACAGGATGCCATTGCACAGGCCTGCATAGGCTATAGCGTATTTTCTCACCCTGCATCACAGGTTTCATGGCTACACTATCAATAGCGCGCACACTCACACATACAATAACGCACGGACACAGAGCGCGGAATCCGCGTCCCAAACCCGAGGCGGCCTATTACATAACAGGCTGACATTTCAAACAGAAATGATGCCAGATAATACAAAAAAAGCTTCCTTACTTCCCCAGCTCCTCGAACAGCTGATATTCGTCGGTAAATCTCGTGCAGATAGTTAACGCCATCCTGAAGGAGGTGCCAAAGGGTGTGCGGAGACGCGGACAAGGTACACTCACAAACAGTATCCACCACACACAGTCGTCAACGCCGCCCGGTTTTGTCCTGGACCTGCAAACCAAACGGAGGGATTCATGCACAGCTGAAGCGCATCGGCGAGAGCTCTGGTGGGATGATATAATGTAAATACACTGCCTGTGAGTGCTTCAGTCTGGGCAAGAGAGCTTCCGGCGTTATAGCTTGCTGTGTCTTTATTTTCTTCACATGCAGCGACTTTTCACAGCTCGTAGACGCAACATTGTGTGTGCATTGTCTCTGGTGGGTGTCAGTCCAGCGCTGTGAGGAGAGTAGTGTCTCTGCGCGCATCAGACGCCGCACCACCGCACCTACCCCCTGCTGTGCGCTGAGACCCGCCCCTTTTCCTGCATCCTCACATAGGACAATTACAAATAATAATAAGAATAACAATAGTAGCTACTATAAGCTTAATATTAATGTACCTTGCTGCCATTCTAGAAAAAAAACGACCAAACATTTTATTTAAAATGACATTTACAAGGGGCTAAAAAAAGTTGATTATTATAGCGTTTAAATTAAAGCTGAAGCAGAAGTAACAAACTGTATTAATGATTAGTAGATTAGCCTACATGTTTTCTCTTGTAGTTATGGAATTTGTTGTGAAGGATCCGTAACAGCACATTTGTGATAATATTATCATGTAAAAGTAAAGTCGGTACTTAGTTATCATATGCAAGCCTGCTGGGGTAGGCAATTTATTGTAGAAGCATTTTGTTATGGTGTGGGGACAGAGTTGATCCAAACGCAACACTCAGGATGAACAGGTTTTATTGAAGGGAAAAATGGGGTTGAGGGAGTGGAGGTGAGGGAGAGGCGGACGTCGGGGAAAAACGGGCACGGGGAACCGCGGAGACTGAGACAAGGGAGCCGGGGGCACTGGGGACCGAGGAAGTAAGGAGGCACGGGGAGGAGCCGGGAGGACGCCGTGGAGGAGGTCCGAGGGGAGAGGGCAGAGTGGCGAGCCCAGCTGACGGAACGGAGTACGGAGGTGAGTGAACCTGGAGGGGATACAGACAGGGTTAGAAGCAGGGAAAACAAAGTACAAGGAAACAGTGACGACGCAGAATACTCAAGAGCTTGAGTGGTGAAGTGGCACCGGGTAAGGAGCAACAACAATCAAGCAGAGGTTGACTGGAGAACCGGGGTAGAAGTACTGTCAGAGATGAGGCTGATTGCTGGTAGGTGTGGCAGGCAGAGGAGGTGGCTGACGAGGTGCAGGTGCAGGTCGTTGGCTGGGCTCAGGAGCGGGGGGAAAGAGAGAGGGAGAGCACACGCAGGGGAGGAGACACAGGGAGGCAGTCAGAGTACAGGAAAACAAAACACCAGGGGAAAACAGAATCACAAAAAAAGGAGAAATAAACAGGACACTCACCGTCAGCCGGGCTGTCACCACAACACATTTTTTGTTATAGCCTATTGTTGAAACTATCTTTACATCCTGACAGCAATCAATAAATCAAAAGCTTTGACACAAAAAATAGGGGGAACAGCAGTATATGTGGCTGTTGTCAGACTGTAATAAGCCCTGCCAATCATTTCATTTAGATGAAGGAAATACACAAAACTTTATTATTACTTTGATCTTGCCTTACTAGTAGTCATAAACATCATTATAACCTCCCATTCCTTTAAAGACCCACCTTACTGGTCTAATCCCTTCTGTGGCTCTGGAGGGACTTTTGTAACCCTGACAAAGTCATCCGGGTTATTCCAGCCCTGGGACTGCACACTTTAAACAGATGGCTGGCTCAATTACAAACTAGGGTTGTGGAATAGAGCTAAGACTAAATATTATTTTCATTATCAATTAGTCTGAAGATTCTTTTTAAATGTTTACAAAATGATCATGACAACTTCTCTAGCCCAAGTTTCCAAATATACATTCCTTATTTTTATAGCCAAAACCCAAACATCTTCAGATTACTATCAAAAACAAATACAAAAAAACAGGAAATATTCATATTGGAGAAGCTGGAACCAGTTTGTCTTTTCATTTCTTAAAAAAAGAATGACTTGTGAGTTTTAAACACATGCACATTAACCAGGCAGGTTGTGTCTAATGAAAGACGATACAAAGTTGCATTATGGAAATGAAAGGATCCAACATTTTTGCAGCCTTACCCATGCTGCTAAAATTCAGAAAATTTCTGCTATGTTTTAGGCCACTGTTTTTAGTCTGTCTCTTGTGAGCCCTCCAAATTAATATAATACAATAAGTTGAGTGAAACATTAAATTGTTGGAGTACCCTTTCAGCTCTTTTTTAATTTTAATTTGTAAAATGATAATTTTCTTTGCTGTTGCAGCATCATTCTAGAGATAATAATATCTGCAGGGGTTGGAAGGTTGATGCAAATGCAATAGCAAGTGCACGTGACTGTCTAAATTTAAGTTTTAAAACGGTTACATGGGTTTACTGGTGCAACTAAAAGTACAACCAACCTCTGCACAATCTCATCCAAATTTTTTATATACTATACCCGTATAAGTAAAAATATGATGTCATCACATGAGCAGCATCATGTGGTGTGGCTCTACGCTGGTGACTACATCTTTGACAACGGCAAAGAAGAAGACAGTACATATGTAGATATGTCAGTTACTAGAAGATGAAATTATTGATTGATGACTATATACGTACTTAAAAGGGACATACAGCAAACTGAAAATATTTAAGAAAAGAAAAAACAAAGAAATATCAATTTCAATTTCATTTAAACTTTTTTTATTAAACAATAGGTATTCAGCAGAGCTGAATAATTTAACCAAGATGCACTTACATTCCATAAATACATCAATAAATATGAAAATAACACAAAGTTATAGAAGATAACAGTTATGCAAACACTAGTGACATATAAATAAGAACATACTTGTTAAATAAATTACATGTTTGATACAAACATAAACTTAGTGGGTAAAAGTTGTTGTCATTTTCAACAGCTGATCAGGACAGTGGGATGGCTTCATCATCTTGTCAAAAAAAATACTTTTTGGGACATTTCATTTGTCTTTGCAGTAAGTCCATCACACTCAATAAACACATCTCTCCCAGTCTGTTCAACGTCTTTTGCTGCAGAGAAAAGAAACAGAAAATAATTAATTTGTGTTTTATAAAAGTGAACTAATAATCATAAAAGTAGATTTTAGTATCTATGTGCCATTATAAGGTATGATTTGCCTGTACTTACTTGGACAGGATCTTCTGAATCACTTTCTTCACCCAGGGAGCCTCTGGGTCCAGGCAAACCTCTTGGCCTGTCTTCTTCAGAGTGGCACTGCATCACCAAGCAAGAAACAGAGAGGCAGTCAGAATATGTTGATGAAGCCAACAAGTGACAATAACAAAGTAAAAAGTATCAACATTATCACTATGCAGATGGGATGAAAGCTTGGAAATTAAGACTTACATGATCTCAGTCTCTTCACAGTGGGAGTTGGCAGGAATCAGCTCCACCTTGGCAATGTGGCGGCCAATGGGTTTGCTCTCTGTCTGGATGCAGCGGCAATGGAGCTCTACACCCAGGCTCCTCAAACTCATCCCTGTTAGGAGAAAGGAGTCACATGTGGTCACAAAGTGCAACAGTGTGTGTTGTTAACTCTTGATGCACTGAGGAAACGAGGACAGCAGAATGTGTGCAGTAGTGGCAGTTTAAATGCTCAATACTGTTACATTAAATTATTGAATGACAAAATAATTTTACCTTCACTGATGGCCAGGAAGGCCAGGAGCACCACGATAGAGGTGACAATGACTTTGCTGCTCTTCATGTTGACTTTTACAAATTCTGCAATAATTAAAACTAAAGGCTAAGAATGTCCTTCAGAAAGCTATCCGATTAAGCCTGAAGTACTGTATGAAAGTAAAGAAAGTGGGTTTTTTTCTCGTTCTTCTTTTGCTCAATTGCGTCTCTCCTCTACTTTTCCTTTTCTTGGTTCAGCTGCTGTGTTGCTCTGCTGTTTGAATCTAGCGCTGAAGAGGAGAGTTTCAGCTTTATAGCTCCTGGAAATGAGTCACTTCCCTAGATCAGGAGTGTTGCGCAAGCTGGGACTGTCAGCAGCCAAGTGGGAATTTACACTGTAAGGAATTTGACTGACATATCTAATTTATCAAGAGAACTCATGGGTCAACATGTGTCACTGGAACAGGGGAGATTCAGTTGGGGAAAACGCAGCGACTAAACATCTGCAATAAATCCGTTCATGTGACAGGAATGTTTGAGAACAATTATTTGTAAATTAGACATATTGCACAGCGCATGCCACCGTTGCTCACATCAAGCTCACAGATGAGCTGTTGTTCAACTGCTAGCTGATTCAGAGATGACATGTAATAAAATTACCTCTAAGGTGCAATCTGTGACTGAACTGCTGATGTCATCTAAAATTGCATTTTCAAGAAGGGACATTTGTTGTACCAACTGTCCATTCATGAACTCCGTGTTGGCATGTCTCTCACATACTCAGCTACTTGTTATTTTGGTTCAGTTGCTGTTAACATCTGGACAGCTTCAACAGCTGCAAACAGCTAGAAAGCTGCTAAAACAATAATGCTATTAAAACACAATAACAAGAATTCAAACACTGCCTTGCACACACTGCCATGTTCACTGCAGTTAAAGATCAATATAGCAAGTAAGCTACCTACTGAAGATCATCAAGGTGACTCCTGACTAATGTGCACTGAACTGGTAAAGCATGTTATTGGTATTTAGAGAGAGACAGAGAGAAATACAGTGTCTCAAGTTTTGTTTTTCAACCACTTTCCAAACAATCTACCAATTTAAATAATACAGTCATAATAAATTAACAGTAAATATAATCACAAAGAGAAACATTTGAGTTTGTTATTGCAAGACAAATATGACAATAATTAAAAAGGTCATATATTGCTGGCTCATGCATGTGATATTCCTAAAGCAAGAGCAGACGATGTACCAACAACTTTGGGACTGAGCCTGACGCAACCTCAGCAAGCTCAAACACATCTGCCCGCAGTTACCACGTCAGAAGGAAGTATGGAGTCACTTTTGAATGGGGGGGGGGGGGTAATCTTGCAGTTTTGACACACTGATTCTTCAATTGTTGCCCCATTTTAAGACATGATTCAAAGCTTTTGGACAGGAGACAAAATTATGTCTGTTATAACTGAATAAAAAAATTATTTTACTTTTCAGGAACTTTAGTTTTCAGGAACTAAAATGTATATTAGACCGCCTAGAAATTATGACCAGATGTCATCTAGAACTAGACAATGTCATTTTGTGGTCATCTTTGCTAGACCATACTGAAAAGGAAACCAGATGTGAATGTAACATTTGGTTAAAGACAGCATGTGATGAACTTCACGGGAAAGTTTATGATTTAAGTGAACTATATGGTTTGATGGTATGACAGGCAGCGTGTGACCAAATCAGGAAACAGATTTTTATCAATTGGCCTTCCCCCAAAATTTGCTCTGTGGTGCTAACATCAGATGATCTTTAGAATGGAAAATATAGTGAAGTCTTTAGGGTTGTGCGTATTTCTGGTATTTCCTGTTTTCATACATAGCAATGGCAAAGACCAATTGTGAGCACTTTTATTCATGTAACTGATTTGCAAGATTTAATATTGCAGAGCGGAACACAGGCACACATGCACAACAAGGGAAGCAGGCTCTATAGCTTCATGAAATCATAGAGGAAGTATGTTGAAATCATCTTTGACAGTATGATACATTGATGTTTCGATATTCCCAAACTTCCCCTTGACCTCATCTAAACTTACAACATTGAAGAGTAGAAAGCGCTGTATATGTGGTTAATATTCAACCTCAGACTAAATTCAAGCGGCCCTGCAACGTGATCATGGTTTATCATTTACAGGAATAGCATGTTATTATAAATTTAACAGGGAAAGTTAAGAGTTGGCGTGTCAGTTGGTAGTTTGCTACATATTGATTGCATGCCTTGTCATTATATTTAACCCTTAAGAGTTCCTTAAAAAAAAAAATTAATTGTCCCTCGTGACAAAACATGGCTCCTTCCCAAAAACTGCTGTAAAAATGTCATAAATTAATATTTCTTTCCACTTTAAACGAGTCAATCTTTCAAAGCTACCTGAGCCTGAAATATATATATCAAACATTAATTATATTTGGGGGATTTTAACCCTTTAAATGCCACTATGTTTACAAAACTCCACTGTGTTTGTTAGGGGAAAAAACAAAAAAACTAAATAATTTCCAAAAAATACAATTCAAGGAGTATTTGATTATTATTATTATTATTATTATTATCAGGGCCTGAGATGGGTCACTTATTGGCAGCAACATTGATTTTGATGCATTGTTGGGTTTTTTTGCAGTGTCAAATTTTAAGAAAAACTCACACATTTGTCCCTCGTGACAAAAAATGTCACCTTCCCAAAAACTGCTGTAAAAATATCATAAATTAATATTTTTTTCCACTTTAAACGAGTCAGTCTTTCAAAGCAACTTCAGCCTGAAATATACATATCAAACATTGATTATGTTTGGGGGATTTTAACCCTTTAAATGCCATTATGTTGACATAACTCCACTGTTATTTTATTTAAAAAAAAAACAAAAATCTAAAATAATTTCCATCATAAACAATTAAAGGAGTATTTGATTATTATTATTATCAGGGCCTGAGATGGGTCACTGATTGGCAGCAACATTGATTTTGATGCATTGTTTTTTTTTCTGCAGTGGCAGATTAAAGTTCATAATCTTAGTTTATAATGATATATGATAATTTCCAGATTCTCCTGTGTGCTGTCTTGGCATCTCCAAAATGACTACTCTTGCACTACTGCTCATACTTACACTATTAGGTAACTGATCAATTGTTTATCAACACAAATAGTTGGTCAGCCAATCACATGGCTGCAACTTAATGCATTTAGGCATGTAGACGTGGTCAAGACAACTTGAGCTGGAGTTCAAACATCAGAATGGTTGTTGTTGCCAGACGGGCTGGTCTGAGTATTTGGCCCACAGCAGCAGAAGACCACACAGGGTGCCACTCCTGTCAGCTAAGAACAGGAAACTGAGGCTACAGTTCTCACAGGCTCACCAAAGCTGGATAATAGAAGATTGGAAAAACGTTGCCTTGTCTGATGAGTCTCGATTTCAGCTATGACATTCAGATGGTCGGTCCAGAATTTGGCGTTACCAACATGAAAGTATGGATCCATCCTGCCTTGGATCAGTGGTTCAGGCTGGTGGTGGAGGTGTAATGTGTGGGGGGAATTTTCTTGACACACTTTTAGCCCCAGTGACCATTGTATAAACGCAACAGCCTACCTGAGTATTGTTGTTGTCCATCCCTTTATGACCACAGTGTACCCATCTTCTGATGGCTACTTCCAGCAAGACAATGCACCATGTCACAAAGCTCAAATCATCTCACACTAGTTTCTTGAACATGACAATGAGTTCACTGAACTCTAATGGCCTCTACAGTCACCAGATCTCAATCCAATAGAGCACCTTTTGGATGTGGCGGAAGGGGAGATTCACATCATGAATGTGCAGCTGATAAATCTGCAGCAACTACTACTTCTACATGATGCTATCATGTCAATACGGACCAAAGTCTCTTAGGAATATGTCCAACACCTTGTTGAAAATATGCCACGAAGAATTAAGTCCCTGTCTACACGAACACGGGTATTTTCAAAACCGTGACTTTTTCTATGCGGTTTGGCCGTTCGTACCGTACACATGGAAACATAGTATCAGGTCACTGAAACCAAACATTTTTGAAAACCCCTGCCAGGGTGAAGATTTTAAGAAATGCTGCAAATGTTGCAGTGTTTTTGCCTTGCGATGTAAGAGTGTGTGCACCGTCATTTGCTGTGTTTGATGTCAGATTGTGGGCCACTGCCTGCTTTGTTTACGATATTATTAGGCACTGATTGGCCAACATGGCTTTACGGTTAGGGTTATATTGCCTCCTGGTGGTTTGGCATGCTCTTGGCAGCGCTTGATAGCGTGTTTTTTCATGTAGACAGAGATTTTTTTTGAAACAGAGGTAAAACTCCGGTTATAAAAATACCCGCATCTGTGTGGACAAGGCCTAAGGCAGTTCTGCATGCAAAAGGGTCTCCAACCCGTTACTACTAAGGTGTACCTAATAAAGTGGCCGGTGAGTGTATAACCATGGCTGCAGTGCACCTGCATAAATAACCTGAATGAGAACAAAAACAATGTCCCAATTTTGTTTTGGTTCTCGCTGCTCATCATTTTCATTCCTGGATTAGTTCATAATGCAGAGTGTGGCCTTCAAAGAGAAAAGACTTTGAAGATGAAGTTGGACACACACGTGCGCATACACACACATATGCACACACACACAGACCTTTCTTTTACACAGACACCATCATCCAACATCAATATGACACACACACAGGGGCAAGACACCCTCGCAGAAAACAGCTAAAAAGTGTGAAATTTTGCTGCATACTGTAAAAGGGAAAACAGTAGCACAAACTGGTGGACAGATATAAAAATAAAAAATTTAAAGCTAGTAGTGCAAAATGAAATATTAACATAAAGGAATGCATCAGTTTAGGTTAGGATAAATGTGGGATCAAAAAAGGCATTTTCAATGGTTTTCTATGGGGCATTTTTTGTCCTAAGGGACGAATGTGTCGTTTGCGTAGTTAGCCTGTTATGACCCTGGGGTCATATTTTGTTGTTTGTTTATCTCTCCTGGCACTGTCAGCTGTTCTCCTCCATTAGAGTGTGTGTGTGAGTGTATGCAGGTACTGGAGAACAGGTGGACACACTGGATTGGTCTGGTTGAGCTGATTGGAGCCTCCTGATTGGGCACCTGGATGACAGCAGCCATCTTAAGCCCTACTGACAGGAACTCTCCCCCTCTCTCTGCCATTCCCAACCTGCCTGAGGACTGTGTGTTATGTCTTTGTTTATTGTACATAGTGAACGGTAGATTACTACTACTACTAGATTGTAAGTAGTTTATCGTAGTCCTTCTGATTGTCTTATGACAACCTGGTTTTGTTGGCTTTGCCATTTTTGTTGCTATGAAGCAATTTCCTTTGTCGTAGCTATATTGTGTCAGCTACTAGCAGTGAGTAGGAGTGAGAAGCCCTTTTTTTTGTTTGCACCGCTTTCTCCTGTTTTTGGACTTAGAAGCCTAGTTTTAGAGCTTTGTCTTTTCTTTACCTTTTGGTTTTGGGTTTAGGAAAGATTTAGGTTTTCTTAGTGTTTTCGTTGTTGTTTTGGGCACTGCTCATCTCCGATGTATAATAAAAACTGCTAAATTGTATTTGTTGTGTGCTGGCCTTGTTTGGGAATGGGAAGAGTGGGAGGCCACACATTTATGTTACATCCAGGACACCCCTAGACCTTGGGACGTAACAAGCCATTTTAAGCTTTTTTTTTTATTTCTTTAAAAAGAATATCCTCTGGCAAATTTGAGCTACATACATTCAACACAGCCAAAATTGGTACAAAATGTCCCGAGGAACTCTTAAGGGTTAATGCAGATATTCAAGATCTCCAGAGGATGAATCCTATTAACCTTGGCAATCCCCTGATTTTCTCCCCTGATGTGATATAGACATTTATGTTCACCTCAAGATGAATTGAAATAAGCCTAACTTTATTGATAAGGGCTTTTATCAGTTTCAATTTTTCTAGCAGTTTATGGAAAACTACCTGCAAAACTATCAGCCTCAGCTGCATTTAGAGTTTAGTGAAACTTTATGTTAGAAAGTGTTAGCATACAAAAAATCAGCTGCACCGCTCCACTCACCTCAGCACAAATGGGTTTAGAGCCGGGAAAATACCTAACAAGTGCAAAAAAAGACTTCCACCTGATGAGCACATCGCTTTGCAACTGCTCTGCCGCTGACTTTGTGATGGTATAACCAATGGTGTCTAGAGCACAGGAATATATCAGCGTACTACTCAACACAACTTTAACCTAGCAAGTAAACTAGGTAAAAGGAAGGTTAAAACACAGAAGATTCAACGGCCACTAGGCTATGTCAATTAAACCTCCCATTTAGCAAAAGGGGAGAGGTAAAGGCGGGAGACCCCATTTACACAAAAGGGACCCATGAAAGTGAGTGTAGGAGTAGCCTAAAGAAGGTCTCAGACATTCCATATATTGACTCTGGAGGCCTAAAATGTCAGGTTATGACTATTTACACATATTTTGTGTAATTATAATCCTACATATTACATATTTGTTAAACATATGACTGCTCTATAACTGACTCTGCTACACTGGCATGAAAACAGGGCCCTTGGTCTTTGTTTTTGCACATATTGCTTTCATCAGCATTGGGATAATGTATATAACATTGCATAGTGCATCAAAGTATTGCATAGTATTCCTTAACATAGCTTAGAGTATTGTGGTGTAGAGTATAATAGTGGACATTTAGAAAGAGGTTGCTCATTCTGATATTCACTGCCTTATCCTAAACTGTGGTTTGCAAACCAAACATTGACACACACACAAAGAACCGCATACTGATAGCAATGAGTTTCAGTTTCAGGAAGGGAAAGTTGGCAAAAGGAGAACCAGGGAGCCAGTCTCTGGGGATTCCGGGAAATATCAGGGACTTTTTGAATTTACAAATCGCCAGATGAGGGGATGAAGATGGATTTGCTTTTTTCCCCTTACAAAAAACATTGAGGAGGAGTATCTATATGAAAGTGGGTGGCCCTGCAGGAGTTTACATTCCACGTGTGTAAAAAGCAACTCTGACGTTAAGCTTCATGCCAAGACAAGCTTGCCGGAATGTCATAACCTACCTCTACATGTTTGTCTACCATGCAAAGGCTTTAAATCTTATTTTTGCATGCACAGTACAGTTATATACAGCACATACGCAGTACATATTTACACTGACATTAATAAGTTACAAACTGCCTTATTCTTGATCTTTGATTGGATTATCTACATGTGTTTATACCCAGAAAATCATTTTCTATTTCTGTACACTTTTGTGATTCATTTGAGGGAGAAGAGAAACAAAGTTGCTGAGTGATATTGCAGGGCTATTTCCAAGTTCTATTTCAAAATTCTGTAATACAACAGGACGGACACGGAGAGCATACACACACTTGGTTTGGTGCAGATGTCCAAATTCCAGATAATTTCCAATTAAATAGCCTTGGGTTGCCAAACCTCAGTTTAGTAGGGTGGAGAAGAGTATCATATTGTGTTAAGCACAAACATCCAAATTCCAGCTTTCTTCCTGCTATGTGTGCTCTGTCACAGCAGAGACCATTTTCATAGGAAAAGGGGTTTCTCATAAAAACAATGTGTCAAAATTTCTTCCCTGCTTGCTAACAAGACTAGTGCAGTCAGATGAAGCACATTTTATCAAAATTAATTATATATTCTGTCTTTCCTTCTGGATTACAAGAGCAGTAATAAATGCACTACTTTAGTCCAAAATTTAAAGCGCCCTCTTTCCTGAGAAGTATTAAAACTGAAGGAGGGGAAGAAAGGGAGAAGAAAAGGGCTTACGGAGCAGATGTGTATCACAGTTTATTGCTGCAGAGGTTGAATGACTACTGACTAACACTACTTCTATCTCTGACTTCAGTTTCAGAGCAGATATGTCTATTATCACTATTGTGGCACTCCTGGTCATCCTGTCCATCCAAGAGGGTGAGTCTAATGTTTCAATATTGTTCAAACATATAAAATGTCTTCTAAATAAATTTCTTTGTTGCGAGCACACATGTACTCCTGTGCTTTCTGTCAATTGCCTGTTTCTGATCCGCATATGGAAATCAGCAGTATGTTTTACATTGTTTCCGGCCAGATATTCATTTCCTTTTCTGATCTCTCACAACCTCAGGTACATGTCTGGGGGATCAAGGAGTGAATCTTCGATGTCGATGCATCGCCAAGGAGAAAAGGCCCGTTGGACGTTACATAGGACAGGTGGAGGTGCATCCTGCCAGCTCACACTGCAATGACGTTGAGATAATGTAAGCCCTGGGGCCAAAGGTCAACATCTGTTTTTTTCATGTGTACTCACAAAACTTTCAAAACACGCCTTACGGGATGTCTTATGCGGCTTATGGGATATATTGCTGTGTCTGATTTCTCTGACCTGTCTTCATTCCTGCAGTGCCACTCTTAAAAAGAATGGGAAAAAGATTTGTCTGGACCCTAATGCTCCTTGGGTCAAAAAAGTGCTTAAGAAGAATGTAAAGTAAGTCAATATTCATAACATACCTTAAGTGAACAAGAAGTATTTGAATTATTTAAGTTCAGGGTAAACACTTGAGGATTGCACAGTCTTTATATACAAAGAGATTTTATTACCTTAGGGTCGACTGAAAGGTGACACTGACTATGTTATGGCAGTTCTATAAACAGTAATTCATTGTGTTTACAGGAAAAGGATGTTTAAGATGTTTACAGAAGAGTATTTAAGTAATCATTTCTCCTTAACATGGAACTTTCCAGGAAGCTGGTTGACCATTAATTTCATATACTGTCTAATAAATATGTGGGGAGGGGGGGGGGGGGGGGGGGGGGGGGTAATTGATAAACACCTGTGTGTGTAAGTGAAGTGATAATACGGTATACGTACCTTTTTTAGGCAAACACGATGAAGAACAAACCTTCACGGATTTGGCTTGGATAGAAAGAAGGACCTTTTGGAAACACATTTTCACTGTTAACTGTTGGCTTGTACTGACAGAGCACAAGTATATGGAGGACCAAAACTAAATATATATATAAAAAAATACATTTATCATAATTAAATAAATTAATGAATATATAATTATATAATATAATGATTGAATAAATAAATAATTATATAATTAGCAACATAAATAAATCACAAATTAAATGAGACATTAAATACAATTAAATTAAATATTATTTATGTATTTATTTAATCGTTTATATATATTTATATTAGGACTGGGCACGTTAACGCGTTATTATAGCATTAACGCATTAATTAATTTATCACACGTTAACACGGTGTTTATTATTTTTATTATTATTATTTTGAAAGTCTGTTTCTGAATACACATAGCCTACAGTCAAATCATGGGTCACAGGAGGGGTGGGATGTTGATCAACCTGCAAATTACCCACTCAAACTAGCAGCGGAGGGAGGCTTTGGCAGACTACGCTGGATGATAAACAAAAGTAAGACAAGCGATCAAATGCCATAGCGAAGTGGATAGCTACACACTGCATGCTGAACATTCTTAAAATCACAACGTAGTCGCTTGGCCCCGCAGGTTTTCTCAAGTAATCAGAAAGGAAACAAGTGTTCCGCAAGTAAACAGCAGGCGCTCTAGAGTAACCATGGCATTTTTTTTCAAGCCCTTACATGGAGGGCCAGAAAACAGTCAAATTATTTCAAATCCTTGTGTACTTGTGTGCGTATTTATCTCAGTCGGTACTGTGTGGGACTCCCGTGTGGAAGGTTGAAAGATCGATTCCAACTAACTGCAGGTACTTTTTTCTCCCTTGTAAACAAATTTATTATAAGGTCACTTTTGCACATGCGAGGTGTGTCAAGCAAGCCAGAGTCTCTTTTGAATGTCAGAACTCTCCAAAGTAAAAGCTCTCAATAAACTTGTCATAAAGTATTGCTGCAAAAAAAAAATTCTCGTGCTTTTATTTTGGAGGCACAATCACTTAATAGGAAATGATTGTGTGAGTAACTCTAGCTGTCATGACTGAGATCTATTTCAGCACCAGCCCATCAATTTATTTACTTTTTTATTTTTCTGCTATCAAAGCAATCTGGCCATGGGCCAGATATTATTGCTGGCGGGCCGCCTATTGCCAGCAGGGAACACTGCTGGTAAAAAGCACCTTATTTGTTTAAAGTGTTTGCAAACCACATGTTATTGCACTTTTGTGTATATAGCAGTACATTTAAATTAAAAGTGTGCAATACACTACTTTAGAATTCATTATTCAATTTTGCACATAACAATGCGATTAATTGCAATTAATTGCAAGAAAATCATGCGATTAATTGGGATTTATTGCAATTAAAAATTGTAATCGTTTCCCAGCACTAACTTATATATACATTTATTTATACATTTTTTCAAACATTTATTTATATATATTTTAATCGATCCATTGTGTAACTTGCTGCAGTGAAAATAAAAAATGGGTCAAATTCATCCATCAAAAGTCAGGGGGCGATATCTGCCCTGTTATTGACTGCTTTTTCCTAAGTCAAGATGGCGGCACCTTTTACTGAAATCTTGTGTTCTACAATAGTAGATTTGTTGGCTGTAGCTGAACAGATGGAGGAAATTGCCAATTCCTATGCTTTTTTAGATATGAATGAGGGTTAGGTGATCTGTGTAAGGCCTCATTTAAATTGAACCATAGACCTGCTGGAGCTGTAATTCTTTTTATTCACCAATCAAAGGCTTTAACCCACCCCCCTGACTTTTGATGGCTGGAGCTGACACATTTATTTATTACGCTGCAAGAAGTTACACTATATATGGACAAATTAAAGTATATATAAATAAATAAATAAAATTCTTAATAGAAAAATACATGTGTGAATAAGTAAATAAATAAATGGATAAATAAATAAATAAATACACAAATAAGTTTTAACATTTATATGTTTAATGTCTCATATGTTTAATTGTCCATTAAATCACATAATTATGTATTTATTCATTTATCTAAGCATTTTATTATATAATTATTTATAGTTTTAATGTATTTAGTTTCAGCCCTTAAAATCCTCCATACAAGAATTTGTTTTGCTTGATGAGAAACATTCATGTGGCAGCTGCATTATTCAAGAGGTTTTGCTTAGATCCTGTCACCAGTTTTTCAATTTCCTGAGTTCAAGCAAGAAAGGAAAGCATGAGGTGATGACACAAACCTGTATTCTGAACATTATGTTAAACATCATATACTATAAAATTGTTATTTTTGTAAGCAATTTAAATACTTGTATCTCAAATGTGCAGCAGGATTAATATAAAGGACTGTAACAAACTGTAGGTTAAATGCACAATAAAATAATCAAAGCCATGTTTACGCCTATTTCTTCATAAACATACATACACATTTTCATCTAAAATATTAAGACAGTGATTGTTAATACATTTTGACATTACTTACAAACCAGAAATCTGTTCATGTCTCTCTAAGTCCTTATTTTTTCCTTTCCCGTAAGTCAATACTGTGTGGGACAGTGGGAGGGGAAAGCAGCATAAGTCATGTTTTGATTTGAAACCTCCATTAAATCCTTTATTTTATTTATTAAGTTATGTTGTAAACCCTGCTCTGTCCCTTCACAGGTTAAATATATCTTAGAGACATTGTGTGACTGCTCACCCCACTCTCTTCTGCTAACAAGTTTTTTGTTTTGGGGGGAGGTCTTTTTGGTGTCAAAAAAATAAAAACAAATGTCCTGAAAATACAATTTGGAAAACAACATTGCTTCTTGGGCTGTGTCATGTGGGACAGTCTACATGTAAGACAGAAGAAATTCTTAGTGGAAGGACATTGCCACCTGTTGGACATCTCATTAGCAGCTGATGCTATAGACATTGTAGCCTCTCATTTTAGTACAACAGTACCTCAAAGTTAAACAGTCTTCCGTAGAATTCTTATTTCACGAGAAACATTCAGCTACTGTACAGCTGTACCTACTTACTGAAAGTATTTAGAACAAGAACCAACAACAACAAGATGATATTGCAGTTCCTGACCCAGCCTTCACAATGCAGTCTGAATATGAACGCCTTCATATCAGTGCTGCTTGTTCTGGCAAAGGGTAGGTATGTGGAGGTCACCTTTTTTTGTTGTTCTGATGTTTATTCTTGGGAAACTCAACAGAATTTGAAAAAAAAAAATAGTCCACACTTGCCTAAACTTATTTAAATACAGTATGTCACAGAATGTGACAAATTCATGCCAAGCACTGTCAAAATCCACAGAACACCTTAAATTCAAGTGGAAATCCAAGATCCAATTTTCAAAGACACCCAATAAATTGGGCAGGTCATGCCATTTCATTTCCTTACATTTCAGCAGCAGCTGTAAAATCACTGCCTGCTGAACACCTAATCAATTACATTATGAGTTAGGGTCGGCTGAAGTGAAGTTTTACCTATTGACCCTTAAAGCACTTCAAAACCTAGTCAGAGGAAGCTAACAGTCCAGCCATTTGGGATACAGCTGCATGTAAAAAAAAAAAAAGAAATAAATTCTTTATTTGAAGCTGGGTTCAGTCATTCTGCTTGGTGGACATCACTGGGCTGTAAAATTGTAAATGGACTGTAGCCTACTTGCATAGTGCTTTTCTAGTCACACACTGATGGAAGAGGCTGGGGTGCCAACTGCACATCAGAAACAGACACTAACATTCACGCAGAAGCTATTTAAGGTCCAGTATCTTGCCCAAGGACCCTTCAACATGCGTACTACTAGAATTTGAATCTTCTGATTAGTGGGCAACCTGGTCTACCTCTTGCACCACATTCTATAGTAAAACAATGTCTTCATAGGTACAAGTTGTAGGCAAAAGGTACATTGATGACATTTTTGGACATGATTAATTCATTTTTTTCTTATATAATGCTAATTTAATAATGTATGAACTTAAGAGAATAGTCATGAGCTTTGAGTATAAACTGAAAGAATAAGATTACAGACACAGAGTTGTCATTTACACTGTGAATGCTGGGGACATGTCCCCACCACTTTTTGAAAGTATAGGCTACTTGTTTAAATGTTTACATAGCTTGCAACAAGAGATGTTAAATAACAAAAGAAAATGCTTTGAGAAAGGCACTAAAAGGAAACATGCAATGCAATTTAAAATATAGAAACAAATGTGCATTGTCCAAAAAAAAGTAACACAAGCTAAAAAAAATCTACTGATTACTGCATTATATTCCATTATAGTTTTATATTCTGAATTGTCACCCATCGACTGAATTTTGTGTTTCCCTTTGCACAAATAAAGAAATTCCTCCCATAATGATGCAGGACATGTCTCCAAAATGCAGGAAATGAAGTGTTTAATGCTCAAAAACTTCTGAAGGAGGACCACCAGGTCCCTCACTCGTCCATCCATCATCAACCGCTTATCCTGCATACAGGGTCGCAGGGGGCTGGAGCCAATCCCAGCTTACATCGGGCAAAAGGTGGGGTACACCCTGGACAGATCACCATTCCTTTACAGGAACTCACATAGACAAACAACCACTTACATCTAAGGACAATTTTGGAGACACCAATTAACCTAGTCTGCATGTCTTTGGACAGTGCACCCGGAGAGAACATGTAAACTCCACAAAAAAAGGCCTGGGGCAGCCAGGGTTTGAACCCACGACCTTCTTGCTAACCACTGTACCATTGCGCTGCTCTTCCCCACTCATATATTTCAAATATATTAATATTTCTTCAAAATAGTGTTAAAATATCTTCTCATCTCCTTCACGTAAACCCAGTATCGTGTGTACACTGGAAATGGTAAATGCTGTGACAATATTTTGGAAAATTATAAATGTTTACATTTTTTTCTTTGCCTTAGTCACTGATTTATAGTATGCATAGTATAGTTTGATTAATATTTATTTAAAGGGAAAGTGTTTATGCAAATAGTGCCTGGATGATGTAAAATGTTGTGTTTTACATTTTAAAAACTCTTGTAATCATGCAAGAATGGAGAAATTTAGACCAAAAATATTTGAGTAAGTTATTGTTATAGGCACTGTAGTTATAATGTACCTGGGTATGTGGGGTGGCTGCAGATATGCTAGAGACAAGATTGTGTTGAACCTGTAGGATCAAGTTTAACCCCATGCGTATTCTAATGTTACATAGGATTCATTCAGGTCATCGACAATGTCAGCAGCAGTTTACTTCCATAAGGTAAACGCCCACTTTTGGGAAGCGGAAGACGGAGCAGCTCTGTTTGTTTCGTTGTGTCTTGCCGTAAACTGGAAGCAATTGAACTCCATTTCGATGGCACATCTACAGTCATAATGGATTGTTGAGAACTCTGGATGCAGTGAGGAAAAAGTCGCTGTTGCAGACATGTAAGGCTGGATAGATAGATAGGTAGCGGATTCTTCTAACTATGGCAAACTGGTGAAAGGTAACGTTAAGGCTTTTATTTTTGACGGATACGGTGCTCTCCTGTGTTTGTTGATGTTGTAGCTATGCAAGGTTTGCAGATACCCAGAGTTAAGTTACCTTGCTAGCTAACCGCCATGAATCGTAGCAAACTTTCAGCAGGCCCACATTGAGACATTAATGTTAATTAACTTAAATACACTAATAAAAATACAATAACGTTACAAAATTCACGGCGTCATTCCCATCATGTCTATTCGCTACGCATCGCTTTCCTGCTAAAATAATACAGGGTTGCTAGTCACAGTAACAGCTGCCCACAGTATCGTTAATTATTTGTCTGTTGGGTCATTTATAAGCCCCGTTGTGTAAATGTTTTATTTAATGTTGTTAACGGTGGACGCTAGCGGTTTCCTGTCGCCTTATATACGCTTGCGTGTGTGTGTATGGCTGTCTCCAGGTGGCCCTCCCGTCACGGTGCTCCCCAGCCGGCGTCTCTGCTGCCATGGAGGTGGGCAGCCTCCCTGTGGAGCTGTGGAGGGTTATCTTAGCCTACCTGCCTCTCCCTGACCTGGGCCGCTGCTGCCAGGTGTGCCGTGCCTGGCGGGAGCTCATCCTCTCTCTAGACAACACCCGCTGGAGACAACTCTGCTTAGGCTGCCGTGAGTGCAGACATCCCAACTGGCCCAGTCAGCCCCATCTGGAGCCCCCATCCTGGAGAGAGGCCCTGAAGCAGCACGCCCTAGCCACCCGTACCTGGACTCAAAATGGCCCAGAGCTCCAGTCTTCTGCCTGCCTCCTGTTTTTCCGTCGTAGAAAAGACCGCAGGGTTTGGCATGTGGGGCCTGGATGTGAGTTTGAGACTCTACGTGGGGCACTTGGGGTGGCGGGGCCATATGACCGTGTGCTTCTCCATCCAGGGGTGTATGAGGAGCAGGCTGAAATGGCGCTGAAGGTGCCTGTGGAGCTGGTTGGGCTGGGACAATTGGGCGAGGTGGCCCTCCTGGTGTGTATGGAGCAGCAGTGCCCTACTGCCAGGCTGTGTAATCTGGTGTTCATGCCACCCTGGTTCACCACTGTGGTCTACAAGGTAAAGAACAGCTTATCGTGATGTTTTCTTTATCCAGCAATCAAGTGTTCAGAATAACCTTGACTGCTCACTCCTGCATCTTCAAGTATCTTAACAAAATCTGGTCTAAATAAATTGTGCCTTTCTTGCTGAATCTGCCTGTCCAGTCCAGTCACCTTTCTCTCTTTGTTTTGCTCTAGACCTCATGGGGTCACGTCCAGCTAGACAACTGCAACTTTGAGGGGGCTCAGTTGCAAATTCGCGGCCCAGGAACCTGCCAGGCTCGCTTCTGCTCCTTCTCACAGGGCAGCTCAGCCCACTTGCTGGGCATTGTCCTCAGTTTATTTGACAGCTGTGACTTCTCTGGAAGTGACACGGCTTCTGTGACAGTTGAAGGTCCTCCGGTTTCAGAAAGGAGTTGGGCTTGCAAACACTTGGCTGCCCTGGCCAGGACATTGCCGTCATGCAGCGCATCCAGGAATGACAATAGTCCTCCCAGTGGCCTTCTGGCTGGCTCCACTGGTGGGCATCAACCTCCAGGCACTAATGTTAAAAAGGAACATGTGAGCATAGAAGACTGGCAGAGGAGGACTGGGGTAGATGCAGTGTGTCAGGGCACGGTGATTGAAGACTGCTGGAGTGATGGTGACCGCAGCGAGGGAGAGGAGGAGAACCAAGATGGAGGAGGAACTAAGAACACCCTGTTTACACTGGATTACAAAATTCCATGTGACCATCATGGCCTATCCCATCTGCTCAAACCCCGGCCAGATGGCTCTCTGCCACTGGCCTCCTCCCCGAATCCCCCATCTGTGACCCCTGAACCCCTCACCCTTCAGCAAGAACTAGACAGGGACCCGGAAGCTCAGATGTTGGCAGCATCCACCTTTGGCTGTATCCTCAGACGCTGCCTCTTCAGGGAAGGGAAGGGTGGCGTGCATTTGTCTAATTACGGACAAGCTCGGCTGGAGGGCAATGTTTTCCGTGGGCTAAACTATGCCGTCCGCTGCATCCAGAACTCCACGGTAAATAAAATCATAACTTTTCAGACTAATGGAGTGTGACTTAAATGTATCTTAATACATTTCAATTGTATTTGTTCAATGACTTTTAATAAGCAGCATACATTTTAAGTCATGTATCAAGTTAAGGAAGCAGCTCAGATCATGAGTAATTAAGCAGTAGTTTCTTTTTCAAAGTGTTACTTGAGCTCCCTCTCCTTCTCTCTCTCGCCTCCTTCAGATAGTGATGCTGAGAAACGAGGTGTGTGAGTGCCGTGCATCAGGTGTGTTCCTGCGCCTCTCTGCTCACGGCCTCATCGCAGAAAACAACATCCACTCAAATGGGGAGGCGGGGCTGGACATCCGGAAAGGGGCTAACCCCATCATTGTGGTAAATGTCACATCATTCAAAAAGAAGAAACAAACGATCCCCTATGTTTGACAAGATAATCTTAACATGAATCTATTTCCAGAACTTTCAACAACAGTCGTCATGGATAAATACATAACACAATAAAAATTATGTATAGAAGCTCACATTAGATTACATAGTTTTTAACATCAGTAGGTACATTTCCAAATGTATGTGATTTTAGTGTGACCGTCTTTTGTACTTTCCACAGTGCAACAAAATACACAGTGGTTTGCGTTCAGGGCTTGTTGTGCTTGGCAATGGGAAAGGTTCAATTCGGAGCAACCACATCTATAACAACAAGGAAGCAGGCGTGTATATTCTCTTCAGCGGGAATCCTGTGGTCAGGTGAGTAGGACTCTGCAAACATTGAACTTGCCCAAGAACGTATAGTCCCTGCTTTTCCCGTCGCTTGGATATTATACAGTACCTGGTGTTTTTTTCCCCCTCTAGTAAGGACAAAAGACAGGGGTGTTAACGTTAAAGCAATATTGTTTAGCATTCCATGTTCAAAACCACCACTACGATAAGTATGTTTCACAGCAGACATTTTGACTCACAGATGTTTCCCAGTTAAGTGTGGACAGTGTGAAAGTGAGCCAGCATGAACAAAACCAGGACTCTGAAGCAGCTAAATGGAATTCAGCCATCATTCATTTATAATAATTAGGTTTAGAGCTGGGCTAAGACTCTTCCAAACATGTGCAATGTTGGAGTTTAATACAGTTAAGAGAAAGTAATTTCTATGGTTCATTGTGTTTTTTCTGTCCAAGTTATGAATGTAGGTATTGGCAGTCAGCCCGAGATATCATGAAAGTATGTTTGCACCATTTCTGCAGATATCCATAAAATTATTTAAACCCTCTTTCTTTAAAATAAATAACTTCTGGTGTTTGATCATTTCATTCAAGCAAATTCAGGTTCACCATGACTGGTGCAGTGCAGTAGTATATGTTTTGCTGCTACAGATAACCTAGCATTTTACACTGTGATATAAGCAGTGTTGTATAATGTAAGATGTGATGTTAAGGGTGTAGTTGGTAACATAAACAAGCAAGCCTAACCCAGTGTGTCTGCATAGACTACTACATAAGGTCTGAACTTGTTCAACATCCTCTCCTCACTTTCTCTTTTAGTGGGAATCACATCTTCCAGGGCCAGGCAGCAGGGATAGCTATAAATGAGAATGGCAGAGGGATTATAACAGGTGTGTGAGTGGATCTGTCCAAGCTCCTTTTCCACATTAGCATGCCAGATGCATTCTTAATGTTCGCCCCTTTTGAAGTGTGCCAGCTACAGAACGTAAAAGCACCATTTGTGGTCAATTCCAGAGAATGTGATCAAAGAGAACCAGTGGGGGGGGGTGGACATCCGCAGAGGAGGAGACCCCATCTTGAGGAACAACTACATCTGTTATGGTTACTCAGACGGCATTGTGGTGGGAGAGAGAGGCCGCGGACTTATTGAGGGAAACCACGTCTACTGTATGTAATTTCAGCCTGTCAATGGCAGCATCATAGATGTGTCGTGACATACAAGCTCACCTTTGATCTTATCTATACCATCAATGGCACAGATGGTTAATTTCCTCCTCTTCCTTATTATTTCTTCAGGTAACAGAGGCTGTGGTGTGTGGGTTATGTCGTCCAGCCTCCCACAGCTTCTGGGAAACTACATCACCCATAACTGTATGTACGGACTGGCAGTGTTTTGCAGGAAGGACCCGGAGAACATCGAGGCCAGAGAGGGGAATTGGCCGGGACAGGAAG
Source organism: Micropterus dolomieu (assembly GCF_021292245.1). NCBI lineage: Eukaryota > Metazoa > Chordata > Actinopteri > Centrarchiformes > Centrarchidae > Micropterus > Micropterus dolomieu. Next base: position 13,840,257 of record NC_060153.1, on the reverse strand, counting down.
GGATTGGGGGAGACGGAGGTAGTGGGGAAAGGAGGGGGGTAGAGGGAGAAGGGAGAGAAGGGCAGGAGAACTTGAATGAAGAGGGGGAGCTGTTTGCATGGGAGAGTGATCTGGACAGTGAGGATGAGCGCCACTCTGCCCGTCGTTCCATCAGTGTGGCCCTGGTGGAGAGCAACTGCATGACCTACAATGGAGGTAATGAAAAGACCTGCAGTACATAGTGCCAAGTGGACAAAGTCGCTCACTTCTTGTCTCTAATGTCCTCTCCATCTTTCCCTCTCCCTTTCTGTAGCAGTCGGTCTGTACGTGAAGAGCAGTGAGCCCCTGAATGTTTTTGCTAACCTCCTAAACAGTAACCGTGGCACCGGCATTGCTGTGCTGCAGAGCAGTCAGCTGACCCGCCTGGTTACAAACTGCGTTCTTGAAAACGGTCGGGGTGGCATTACGGTGGAGAAAGACTGTCGAGTAGAGCTTCGTGGTAACGGCATCTATGAAAACAGTGGCCATGGTGTCAGTTTCAGCGGTAGTGGGCAGATTGTGGAGAATGATGTGGTTGGAAACCGTGGATATGGGATCCAAGTCTCTGGCGGTGCTGACATCAAGGTGAGATGGACTGAGGCATGAACACCGACTACTCTTACAACACTGCACATTGCTCCTTAATGAAATATTAATACATTACTTGCATTTTATATGATTTTTATCTTTAGGTATTGCGCAACCGTGTCCAACCAGCACAGGGCTGTGGCATTGCTGTGCAAGGGCCAGTAAAAGGTGTTATCCATGACAATCTCTTGTTCCAGGGCCACCCGGGAAACAAGAAAACATTGCTACATATGGATCCTGGTAATGACAGCTGTGTATTGCGCAACAACAGTGTCCTAAGGCATAATAACAGGTAGGGCTCAACAATGTGCAAAAACAATAATTTGTGATTATTGACAGATTTTGCAGTTGTGATGAGTCAATTTTAGGGGGAATTGATTTTCACTGAAATAAATATAAAAATGATTGTGATTTTTGCTGGGGTCTGTACCAAACAATTGTGTACCTTACATCTGGAGAATATTAAGCCCAGGGCATCTCTGTAGCATCACAATGCTTCATTTATAATGACATATTTTACCTGTATCAAAATTGTAGCTCCTGCGATTTAGATATTGCACATGGTCGTATTGCGCTTTCCATAATATTTTGATTAATTGTTCAGCCTTAATAACAGGTAGCTAGGCAACCGGCAACAGTCCTGTTGATTTGTTTGATAAATACTACATTACTATATAAAGATACAGTAAATAAGTTATTATTTATTACTATTTAACATCTTTACATTTTTCTTTAAGCTTTACATCTGCTCCTCCCTGGGTTTTGGAAAGCCCTCCACCTCGTCCATTGGCCAGCTCCCCTTCTGGCCTCGCCTCAACCCAGTATCCTTCACGACTTGGAATTTCTATGACAACCAGGATCAGCGCCACTGTAGAAAACGGTTGCCATAGCGGCAGCATGTTCTGCTCTATCCTGTGAATACTGGCAAGCACTTGGAAATCAATGAGGTCAAGATAAACCAAGATGTCAACATCTGGTCAGTTTTGACTTTGTATTTCGTACATTTGGGGCACTCTTGACCATCTAAAACTGTGCGGTGGAGTTAAGAGTCATGGAGTGAGGCTGCTCCCAGTAAAACAACTAAAGGGGCCATCCACCTTCCAGTGCATAAGGGTGACGGAACATTTGTAAATCTGAAATCAGTTTTTTTTGTATGTTTATGATATAATTCCAGTGCACTCATCAAATGTAGATTCTAGGAAACTGGAGTCCAACACATTCAAGCATAGTCACAGTCCTACATCTTAAAACAAACATTTCCATACCGAAGCTTTAACCTTTTCATGTCCTTTTACAAGTTGGTCTTACTTTGTTGGTTTTGTCAGTTTGCTTCTGAGACTCACTGGTTAGGAAGTGCACATATATAATTCCTAGCAGGAGTCAAGAGGCTTCAGAGGTGCCAGCTTCATTTATGCTACAAAGTAAAGCTGTGCCTTGTTTGACTTTCTAAATCAATCAATGATTGTAGCTAGGGAAGGTCATAGTGTGAGGTGTATATGCAAAAAAAAATACAAAAAAAACAAAGCCAAACTTAAGCTTCTGCCTCTTGCACAGAGCTGCTCTGTTTCCTGGTGAGTGTGTGTTTTCGTGTCCTGTCCTCCGTGTTGCTTTTAAAATGTGATGGATTCCAAAGACTACCAGCAAGCTGCGGTGACACACAACCACACAGACTCACTTGGTAATAACCAGTTATAGAAAGGAAAAAAAGTTAAATGTGCTATATGTGCGGTCTACAAATGTGCCTATACGTTTTGACTGTCTAAAGCTAGATGTTTTCTGCCATCTAGAATTTGTTTACACACCATTACTCCGCTTTTTTGTATGTTGTACACTAAGCATTAAGTAACAATATGTACAACTCAAAGTTCACCACTTTATTTGTCTACAAAATGCATTAATAAACAGATCTTGTTTGTGGCATTTCCAATTCTTTTAGTACTTCCTCTCTATCCAACTTCTCGTCTCATCTCGATCTTCAGTGCATTTTCTTGCGTTTCCGTCTCTCCATGAACTGATCATATTTGACCAGAGGTAGGACTAGAGAGGCCTGCCTGTGGTCGTCTCGCAGTCCAGCCTCGTCAGACTTTCCCCTGGCCGGTTTAGTTAAAGTCAGTCCCATTGACTTTGCTACTTCAATCATCCTATAGGACGTCACAAAAAAAAAAGTTTTTTATGCAGTGTTTTATGTGGTGTGGTTCAAGTCAAAAATCCTACAATTCACAACTCTAATCATGTGATGATTAACCATAAGCGGAAAGAAATTGCATCAATACATTCAGCTGAGTCAACACCACTGACTTATTCAAACAGTAACAACTAGTGTTTTTTTTTAATATTTCCGTTAATGTTAAATGCATTTGCTAAACCTAACTGCAACACAATGTGTAAACAATACACTTTTCTTTCAGTTTCTATATATAAATGCAGACTTAGCCCTTTTTGTTTCTTTTTTTTTTTTTACCTGGCCTCTGTGATTGCCAGGTCACGGTGAAGTAATGTGAGGTCAGCAGTCATGTGACCCATATGAAGCAGCAGGGCCAGGGAGTAAGCTGCTAATTTGGCACGCATTGAGGAAGAAACCATGTTCTGGACCCTAAAAGGGGAAAGGTGAGGTGAACAAGTGACACCTGTGTGTGTTTATATACAAGGCTGAGAGGCCAAACCACAGAAAATGTATTTGTATGCGTTACGATATAAACAATACACAGAAAGTGGTGCAAAATACTGCAAGAGACAATTGTAGACCCTTTCTGAAATTTAGCAAAGACAATTCAAAGTGATCACCATTTTTAATATGCAATTGCAAACTGAATCCAGCCAAATAAAAATTCCAGACACATGCCAGTAGTTATGAAATGCATGTTTACAAGGCGTTACTTACAGTCCCCTCTAAAAGTATTGGAACGGTAAGGCAAAGTCCTTTGTTTTTGTTGTTCACTGAAGACATTTGGGTTTAAGATCAAAAGATGAGTATGAGACAAGAGTTCAGAATTTCTGCTCTCATTTCCTGGTATTCACATCTAGATGTGTTAAACAACTCAGGACATATCACCCTTTGTTTGAACCCACCCATTTTTCAAGTGAGCAAAACTATTGGAACATGTGACTGACAAATGTTTCTTGTTGCCCAGGTGTTGCCTTTTAGGTTGATTGTCCAAACATTAAATAGCTCTGCAGGACTAGTCTAAGTTTTCATCCTTGGTTCAAACCTATAAAGACTGCATTTCCTGTTAAAGAGGATAAACCAACATGAAGACCAGAGAGCTGTCTATGGGAGAAAAGCAAGCCACTGTCAAGCTGAGAAAAGACAGAAAATTGACCAGAGCCATTGGACAAACATTGGGCATAGCAAGCACAACAATTTGGAATGTCCTCAAAAAGAAACTACTGGTGTACTGAGCAACAGACGTTGAACAGGTCGGCCAAGGAAAACAACAGTAGTTGATGACAGAAATATCGTGAGAGCTGTGAAGAAAACCACCAAAACATCAGTAAGTGACACCAATGACCTCCACAGTGCAGGGATGAAGGTATCACAATCCACTGCTCAAAGAAGCCTCAGAGAGCAGAAATATAGAGGCCACACCACAAGATGCAAACCACTCATCAGCAGGAAGAATCGGAAGGCCAGATTGAAATTTGCAAAGAAGTACAGAGATGAGCTGCAAAAGTTCTGGAACAAAATCTTATGGACTGATGAGACCAAGATTAATCTCTAGCAAAGTGATGGAAAAGCCAAAGTGTGGAGAAAGAAAGGAACTGATTATGATCCGAAGCATACAAGCTCATCTGTGAAGCATGGTGGAGGTACTGTCATGGCTTGGGCGTGCATGGCTGCTTCTGGAACAGGCTCATTAATATTTATTGATGATGTAACTGATGATGGCGGCAGCAGAATGAAGTCAGAAGTGGACAGAAACATTTTGTCTGCTAATTTATGGAGAAATGCATTGAAACCAATCGGAAGGAAGTTTATCATGCAGCAGGAGGAGACTCAAAGCACACTGAAAAAAGTGGAAGGTTTTAGACTGACCAAGTCAATCACCTGACCTTAACCCAATAGAGCATGCATTTCACCTCCTTAAGGAGACTGAAGGGAGAAACACCCCGAAACAAACAAGAGCTGAAAGAAGCTGCGGTAAAAGCCTGGAATAGCATCACAAATGAAGAATGCGACAGTTTGGTGATGTCGATGGGTTGCAGGCTTGAGGCAGTTATTGCAAGCAAGTGTTATGCCACCAAATATTAAATGTTATTTACTTTAAGATTATTCGTTCCATTACTTTTGCTCACCTAAGAATGCTGTGGTCTAGTACAAACGGTGATATGTCCTGAGTTGTTTAACACATCTAAATGTGAATACCAGGAAATAAAAGCTGAAATTCTGAACTCTTGTATTTTGATCTTAAACCCAAATGTCTTCAGTGAACAACAAAAACAAAGGAATTTGCCTTACAGTTTCAATACTTTTGGAGGGGACTGTATATAAAAATGTGCAAAACAAATATATATATTTTAGTTAGTTCCATTATACCTGCCATTGTTGAAAGTCTCCACAGTAAATGTTTTCAATAGTTTGCTCTGAATGATACGAGGACAGCCTTCCTCCTGGCCAACTGTATATGTAAACATAAATCAGAATTAGTGTCTGCTCCAGAGATGTGGGTGAGAACACTTTTAACACATTAAGGAGGCAAAACAACATAACTCACACTTGCGGGTGACGCTTTTCTGCCGTGCCAGTTTGAGAAGCAGAGAGAGGTAGAAGATACAGCGCGCCCTTTTATCTCTGGCTTCGCCTACAGTTGCCATGTTCTCCAGGTGCTTCACGACACACAGGCTCCTTAAATAAAAAGTTTTTTAAAAAAAGACATTAGAACACAAGGAAACTAAATGCAGCTTAATAAAATGTCTCAGCACACGTGAGCCCTTTCTTTGTCACCCTACCCTCCGTCATCTCTCATCTTCTGCAGCTCCTCAGTGGTGAGTGCTGCCATCTTGGAACCAGCCTGCTCCAAAGCCCCAAACTCGGCTGGACTAATGACTGTAGATATTGATTAAGGATGGAGACCCGAACAAGCAAACTCAGCTGCAGCTTTCACCTCCAACTATTGTACACTATCTGTTTACCCCCCCATCTACTGCTCTTGCACTTCTTTATTAACACTTGCACATAAAAACACAAACAAAGAGGATACTATCGTCAAACAGGTAGACGTTGTCAGGTCTGTCGGCGTCTGCATTGCAGGGGGGCAAGTGGAGAGCCAGGTCTCCCTGGGACTCTGTCTCAGCCACTTCCTGTTGTAGAGCTGAAGGCAGAGAGATGAAAAACGATAAAGTCGTGGTACCAAAATGAACAGGAGAAGACTGTGGAGTGAAAGATAACTTTATTTTGTTATTATTATTATTAACTTTATTTATTAACCGACCACTCTGAGAATTCCATATGGTGAACTCTCTCATAACTACTTGATGACTTGTCAACTCCTGACTTCCATATCTATGACTAGTTTACCTTCTAGACCCTTCTGGTCGATCACAGTGTTGGCAGCCTTAGCCACTGCTTGATGCAGGGTATCACTGCCCACCTGATTCAGCCTGCGGGAGCTCAGAGCTCTCTTCTGTTTGTTGGTACCAAACGCCTCAATCAGAGAGTCAACCTAAAGAGAAGGTGCGACATACAATTAGTTTATTCTTACATAAGCCCAGTCTTCAAAAAAAACAAAAAATTAAAAAAACAGAACAACTAATCACCTTGTCTCTGTAGGTCAGAGTAGTGTCCTGGGGTTTTGCAGTCTCTGTTGTGTCTGCTGACAGAGAAAAACAGCACAAATACATTACACTGCATTTGGACCAGTTAATTTCAAAAAGATCTTGGTCTGGTTGTTTTGTATAGTTATCTGTAACTTGGGGTGTGTTGACTCATCATCAGCCGCATTAAGGCATGAATGGTACCTTCAGCATTGTAATCAACACACACTGGTGATTTGTTGTCCTTTTACCTGGTATAACAGGTTGCATGTTGAAGAGCTGAGCACTGTGCACCTCCATTTGCATGGTCTGCTTGTTCAGAACGCCTACATAATATCTAAACAGACACCAAACATCACACTTATTAACTCTCTTCACAGTGTTAGTTTGTCACAGTCACAATATCTCAAAATATGCTACACATTAACTTACTTGCAAAAGTTGTTGCATTTCAAGGACCCCGCTCCAAAATTATTTCCAACATAGGAAAGTCTTTCTGATTCAGCAACCTAGACAGGGGGAACAGAAGCAACACAACAATGAAAGCCAACCTAAACAAGTCATCTCATAAACACAAGGTGCAGTGCAAATACATAGTACTAAGGATGAAAGCAGCCCTTCAGTCTTTCTCACCAAAATCCGTCGGCTCTTTTTCCTAGGGTTACTCTCATCTGCGTTTTTGTACATCGTGAAATCCAGCCTGTCTCCATTTTTTACGCTTCCGTTTGAAAAGCGTACTGTGATAAGTAGAAACCTGTCAATTATTGTGATTCATACTGTAAAGAACACATTTAGGATTTAAGATACACAGGAACATTAAGTTGAATTAATTAACAGCAACCCACAAGATAAAACACATTTCTGAATAACGTTTGTTTTTGTGCTACTGTGAAATTTAACTTCATACACAATAAAAACCTCAAACTCCACTCTGGCCAGCAGCACAACAGTGGACAACTAACTTAGCCCTGTTGCTAGCACCCACGTGTGAACTATAAATGGGTGTTTAAAATAATTAAGATAAGCACGACCGACAATGACAAGCGCGATTACAATTACAATTTTGTTCTAGAAAACGTTTCGACAGCCAACAAATGTGAGATCGTCACCAATAACAGCTTTGTCGGACTCCCTCTCCTCTCCACAACACACCAACGAGCAGGAGGCAGCCATAGTTGTTTTCATGTGTTTCCAAGTGGGGCAAGAGGTTTCTCTCCCTTGTAGTTCCGGGTTCGGCAAGAGTCCCGTCCAGGCTAGGCTATCGTTCAAGGTACAAAACTCGTAAATTCGGCCAGGAATGTATAATACAATATTAAATTAAGATTTAAGATTACTATTCAATAGGCGATTTGCTACTGCTAGTGGCGGCTTTTCAGCCTTTGGAGATTTTTCAACCAATAAATTACAGGTGATGGTGAAATAATGTTTGGCAGCGAACTCAAATTTGTGGTTGTATTGTATTTTGCACATTGGTAGTATCAGGTTTTAAATCTGAATATGTATAGGCTATTTTCTCAATGTGACTATGTAACAGATAGATAACAACATACATAACTGTCCTGCAAGCTAATAAACAGTTGAACATTGTTGTCATTGTTGTATTTATAATGTAATTTATGTGTCAGAATCAGCTTTATTGGCCAAGTAGTCTATGCCCACAAGGAATTTGATGGGTTTTTTTTCCATTGCTCTCAATGTAGGCCTACTTACACAGAAATAGACTTAATAGCTAAGAATATGGACAACAAAGCTAAACAAATAAAGTAGATAATAGACAGGACTGTTAGTATGTACACAAGTATGTGAAATGATATAGATAAGTGTTATAAAATTTGATTTAGTTCTTAACATATGAATACAGTCTATGGTTCTTAAACCATTTATTCTTTCAGTATCTGCAGTACTTGAAAATAACTGTTCTTATTGTGTTATTAGTATTATAAATGCTGTCATTCATATTGGAAAGGTGTTTTTATTAGGTATCAACAGACATAATTCAGCAGCCAGATCAAAGTGCTTTAAATGCAAACTTTATTCCAAATTATGCAAAATACATAGGCTGCATAAGTACTAAAAAAAGATTTAAAAATATTAGCATAATAAACAGTAAAGAAAACAAACAAATTAAATAATCAAGTTATGGTTGTTCAGGGGACTCCTCAATACAAAAAAACTCATGACACAGTATATAGGCCCACATTCTCTATTCTCCCCTTGTTTTTAATCTGCAAGAATCTACCATACATATGTTCTATTGAAGCCTTGTATATTAAGGCAAGTGGAATGTATATCCTTTAAAATAGTGAGATATAGTTGTATTTTATTTATTGTAAATATAAATTATAAAATAAATAAATTATTAACATACCATACATGAGAAGACAGTGGCAGAATGAGTATTAAAAAAAGGTGCGTGACAAGTGACATCCATAAATCAAAGGGTAAACATCTTGACTCTGTCTTTACTCTTTGGATACCCAGGCTCTGTGGCTGCAGCAGCGACACCTTCTGGGTGAAAGGTATAAATTCAGCCTTTCACCTCGGCGAGGTCATGGGCATGGATGTGAAGCACAGCGCCACCGTGTGAGTCTGGTTGGGAAAACTCGTCTGAGTGTGATAAAATAAATAGAAATCATAACACGTCCATATCGGACCCGGATAGTAAATGAGAATCAGTATCTTGTAAACGGCTGTTTTGTTTGCTGCGTCTAGGGGTGACACTGACAGACGTGTCCAGCTGCAGTCACCGTGAGCGCACATCACGGGCAATTTTGGCCCCAACAGCCAAATCATTCAGTGCAAGCAAATTTTCAGGTAGTGGACTACAGGGGGGACGCGGGGCGTAGCAGCAGAAATGTTGGCCAGCTAAAGCTACAATTGATGGAAAAAAGCTGCTTCGACACAAGCGGTCCAGCCGGGTGACCGTATGCTAACGTTACTGCTTCTGTCCTAGCTAACAGGCAATCTGCTGGTTAGTGGCCAGCTAACTTTAGCCTTGTCCGTTTCTGGCCAGGCCCCGGTTTCTGTCTCGTGTTACCTACGCTTTCTTCAATTCAAGGTAATTATTCCTGGCTCTCTAATCTCACCTTCATTACATAAGCTAGTTACGTTAGCTAACTTGACCTGTGTAAACCAATCTAGTCTTGCTAGCTAACTATCCAGTACCCATCTAACGTTATTACAGCTACGCTCTGTACTCTGTAGCTACTGTGTTATTAATGTGTTGTTGTCACGTTAACTAAATACACTAAGCATCAGTAAACAGTTGGACTAGTTGAAGTGCTAATTATTTCACAGCATATTGCTTGAGCCCACTGGAAAACATTGCTCTTGGTGCACATGAATTCATAATCTCACTGGATGTTTTACTCTTTATCTGTAACACCACAGAATAATGTCATTCACCTTCACAGTTTTAGGAAGCAGAAAATGCTCATCCCTGTCCATTGTTTACCAACAATCCAAAACTCAAAGATGTTCAGTTTACTACAACACATGACAGGGGAAAGCATCAAATTTCAGATGCAGGCAGCAGCAAATGTTTGACGTTTTTGGTCGACAAATTATTTAAACAATAATTTGATTATCAAAACTGATTCCACTGATCGCTTCATCTTCAAAACATAAGATTTTTCCTCTCCCCCTTCAGCCACCTTCAACCTTCTGACCTGCTTCTGTCTTTAGGGCCATGGATTTCCCAGGCCACTTCGAGCAGATCTTCCAGCAGCTCAACTACCAGCGTGTCCACGGTCAGCTGTGCGACTGTGTCATTGTGGTGGGCAGCAGACACTTCAAGGCCCATCGATCGGTTTTGGCGGCCTGCAGCACCCACTTCAGAGCCCTGTTTACGGTTGCAGAGGGGGATGCTAGCATGAACATGATCCAGCTGGACAGCGAGGTTAAGATCTTAACAGTGTTGTGTAAAAGAGGGCAAGGATGGTGATATTACAAAAATGTTTATAGTGATGAGAATGGAGAAGAGTGTAATGACGCTGGTGATAAGAGGCAGGAGTCGAGGAGACTCTTCAACGTCAGATAACAATAGTGGTGATAGTGAGTCAGTAAAAACTTCTGACAAGTCTTAAACTCTCTGTAGCAAAGATGATCAGTCAACGTCTTGTGTACCTGCAGGTGGTGACAGCTGAAGCTTTTGCTGCTCTTGTCGACATGATGTACACCTCCACATTGATGCTTGGCGAGAGCAACGTCATGGATATCCTCCTTGCGGCCTCACATCTGCACCTCAACAATGTAGTCAAGGCCTGCAAACATTACCTGACCACGCGCACCCTGCCCATGTCCCCATCATCCGACAGACCCACCCATCACCACCCTCAACAGGAGCAGCATAGGCACAGGCAGCAGCAGCAGCAAGTAGCAGATTTAGCGGCGAACCCTAATCTAGCAGCCAATGCTAACCTTGCAGCAAACGCTGCCACGTCAAAGTTGCAGCGCTCCTTCCTCCTGCAGCAGCTGGGGCTTAGCTTGGTGAGCTCTGCCTTGGGTGGCATAGAGGAGGACGGAGTTGGAAATGTAGTTGGCAGGGGAGTGGTTGAGCAGAGAGCCTCCTTCCCAATCCGTCGCTTCCACAAACGCAAGCCCTCTCTGGCCCTGGGCCTGTCAGAGGAGAGACCCAGACAGAGGCAGCGCCCCTCTGCTCCTAATCTGGGGCTGTTAGGAGAAGGAGGCGTGAACGCAGACAGAGAGGAAGGAGCACTACTCTCCCCGGACTCCCACAAGATGGGGGATGAATCCAAATTGGACGCCGCAATCACTGGCCTAGTAGGGGTGTCCCAGGATGATCCTCAGATGCCCAGCCAGTCGGACAGTGGACATTGTGAGAGGGAGGACTTGGGGAGAATGCAGGGAGGGGTGAGCAAGGAGGAGGACATGGAAGACCAGGACCAGCAGGACAATAGAGCAGGGGTGAAGATCAAATCAGGGACAGAGGAGGCTGAAGAGCAGGAACAGAAGGTAAAGTTGTGGCTTGATTTGCTTGTTTATGACAAAGTAACTAACTCATTAAGCCTTGTGCAACAACATTTCATATTCATTGTACAGCACAAATGTGCTGTCATAACCCCCTCTGTCAACTTGGTGAATGCAACCTGCATATTCGTGAGATTAGATCATCATTATAATGTTTGCCCCTCTACATAAGGCTACATGTTACCCAAGAGTAAAAAGAAGAATCTCAAACTTTATAGCTTTAAGTCATTGCCACTGAAAATCAGCAGACAGAAACAGAACAAATTTAACCGTGTCAGTAGTTGTATTAAGGGGCCCAAAACAAGAATAATGCGTAGTTGGCAGCTATATTATAATATGAATACAGCTGCCAATAATGTGTCATCAAAGCAGCTCCGCAGTGTGACAGAAGTGGTTTGAAATGACGTTGGATGTTATAAAATATCTGGCCAAAGCAGTTTATGACTTAAATGTGAAGCAGTCATGGAGATTGACAATAGAATATAACAATGTGTAAAGTAAGGTGCAACAGAGGATGAACCCCAGTGACAGCGGCATTGCGTAAAGACTGTGAAAGTGTGACGATACAGTTAGCTCATGAGACGAGGTGATATTTTAACACTAAGAAATCCTCAAAGAAAGACATGACTGGATTCTTTTATTCGACTGAAAGTCCCAAAATGCAAAACAATACCGGTGCCTTTTTTAAATGTTGCTTATATATTGTTTGTGTCTTGTCTGTCACTCTGTCACCATTTATTGTTTCCACAGGGTACCTAAAATGCTGCCACACCCCTAGTAAAGATGGTGTGAGAATTTCCTTAACATGTGCTTAACTGTATTAGAAAAAATGTTTTCAAATCTCACAGCATCAGCAAAACATGATGATACTGATGATACGGTGAACGGAATATTCCTTTTAGGCTGCTCTAGTTTACCTGTTGTCTTTGCATGCTCCTTGACTTTTTACAAATCTCGTTTGGCCTTAGATGAAACTCCTCCTTTACTTTAACTAGGTGGTGGTTAAACGAGAGCCCCTAAGTTCACCTGAGCCAACTGATGAAATCAGCGACGTCACATCACAGGCTGAAGGTAGCGACCGGGCTGAGCCCGGAGGCCAGGAGGAGGAGGAGAAGGCGGAGCTGAGCCCAGAGAGCAGCGACCGCAGCTTCACCTCTGAACCCCAACCCAGCTCTGACTCCCTGCTGCAGCCCAGCACCCAGCTTCTCCTCAAGAGCAGCATGGGAGGAGGCAGCGGAGTCGGAGGAGGCTTTGGGTGCAATAATGGACTTGGTGGCAAACCTGGTTTTAGTATTTCCAGCTTCCTCAGCCCTAAGGATTACGGAAGTGGCGGTACAGGGTTGGTTGCTGGAGAGGATGACCTCCCTAACACAACAACTGGCAATGCAGTAGCACATCACTTCCTGCTCAGACAGGAAGCTGCCGGGCCATCTGGCTCTGCTTCTTCTCTTCTGCAGTCAGGTCCGCTCGGTGGTGAGAGTCACAACGGTTATGGGGACAACCTACAGGCTGATTCTCTATTCCTGCGCCCCCTGCATGATGGTTTAGGGAACTCTAGAGGAAATGGGGGAGGTGGTAGTGGAGGACGTGAAGGAGTAGATCCCTTTGGTTTGGACTTCCAGCGCTCTAGTCTGGGGCTTCATTCCCTGGCAAGACCCTCACGAGGGGCAGGAGGTGCGACTGCTGCTGCTCTGGGCTATCCAGGTTACAGACGTATTGCTCCAAAAATGACCACAGGCATGGGAGGAGAAGAAGGAGTAAGTGGCGTCCTCCAGGACGCCGCCTCTTCCTCCTCAAGTCTGGCAAGTCCTCTGCTTCTAAACAAGAGCGGTGGCTATGAGATGAACAATGGCAGGCCCACCTCCCTCCCCCCTCAGCTGACCCGAGCTTCAGCAGACGTCCTGTCCAAGTGCAAGAAGGCTCTGTCGGAGCACAATGTCTTGGTGGTTGAGGGAGCTCGGAAATACGCCTGTAAAATCTGCTGCAAAACCTTCCTCACGCTTACCGACTGCAAGAAACACATCCGGGTCCACACAGGAGAGAAACCCTACGCATGTCTCAAGTGTGGAAAGCGCTTCAGCCAGTCCTCCCACCTATACAAGCATTCCAAGACCACCTGTCTGCGCTGGCAGAACAGTAACATGTCCAACGCCCTGCTGTAGGACCGAGGCTACGGTGTCAAAGTAGAGTGGGCCGACAGGATAAATACATTAAGAATCATGATGGGCTGAATTTCAAGTCCCAAGAATTTTCTAAAGCATTTGTCTAAAGTAACCAGTCCTGACCACAGACCAAAGATGGGGATGATAATGTAATCACACTTTTTCCCACCCAGAAGAAACCTGTACCATCCATTCGGTAAAGATTATTCTGAACACATTTCGCTTGTAAAAGGGTTATATGGATGCAGGACATGCAAAGGTTCCACATTTATCGCTGTGGATTCATCATAGAGTACCGTACACATACGCTGTATAATCCCCTGTAGAAATATCATGAGTGTTATGAGGATTTTCCATCAATGTCAATAAATGCAGCCCATGGACATTGCGTAATATCAGGTCAGTATACAGTTGGCTTGGCTTTTAAAGCTGCCACACTGTTCTGTTTCTGAAAGGTATCATGTTAGCCCTCTCGTTGTTAGGTGAAATTTATATCTGTTGAGGTGAGCCCTTTATGCTTATTGGAGCGAGTTGGACTCAGTAATTATAACACTCAATCTTAGTGTTTGCAGATCAGAGAGCTAGCTGTGCAGCACCACACATTAAATATCATATATAATAGTGTGCTTATGTGTAGATTTTTCAGTGCATGTCTGTAAGACATTTAGCACCATCACACATCGAACTGTTCAGTCCTTGTAATCGTGCATAGTGACTGTGCCTTTTTTTAAGCAATGGCAGTCACATAGACTGGACCAACTGATTCAGATTCAGTTTGGATGCCAGATATGTGATGCCTGAAGGTACTAAGAACTGTTGATGGTCTTGTCTACTGCACAAAAAGGTAGATAAGAGACAGTGAGACAGGCCTGGGTAATGCTGACATCTGTAACATTTTGAAAAACAGGAGCTGCTAGTGTTGTTTTCATTTTTTGTTATGTAGTAAAAATGTCATGAACTGGACAAGTAATATAAACTTGATTATTTTATTTACTAAGGTCATTAAATTTGAGGCCAGGACAGGAGCAACCCAAGAAACTGTTCTAATAATGGATTTTCATGCATGTTCAATCACTGAGTCAAGTCAAATTGATGTGATATGTTTGACCTCTATAGTTGCATTTCAGTCCAAGACACCTTTGAATTACCATCATCAGAAGTGTTGCTGAGCTCAGTTCAAGTTGAGAAGAAGTCTGGTAGCTAGTAAGATAATTCACCTTGCACTGATGGGGCCTTCACACTTCATGTGAGTACAGGAATAAATTTCTGGCTTTTTATGCATTTAGTTTGTCAAATACAAGTTCTGGAGAAATGGGAATGTTGGAATTGGACCAGTTTGCGCTTGCCAGACAGAATTGTGAACGTAGGATTAAGTCACATTTTTTCGATGAGAACAAAAAACTTCTACATGTACATGACTAACTGCAGATTTCGCCTTGCAGTCTCTTTTTGAGAAAACTAACATTGATATAATATTGCATTTTAATGTAATTTCAACACCTAGATAACTTAACAGTAAAATGCGCTTTAAATGCACCTTATTTTTTTTCATGATGTGCAAAGTGATCTTTAATTGTATATGATATGGCACGAAGTGCCTTTCCCTCCGTTTCCTGACCTTCCACACATCAGCCAGTTTCCTTGGTCACTGCTGTTCTTGTGTGTACAGTATGTGGTTTATTAAAAGGGCAATGAAGTTTTGCTGAGAGGCAGAGTCGTACATATTGCACGTTTGTGGTTTGTTTCATCGTTGGAGGAGAGACAAAAGAAACTAAATGAAGAACTAAACATTTGCATACATTTGCTACTGTACTTGTTATCAGTGCTTTATACACATCTCTTTATACTGTACATCTGATGTTGCATCTGTTAGAAAAGCACTCCAACAAGACAAATCATTCTTTTTTTTGTAACTAATATGTTTGCTGAAATGTTGAGCTTTGTGAAAACGCTGAATTGCCATTATCCAACTCTACCAGCTCTCCAGGGTTTCTCCTTCTTTTACACTATCATCAGGATGAGTTTGCGAGCTAAGGGTTGTAGCATTTTTGCACCCAGGTGATTCATAATACTTCCACAGTTTGTGAAATGCAAATACAAGTGGGGCGAATTTAAAAAACAAAACAACTCAGCTTCTGTCATTTTTAAATTCCAGGAGTTTTAGCTGTTTTTTATGTAAGTAACTGTATTTTAATGTCTACCTGTAACTTGATAAATTATGTCATATACTGTTTTAAAACTATGTTTCAGTTGACGGTTTGTGTGATATTCAAAAATAACACGGACGTGCTGTGAAGCGATCTAGATTTACAGCTCATAAAAAATTACATCATACAATGGATCTTTGCATCGACTCCATTTTGGATGCTTGACTTCATGCGGGTTGTAAATACGAGCACCTTCACTGGTAGACAGTTGGTTAACTGAAGTCAGTTTCCGTGCAGTGTTGTAGAGTTCTGTTTAATCGAACCAAAAAAATAACACTTTAAAGACATGTTTGCCTTTTTGTGTACTTTATTGCTTGCTGTATTTTGTCCCCTACACTGTCACTGAGAAACACATGGTCATTGCTTCCACTTCTAGTTGGCACCTTATTGTACTGTAGAGTCATTACACTGTTGTGTACAAAATGGTAATTTCATTTGACAAATATGTTAATGATTAATCTTGACTTTTTTACTTGAGAAGAATAATTGCCTTGCAGGATGTTCTCCCTGTAAACATAAGCTAACCCTGTAATTCACGACTCTGGAATCAACAGTAAAGCTTGACCACAGAATATAAAAAAGCTGGTGGTTAAATCTCAAATCTGGCGTCTGTTCCTCTGCGTTCCCTGCTCACATTCAGCCTCCTCCACATTCGTTAAAGCAGTAGCTGGGATGTTGTCTCTTAAGAAATACAGAGTTATAGGTGATGGAGCAATGTAGCCTTCCAAAAAGGCTTCTGTGTCTGTTAAGGATTATTATGGTGCTGTCTTCTAAAACTGTTGCTTAAACGGTTAATGTGAATTTCTGCAAAATGCACTGACTGTATTACCCCTTTATCAATATGCCAAAATGTTAAAATATATAAAAGGCCTAAACTGATTATGAAAGTCGCTGCCTTATGACCTCTATTTTAAAAAGCTGGACTTTTGTTGATATGCGAAATTTGAAGTATTTCTGTGTGTTTTTTTTCTGTATATCTAACATAGTGTAACCATGAGAGGACTAAATGTTTGTCACTTTACTGTTGAAGGCTATGGAGATTGTATGGTATGTTCAGTTATTGTATAGACGGAATAAAAAAAACATGAAATTCAGTTTTGTTGCTGATTACATGTTTATGAAATATGAGCTGAAACGGCACAGACCTTACACAAGAAAAAGCATAAGCAACATTAAAAATGTAATGTTATTGTACATTGACTGAAGATTAAGACATAAGCAAAAAGGGAAACACACCATTGCACACTGAAAGTCCTGGTTTTATTTTAACCTTCTAAAGAGTAATTAGGTACACAAGTTGTCCTGATGGTCCAGTATTCAGCCAGTTGTTGAGTGGAGCCAGTTCCCTCTCACAGTTTTAGTTCTTTGATCATCGGCTCGCCCCGCAGGCCGAGGAGGAGGTTGTTTGCTGCCAGAGCAGACATTGCGTTACGGGTAGTATAGGAGGCACTAGCAATATGTGGGAGAATCACTGTGGAAGGAGAGAATTCAAAAGATAAATGAGCCTTGCCGTGACAGGTTTCTTGAAAACCAACTATTTTTAAGGCTGTTTCAGCAGACTCACCGCAGTTTTTGAGGGTAAACAGTGGGTGGTCTGTGGGCAGGGGCTCAGGAACAGTGACATCTAACCCAGCTGCTGCAATCTGCCCAGTGGACAGAGCCTCATACAGGTCTTCCTGGTTCACCACACCACCTCTGCCACAACAGAAAATACGCATTATACGCAGCGCACAGATACTGCACTCACAGCTACATTAGCCTGCATTCACCCCCCACTGCAATGTCAGCTTCATTATTTTCCCAGACACCACGGAGTAACTGAAAATTAAAGAGCAACAATTATGAAAATGTAAATACATATTTCGTTTTTGGGGAAACATAATGGGTAATCACCATTTTGTGACGTTTTGTACACTAAGTGATCAATCAATCAATAAAGAAAATAAACTGCAGACTAATCGATAATAACACATAATGGTTAGCTTCTTTGAGGCCCCGGAGGCCGCAGGTTCTAGGGCAGTTGCACGTTTTGGCCGATTGGTAATCCAGTCTGTAGTTCATGCTGGGTTGCATCTTTCTTCGTCAAGTACATTACACACCACTATGTTTTGAAGTGATTTGGGTGCATGTTTGTGTTGAAGATAACAGTACCGGCTTGTGTTGATAAAGACGGCTGTATTTTTCATCTTGGAGAAGAGTTCTTTGTTGCAGATATCCTTTGTTTCCGGTGTTAAAGCACAGCAGACCGCCAGGAAATCTGACTGCTTCGCCAGCTCATCGAAAGACACTATACCATCACATTAAAATAAAAGACCAAAAGTGTATCTATTGTGCATTGATTATAACAATATAAAAAAAGACATCTTAGTGACGACAAATCTATAGTCCTTACCGTACTCTGCATTGATGATACTGGCCAGCTCAGGCCTGGGGGCCACGTCTGTGTAGATGAACTTCTTGACCTTGAAAGGTGCCAGACGCTCAGCAATGGCAACACCTTCGAGCGCAAAAACGCCACATAAAGATTCACAGAAATGGCAGTTTGATGGCAAGCTCATGTGCATGCTGTGTGTGGTGTTTCAGATGATGTATGCTCACCAATCCTTCCCAGGCCCAGGATTCCCACAGTGCTGTTGGCCAGCTCATATCCACACAGCCACAGAGTTCTCCAAGTGCCCCAGCCACCTCTGACACAAGAGGGAGAGAGAAAGATGTATTTAACCTTTGACCGAAAAAACAAACAAACGCATGGATAGATTTGAGTGTGTGTGTGTGTGTGTGTGATTGTGTAACATTACGTCTTGGCTTCATGTGTGGCCTCTATGAGCCTCCTGGAGGTAGTGAGCAGCAGAGCCACAGTCAGCTCAGCCACAGAATCTGTCAGAACATCAGGAGTATAACCCACACGGATCCCTCTGGGGGAAAAGACACACACACACACACACACTTTTTTACTTGACACATGAATATACACACTAACTTTAAGGAAATATAAAGACATGAATTACCTTTTCTTCAGCTCCTCCAAAGTCAGATGGTCGAACCCCACTGACATAGTACTGAGGACCTTCAGGTTTGGACCTGCAGGAGTACACCAAACATCAACATGCATATATGTACATTTGAGAGGTCATTCATCTGGCTGAAAGACTGTCCTCAGACCTGCGGCGTCCAACACCTCTGCATCAATCTTCTCTGTCAGCACGCAGAGCAGACCATCGACACCTTTGACCTTCTGAAGCAGCTCCTTCCTGGGCACAGGGACGTCATCTGAGTCCCACAGCTCAAACTGCACCCTGGGAAAACAGAAACCATGAAAGCAGAGCCAAATTGTATCATTGTTTTCTTATTTATCTGCACAAGGAAATTTAGTGGTTGTTAAAGCTTCAGTAAGAATTATAGTTTCTTAAGCTGTATCACATGTACTGTGCCCCCCCCCCCCCCCCCGAAAAAACACTTGGACTTTAAGGTGCAATGATACATTTTTTCGGCTCTGCTGTTATCTGACTAACCTTAGGGCAAACATTAGCAGCCCTGTTTACTCAATGTAAATGATGAACTTCCCAAAACAGACATTCAAAATTCAGAAAGGTATCACAGTCAAATCAGCTACATGATGCAGTTAATTGGTCATACAAGATGTTCTATTTAAAAAAAATTATGCATTTTAAGTGACTTACTGTCCAGATTCACGGAGGATCTTCAGGCCCTCGGGTGGGATCTGTCGAGTGACATATACCCGTGAAAGGGTTGACATCTCCCTCTGCACGTTGCCTGGTAGACCCCCCGTGATATTCAAAGGAGCAACAGCGAGCCGCTGGAGCTGACGCAGTGCCATACGACTGCCCCACATTGCCAGGAGCAAGCAAATCTGTGGGTAGGTGGCCTAGAGGTGAAAATGGTACTTTGGAGTTTTGAGTCTGTTGTGTGCATGTGCATGATTTTGGCTCTAGTTCTGGGGGAGGTTCCTGTGTGTGTGTTTGACCAATATGATTAGAGGGAGGGTGTCTCTAAAGTCTGTCCCAGACAAACTAAACACAATCTTTGTCCGGCTTCAGGATGTAAATAGAAGTAAAATTTGAGGCCAAATTCACTTGAATCACAGATACATAGACCGAACAAAGATCCACAATCTCACGCACACTAACAAGCACTTGCATACACAGACACAAATTGCACAAATGTATAAGAGACAGCAGTAGACTTGTGTTTTCTTTACATTGTGGCCCAGAACTCCAGTGATTGTGATGTAAATGTTTCACTCGGCTAATGACCTTTGTTTCTTTAAACATTGGTGGACCCAAACCTTGTATTTTCTGTTTTGTCTCCCTGGCTGGGATTGCGTAAGCAATATTTCTTACTTTGCCAAACGGGCCCTTAAGGGTGTTCCAGGAGATACCCAGCAAAAAGGGAATCTATTATTTTCACTATAATTCCATCCCTAGTAACACAATGACAAAAGGTATATAAATGTAATAATATTTGCTATTAAAACAATAAGAATGTCCTTTTTTTAGATTGACACTTTGAGCAGTGTTTAGGGTGGTAACGCTTCCAAAACAAGTGAAATGTGATGTAGTCCTGAAAAATGCTGCGATTCTATTGGATGACCTTGGTCACGTGATTGCAATAACCCGGAATCATTCCGCCTTTTTCAGCCAGTCACAGCCATTCAATCGCTACAGCTCGTCGCGCATACTGACAGGTAGCTACGTATAAGTATTTGTGTAATTGTAATATTATTTACATGTAATTTTTCATATTGATTGGCAAGATGATAATACCTAAAACAACGGTCTACTCTGGGGGATTATTTGTTGCCTAATGTGTGTGTCGTCACTTTTAACGAGTTTATGACAAGTGTCCTCGCCACCGGCACCAGGCAGCAGTGGCACTCAGGGCAAGCTAGCTGTAGCTGCTAACGCTGAGCTTCATTCAGCAGGTTCAATAATCTGCCAGCGTTATTATGGCAGCTATAACCTTTGTCTGTTAGAAGACGTCACTTCATTGGGTGTGACTTTACCTTGGCGCGAGGCTGACAGTTGTCAGGTCAAAAACATTGCTGACAACTAGATTTAGCCGGCATTAACAGTAAGTTAGCCAAGTAGCTAACTTACAACAGGGCGTTGGTTTAAGATCATTGCTGCTAACGACCAAAACGTTAAACAGCTTTTGTAATCACGGTCTGTACGTTTATTTTTTAATAGGTATAACGTTTGTCGTTATCTCTCAGACGGTTGAATCCCCCCCTCTTCCCCTCCCATCATGGCTGCAGACTCGATGGAGATTGACGACTCTCTTTACAGGTAACGTAGGTCCACCTTTTTGGCTGTACATCACAGTCTAGTTTAGTCTCCCTTAGTAAAGTACTTGTAGCTACAGGAAGCGTCTCATGGCAATCAAGGCAAGACATGACAGTAGTGTGCTTTGTACTACAGTCAATACAGTTATACCTCACCTTTCCTTCTGGATTCTTGCACTTTCCCTCATACTTCCTCTTCTTTACTTTTCCCTCTGTCCAGCCGCCAGCGATATGTACTGGGAGACAGTGCAATGCACCAGATGGCCAAGTCCTCAGTCTTTCTCAGTGGTATGGGAGGACTGGGAATTGAGATAGGTAGGCTAAATATCAAATTATTGCACAACATCATATATAAAGTTCCATCGTATTTAAATGATCTGCATTGCCAATTGTGGTTTGACTTGACTTCTGGTTTCACAGCAAAGAACATTGTCCTCGCTGGTGTGAAGGTATGCACTTTCTCACTGAATATGCTTGTCCAACTCTGTGGCAGTATTTAATGTTTAAATGTGGTGTGTCTTGAGAGTTGGTCTTCCTGTGGCCTTAGCAATTGCATCTGTGTGTGTGTGTGTGTGTGTGTGTGTGTGTGTACAGGCGGTCACCCTTCATGACACAAAGCAATGTGAGACCTGGGATCTGGGCTCCAACTTCTTTATCCGCACAGAGGATGTGTTGAGCCAGAGGAGGAGGTAAACCTCACCACAAAGCGGGACTGTTTCTCTTAACATCTGACTTGACTCACACTGATCATCACTCACACATTTCATACACTCTTCTATTCTATTGCAGTGTCTTTCTATCCAACCCTCTTTTACCTTTCTACCACAGGGTGGAGGCAGTGTGCCCTCGGGTCGCAGAGTTGAACCCTTACGTCCATGTTGACATGTCTTCCTCTGCTCTGGACAACAACACTGATCTCAGCTTTCTCAGAAAGTATCAGGTAAGGTATTGCTTTTCAGAATCTGGGTTGTAACCAACCTGTGGGTCGTGGAAAGTTTTGAA
The DNA here is from genome assembly GCF_021292245.1 of Micropterus dolomieu. Classification (NCBI taxonomy): domain Eukaryota; kingdom Metazoa; phylum Chordata; class Actinopteri; order Centrarchiformes; family Centrarchidae; genus Micropterus; species Micropterus dolomieu. Next base: position 13,818,238 of record NC_060153.1, on the reverse strand, counting down.
TGGGTTGCTCTCAGTCTCTCACTAAAATGAGTGACTAGGAATGTGTGATCTATGTAAGCATGAAAACACCCAACCCCTGTAGACTATATGTGGCTGCGAGGTTTGTAGTTTATTCTTTCATGGAGAACAGAAGGTGCGATCAGCTTGGATTCATAGCAGTTACGATACTTTCCAATAGAGACAAGATGTCATGGCGGGAAAATGTTTCAAATTGTCAATAAAACATCTCAAACCACTCCTTCAGCATGATCCTCTTCACAGCTGTAAATGCAAATGCTGAGTTGTTCCAAACCAGGTAAACACTCTCAGGCTCTCAGGTATGCTACAGTTGAAGGTCAAAATTTTAAATCTCATAGGTGCCAAAACATCTGCTTGATGCTGGGATGGTGTATCTAGCCAGTGACTGGCCCGTGGGCTGTCTGCATTAACTGTTTACTTGTTCATTAACAGAACACCTAGTTTTTAAGCAGATAACCTTTGTTAAAACCTGAATTATTTTCTGCTCTGGAATCAGACTGCAGGTAACATTTAGTGTCTTGACTGTCTGCTGTACTCTCGCCTCCAGTGTGTGATTCTGACTGAAGCCAGATTGAACCTACAGAAGAGAGTGAATGAGTTCTGCCACTCACAACAACCCCCCATCAGAGTAGGTCTACGGTCCCACAACAGAGCATTAGCTAAACCATGTTTTACACATAGGGCACACACAAACAGTCAAATTTACTTTTTTGCCTGTGTAGTAACTAAACTGTTTTACCATATGTTGTTGCCAGTTCATTGGCTGTGATGCATATGGCATCTGCGTGCGGGTGTTCTGTGATTTTGGAGAGGAGTTTGAGGTGTCTGATCCCACAGGAGAGGAGCCCAAGGAGATTTTCGTCCAAACTATCACTCAGGTATCTGAACACATTCTTAATTCTTCTAGATCCCATATGTGATAATTAATTTCTTCCTATCAGACACTTTTAAATTTACATTTTTGTGTGTTGACAGAGAAGATGCAGGATTTTGGCATTATCTGAAAATGCAGTTCTATAATTCATCTTTTCTCCTTTTGAATTTTGACCCTTCAGGACAATCCTGGCGTGGTGACCTGCATGGACAACCAACCGCATGGCCTACAGACAGGCCAGAGTGTTGTCTTCAGAGAGGTCAATGGCATGGTGGAACTCAACAGCACCGTGCGACAGGTTTCAGGTATTATTTCTACAATGTAGATAATAAGTTCAGTATATTTGATGTTTTTACTGTAAGTTTATTATTGTAATCGTATAACACTATCATACCAGACTAATTACCCATTTAAACAACATTTAGAATATGGTTGTGGTTAATGTTTATTTCATAAGACACTGGGACTATTACTTTTGTTATATTTTAACTATTCCAAGAGCAGATTTGATGAGAGATTTTCTGTAAAAGGTGATGTAAGAGTGCATTTATCTAATCTATGCCATTTCTGTCCGTGTGTGTGTGTGGTATTAGTCCTTTCCCCTCACAGTTTTGCAATAGGAGACACATCGCAACTCCAACCATATGCACATGGAGGTTTCTTTGTTCTTGTGAAAACCCCTAAGACATACAGATTTGTAAGTAAACTACTTATCATATCAAGCAGAAATATCACAGCTGAACAACAAAAGATACACAAAGAATATGTTTATTTAGATATTTGTGTGTGTAAGACCCTGCATTTATCCTCTTTTGTATTTCAGGAGACAATAGGGAGACAGTTATGTGATCCTCAGGTCCTGACTCCAGACTACAGTAAACCAGAGGTGAGAGTTCAAAGCAAAAAGCGTAAACTATGCTGCGTAACCTACACCAGAGCAGGCTTACTTTGGATTGGTCAAACCATCTAACCAATCAGTGTTCAGGAATAGTGGAGGCATAATACCTTCAGGATCCCCTCATGGTCAAAACACTTCCTTCACATTAAATTTACAAGTAAAGGAACACATATGTGTGCAGACCAGTAGAATTGTGTAGCTTCTTGTATACTGTAGTTGTGTACTCCTGTTATATATTATTTATTTATTTATTTTTCAACAGAGCTTTGTGACCTGCTTTCTGAGACAGGTTATCCAGCATTGCTAATTTTAGTTTCAGTGAATATCTCAAAGATAGTCTTACTAAGTCATTTCTTCATTTATTAAAATTTTCTTTTTTAAATCTACCCATCAGGCCCCACTACAGATCCATGCAGCCATGTTGGCTCTGGATGACTTCCAGGAGAAGCACAGTAGACTTCCCAACATTGGGTAAACAAAATATTTCTATGCTTTTATCTGTCTACATCCAATCTACTGTTCTACTTTCTGTACTCCGACAGTACCTGAGAATATTATTTGTCTTGGCTACGGTTTTCAGTTTGTGAAGGTGTTAAAATGTGAGAGAGTCAGTTGTGAGCATTTTCACTTTGATGCCATCAGGTGTTTACAGGATGCTGAGGTTTTACTGCAGCTAACCGAGGAAGTGAATGCAACTCTCAGGAACAAAGTGAGTGCTTTTTTTCATCCCTCCTGTTTTTATTTCTTGAACCTGCAGAGATGCACTTATAGTTTCTTTGACAGATGATTGCATGCACACAGATGCCTTAACATCTCTCTATTTATTTTTTTTACCCCCTTCCTCCTTCCCTCTTTCCTTTCAGGCTTCTGTGAATACTGAGTTGGTGCGCTGTCTGTCGAGAACAGCGAGGGGAACTCTTCCTCCGTTAGCAGCAGCTGTAGGAGGTCTAGCCAGCCAGGAAGTTCTTAAAGCCCTCACAGGGAAGTTTGCGCCACTGCAGCAATGGGTAGGTTACTACATTTTAACTGTAGACCTCTTTTATTCATTGCAACACAGCTATAGAAACCATTACATTTTGTGTTTTTACATTTTCTTTTTAACTTCCCCTTAAGTGTTCATTTCATCTCCTTCTCGGTTTCTCCTTTGTTTAGTTTTACCTTGATGCCATTGAAATAGTAAGGCCACTTCAGTCTGTTTCTGCTGAGGAGTTTTCCCCAAGGGGCGATCGGTATGATGGATTACGAGCTTGCATTGGTGAATCAATGTGTCTAAAACTGCACAAGCTCAGGGTCTTCATGGTAAGGATTGTGTAGTGCACAAAAGGCCTATTTTATATTGAATTATTTTAAGGATTATGTCCATATGAATCCTACAATGTCTTCTCTTCCAGGTGGGCTGTGGTGCCATAGGCTGTGAGATGCTGAAAAATTTTGCCCTGCTTGGAGTGGGATTGGCTAAGAGCTCAGGAGAGGTGGGCAGTCTTTCGGTGTTTCCTCTCCTTTGTTTGACTGTATTTGCATTAGGGCTGGGCAATATGGCCAAAAATGATATCATGATAGGATATTTTTATATCATTCGATATCAATAATTATCACGAAAAATGTGAAATTATTTCTTTCAAGTTTAAAGGCTGATTTTTTTTTTTGGGGGGGGGTCAGAACATGACAAACACTTCATGCCAAGTAGTGGATCACTTAACAAATCTGAGGTAGAAATTTCAAAACAGTTATGATAAAAAAAAATTTTCAACAAATATGCATGAATAAAATTAAGTAAAATCTTTTTTCAGTCCCTTCTCCTCAACAAAATAATCTTTCTTTTCTTAACAGAAAAATTAAGTGCTAATTTGTTCATGATTCAAACAAATTAAATCAAACATTTATTGAACATTTGTTATATTGTTATTGAGGAAAATTATATTGCGATAATTATCATTGTTTTATTGCCCAGCCCCAATTTCCATGACTGTATGTGTGAGCATATATTTCATTGCTTGGCGATATGCATTTAGTAAAACTTCCTCTGCATCTGTCAATTCTCAGGTGTGCATCACAGACCCAGACCTTATAGAAAAGTCCAACCTCAATCGTCAGTTTCTCTTCAGACCACATCATATACAGGTGAAGAGATGTATACTTTCTGATCCCGTTTTTTCTTTTTCTCCATAATTCCCAAGTCCTATTTTCCTTTTTTTTTCTTAACTTTGTCTTATCTAGCCAACTCAATGCTTTAATGTAAGTCTACAAGATTTGATTGCAATATTTACTCAATTTAAATAGTTGTTGAAATTGTGTTTCTTCTGCTGTGCAGTTGTATTTTGTAGGAAAATAGAAAAATATTAAATCTGACTGTCAGAAAGCACCCGGAATGCAACCTGACAGACTTGTTCTGATTTTCCTGTCTCTCAGAAACCGAAGAGTACCACAGCAGCAGAAGCCACTCGCGATATCAACCCAGACCTGCAGGTGGATGCTCACCTCAACAAGGTGTGTCCGGCTACTGAGAGCATCTACAATGACTCCTTCTACTCCCGCCTAAACCTAGTGGTCACAGCGCTGGACAACGTGGAGGCTCGGAGATATGTAGACAGGTTGGTGCAAATATTAGTGTTGGAATCCATACTTTCTGAAGCATTCAGTTGATTTTAGTTGGTTTCCCTGAGTAGTGTCCCTGATTTGATTTTTACTGACTAAACGTCATTATAAACTTCGATAGAGCATGCTGATGCTCATGAATGTAGGAGTTGGGAATGTATTCTCATGCATAATTGACTCATTTTGGCAACAAGTTATGGAGTGTTTCTGCATCTATTTAATTTTCAGCCGCTGTGTATCCAATCAGAAACCTCTCCTGGACTCTGGCACCATGGGAACTAAAGGACACACAGAAATCATTGTGCCAAATTTGACAGAGTCCTACAATAGCCATGTGAGTCCGTGTGTGACCGCGTTTGTTTTTTGTCTGTTTTTTTTTGCTCTAGCTTTTTCCCTGCATTATTTGTCCCATACCAGATCTGCTTCAGAGACACAGACCTTAGTTTTTACAGTGCTCCTATCCTTCCCTTTTCTTACCAGAGGGACCCCCCAGAAGAGGAGATCCCATTCTGCACTCTCAAGTCTTTCCCTTCTGTCATAGAGCACACCATTCAATGGGCCAGAGACAAGGTCAGCCTGCTTAAAACCCAACAAATGATCATTCAGATCATTTCTGACAGTATGTGTCAGTGTGCTGTCCTAATTCTAAACTTTTTCCTTGGCTTCGTCTAGTTTGAGAATGCATTCGTCCACAAGCCCTCCATGTACAACTCGTTCTGGCAGACCCATTCCTCAGCTGAAGTGGTTCTACAGGTAAGAGTTTGTATTCAAAAGTGGTTTTGTAGCTCTATGTCAGCAATGAAATATGACAGCAATATACCACCTAATAAAATATTTATTTTGTGTGTGTGTGTAGAGGATGCAGGTGGGGGAAAGTCTGGAGGGGTCCTTCCAGGTCATTAAGCTACTCAGCAGAAGGCCCAGCCAGTGGGAGCAGTGCATTGCAATTGCCCGTCTGAAATTCGAAAAGTATTTCAAAAGAAAGGTAACGAGTCTTATCTTGAAAATACATATTCATTAAATAGATCTGTGTGTGTTGGTGCAAGCTCCACAATATGATATGCAGTGTTTACATGTTATTTGTGTTTTTACATAGGCCCTACAACTGTTGCACTCTTTCCCCCTGGACACAAGGTTAAAAGACGGAAGTAGGTTTTTCTCAATACATGGTTACCCATAGTTACCAGATTATTTCACAATAATTTAATATACATAACTACAGTATAAAGCGAACTTAAAGCAAAGTATGTGTGTGTGTGTATGTGTGTGTGTGTGTGTGTGTGTGTGTGTGTGTGTATATATATATATATATATATATATATATTTTTTTTTTTTTCCTCATTCTCCTTAGGTTTGTTTTGGCAGTCCCCAAAAAGACCTCCAGCACCTTTTGATTTTGACTTGAAAGACCCTCTGTAAGTATATTCTAATATTACAGTTTAAGCCATTTTTTGATATTGTATGTTTCATATCTAAGCTTGCCAAACCCTCCTCTTTCCCCATCAGGCACTTCACTTTCATTGTCAGTACTGCCCGGCTCTTCGCAGGGATTTATAACATCCCTTACTCAGATGAGGTAGGGTAATCTCACTCTTACACTGTCTCAAGCACACTCACTCACTTACTCAACGACTGACTGAACTTTTCCTTCTTCCTTAGGATCTCTCTGAAGAGGCTGTGACCAGGATTCTCTCAGATGTCAAGATTCCTGAATACAGGCCCGCAGAGAAAGTACGCTTCTCTATTGAACTAGTTCTTGGTTTCTATCTGAGTGTAAAAAAATTATAATCTTGTTGATTCTTGTGGATCTATCCCTTACAGTGTATAGTGACCGATGAGACAGCAAAGAAGCCTGATCAGATAAAGATGCCTCTAAGCAGTGAAGAGGAGAGGGAGGCCATAACACAGCTGGAGCAGGCCATTGCTACTGACAGTGTCACAGCAGGTATCCAATTAAAGAAAATCATAACAAATACTGAGCAGATTTGTAAATGGACACACAAGATGTGGTATTGAGTTATATAACAGTGTGAATAGTTAAGGAACATGCACTCTATATTTTTTTTTTCTCCACCCCATTAGGTGGAAAAGCCTATGTAACACTACATCTAATAATTAATGATGTCTTTCACATGTAGAGCGGTTACAGATGAATCCACTGCAGTTTGAAAAGGACGATGACAGTAATGGCCACATAGACTTTATCGCATCAGCATCTGCTCTCAGAGCCAGGATGTATTCCATTGAGCCAGCTGACAGGCTCAAGACCAAACGCATAGCCGGCAAGATCATCCCGGCTATCGCCACAGCAACAGCTGCTGTGGCTGGACTGGTGAGAAAAGTTTGAAATCTTGAGATATAGATAGATATAGTTTAATGTTACTGATTGTGCCAACACCTACATATATTGGGCAATGCCAATTTCATCTTCAATTTAAAAACAGCTGATTTTGTTTTTCAGTATTACTGCATGATAATCAGTATTTGTGTCCATTTGTTTGGACTTAAAAATGCACCTAAATCCAGTGCTTATTCCTCGAGAAGGTCTGGGAAGCCAAGGAGAAGAACTTTGGTTTGACCTCATGGACGTTCTGTTTATGCCAGGATGCTGAAAAGGAGGTTTCAGCCAATTGTTTAACCTCAGTTCCAGGAGGATCTGTTTGTGTGCTTTATGGACTTAGGGAAGGCCTAAGACCATGTCTTTTGGAGGGTGCTGTGGGAGCCATCCAGTTCACAGGCTTATACAACCCCAATTCCAAAGAAGTTGGGACGTGTAAAACGTAAATAAAACCAGAATACGTTCATTTGCAAATCCTTTTCAACCTATATTCAATTTAATACACTACAAAGACAAGATATTTAATGTTCAAACTTTGTTTTTTGTAAATATTCACTCACTTTGAATTTGATGCCTGCAACATGTTCTAAAAAAGCTGGGACATGGGCAACAAAAGACTGGGAAAGTTGAGGAATGCTCAAAAAACACCTGTTTGGAACATTCCACAGGTGAACAGGTTCACTGGAAACAGGTGAGTGTCTTGATTGGGTATAAAAGGAGCATCCCCGAAAGGCTCATTCATTCACAAGCAAGGATGGGGTGAGGTTTGCCAAAAAAACTGCGTGAGCAAATAGCCCAACAGTTTAAGAAAACCACTTCTCAGTGTACAATTGCTAGGAATTTAGGGATTTCATCATCAACGGTCCATAATATCATCAAAAGATTCAGAGAATCTGGAGAAATCTCTGCACGTAAACGGCAAGGCCGAAAACCAGCATTGAATGCCCGTGACCTTTGATCCCTCAGACGGCACTGCATTAAAAACAGACATCAATGTATAAAGGATATTACCACATGGGCTCAGGAACACTTCAGAAAACCATTGTCAGTTAACACAGTTCATCGCTACATCAACAAGTGCAAGTTAAAAAGCCATATATCAACAACACAGAAATGCCGCCGGCTTCTCTGGGCCCGAGCTCATCGGAGATGGACTGACGCAAAGTGTAAAAGTTTGCTGGGGTCTGACGAATCCACATTTCAAATTGTTTTAGGAAATTATGGATGTCGTGTCCTCCGGGCCAAAGAGGAAAAGGAACATCCAGATTGTTATCCGCGCAAAGTTCAAAAGCCAGCATCTGTGATGGTATGGGGGTGTGTTAATGCCCATGGCATGGGTAACTTGCACATCTGTGAAGGCACCATTAATGCTGAAAGGTACATATAGGTTGTGGAGCAACATATGCTGCCATCCAATCAATGTCTTTTTCAGGGACATCCCTGTTTATTTCAGCAAGACAATACCAAGCCACATTCTGCACGTGTTACAAAAGGGTGGCTTCGTAGTAAAAGAGTGCAGGTACTGGACTGGCCTGCCTGCAGTCCAGACCTGTCTCCCATTGAAAATGTGTGGCGCATTATGAAACGCAAAATACGACAACGGAGATCCCATGAAGTTGTACATCAAGCAAGAATGGGAAAGAATTCCACCTACAAAGCTTCAACAATTAGTGTCCTCAGTTCCCAGACACTTATTGATTGTTGTTAAAAGGAAAGGTGATGTGAGACAGTGGTAAACATGCCCCTTTCCCAGCTGTTTTGGAACGTGTTGCAGGCATCAAATTCAAAGTGAGTGAATATTTGAAAAAAATCAGTTCAGGTGTATTCAATTGAACATAGGTTGAAAAGGATTAGCAAATCATTGTATTCTGTTTCTGATATTGTTGGCTTCCTCAGACTGTGACCTTCACCACCCACTGTAGCAGTTGTCAGCCAAATGTGAAGTATTCAGGATAAGGCCATGGTTTTCTGCCATAAAACAGTGGATTGCTCCCACTGTGATGGGAGTGAGTTGCTGCCCCAAGTTAAGAATTTGAAGTATCTCGGGGTCCTTTGCACAGGTCCAGCAGTAATGTGGGCATTGTACCAGACAATTGAAGTGAGGAGGGAGCTCAGCCGGAAGACAAAGCTTGCGATCTACCAGTCGATCTATGTTCCAGCCCTCCACCTATGGTCACGAGCGAAAGAATGAGATAACGGATATAAGCGGCTGATAAGAGTTTCCTCCGTAGGGCGGTTGGGCTCACTCTTAGAGATAGGGTTAGAAGCTCAGACATCAGAAAGGAGCTCAGAGTACAGTTGCTGCTCCCTCGCATCAAAGGGAGCATGTTGAGGTGGTTTGAATATTTGATCAGGATGTCTCCTGGGCACTTTTCTTTGGAGGTTTTCGGGACACGTCCAAATGGTAGGAGACCCCCAGGGTAGACCAAGAAAAGGCGGGAGGGATTATATATCTTATCTGGTTTAGGAACAGACTGGGGTCCCATGATGGAAAAGGTTGCTGGGGAGAGGGATGTCTGGACTACCTTGCTTGGCCTGCTGCTGAGCCTGTTGCCTTGGATAAGTGGCAGAAAATGATTTAATAAAATTGCTGAAATGAATTCCATTGTTTAATATCAATAAATTATACATGAATAACATTATTTGGATCACCTCAGGTGGCCCTCGAGTTGATCAAAGTCGTTGGAGTCTACGAGTTTGAATCTTTCAAAAACTGCTTCTTTAACTTGGCCATCCCTGTAGTGGTGCTCACTGAGCCTGCCCCAGTTAAAAGGACACTCATCAGGTAGGGGCATATTTTCAAATAATTTATTTCACTGTCTCTATCACTGCTTTTAGGTGATAAAACCAAATTTTGTCCCTGCCAGATTAGCATTGTTTTGACCTCATGCACTGAAAATGTCAAATTAGTATTAAACCATCACTGTAGAAATGTGATGATGATGATATATAATAATTCCAGCTATAAGATGGCACCAGATGTAAGAGTTTTAGCCATGTTTCATTATTACCGTGTAATGTAGTGACAGCTCTATGACATCTTTCCCAGAGACAACATCTACTTCTCCATCTGGGACTGTTGGACTATCTTTGGCCATGAGGACTTCACTCTGTCTGACTTCATGAATGCAGTGAGGGTGAGAACACTTGTGTTATCTGTTAGTGCATTAGAAATATGCAGTTACCACATTTGAGGGTTTTCATTGCTTCTTTGTAGTTTTTGTATATGTTTTTTGGATAATGATTTGTTTTATTTCAGGAAAAGTATGGAATTGAACCCACTATGGTCGTCCATGGTGTGAAGATGCTTTACGTGCCTGTGATGCCTGGACACTCAAAGAGACTCAAACTCACGTAAGTGTTTCCTGATTGTCACACACAGTAGCACAATGAGAGTTCCACATATAGATGGAAAATAATGATAGTCGCAATACTAATAAGACCTATAATTGTAGCAGGGAGTGTTGAGCAGGAACATTGGGGGGTGTAGGTAGCTTACAATCATAGATCCAGACTCTACAGCTCCAGAAATACTTGCTGAAAGCGACAGGAGACAAGAACGCACAAAACCACAGGAGAGGGAAGAACTTGAGTTTGTAATATGCATTTATTGGATAAGAATGCATACAGGAGAGGATGTGGGGAGCTCAGTGCATCATGGGAGGTCTCCTGGCAGTCTAGGCCTATAGCCGCATAACTTAACTGATGGTTCAGGGCTCACTTAAGCCAGTCCTGGGGTTAGTGCTGGGGATCAGAGTTACAAAACAGAACCTCTGAAGGTTGTATGAAGTCAGTCTCTTGCTTAAAGACACTCAGCACGGTGGATAATTTCTACTTTCTCTCAACTACACCACCCTGTGCACTTTTTGCTTAAGTGTCTGTTTTTTGGGGAGCTTTCCTGGACAAAGGCTTATGTGAAAATACCCCATTTGGTGAAGCATCTCAATCTCCTTGAAAAACTCTCACTGAAATGATTCATCCTTTGTCTAAAGTGAACAGATGCACTTAACCTTGCCTCTGCAGGATGCAAAAGTTGATCAAGCCATCAGCGGGCCGCCGCTACGTTGACCTCACTGTGTCATTTGCTCCGGAGGCTGATGGAGACGATGACCTCCCTGGTCCTCCGGTCAGGTACTACTTCAGCCGCAATGGAGAGACGCCCTGACATCTTCCTGGATGTCGTCCTCAAACCTCTTGTGTCCTTACTTACTTCCCTTTTTTCATGTAAATTGTTGTACCCCAATAACCTGGGCCAAGAGCTTGAGATGTTATCTGACAAGGGTTAAGTTCCCAACCCTAGCTCAAGCCCCACAGTACTTCATGGAGATAGAAAGGGCCAGTCCTGGTCCCAGTTTTTCTTGCCCCAGATCTAGCCAGTTGAACACAAGACTTCTTGAGTAGCACTTAACTGTACCTGTGTACATATATTTTCTCTGTTCTGTTTTCTACTCTGGTAAAATGCACAGCTCTGCCTGTGTCGATGCCTTAATTGATTAATAAAATGTTTCTTTTTGTGGCAGTGTATCTGAAAAAAACAGTTTACAGAAACCTGCATACTCCTAACACACAGTCCCATTAGTGTCATTTCTGTTTTAAGTCTGCTAGGCCCTAAAGAGGGTGATAGGACAGTGAAGTGGATTTCTAGTCAGTAGGGATTAAATCTTCTTCCTCAAGAGTCCTCTCATTGACTTTGAAATTATTGCCAATCCCAGTCCTTTCCAGTTGTTAGTCATATCCCCTTGTAGAAACAGGTCAAGCCAATATTTGTTGTATGATTTAGAGGCGCAAAAGGTCAGTGGACAATTGTGAAACCACCAAAGATACAGCTTATCAGTGTCTGCAAATGATTCTCTTTTATGATCACTTCAATTGCTTCACAAAAACACATTTATATCACAGGGGTATTACCCAAAAATTAATGCACAACACACAACAGCAGTGTCTTGATGCGTTTCATCACAGGTCGACACATGTCAACTCTGAGCTATATCACTGTCCTATTGAGCGTTTACGCATCAGGAAATCAGCAATTTTATCACATTGCTCCCCAATCAATTGATGTTATTGTAGCTGCTAGTTACCTATCTTGTTAAACCTAGGTAATGACAGCATTGATATTAGTTAATACATTTGGGTATACAAAATAAGTTCTCATTAAATAATGGCATAACTTCAATGACTGTTGGGCACACAGAATACATATTTTTGTGACAGACATGAAAGATCTGTACCAACATCTGGGATCACACTCGCATGTCTGTTCATGTTTGTTTTTTTTGGTTGTTGTATTTGTGTATGGATGTATTTATTTACTTGTAACTCATTTTTGTGTCAAATTAAACCTGTGTTGATGAGCTTTTAAATAGTCTGTATTTGCTTAAATTGGCAATGATGTCAATATATTTAAATGGAATCATTTAAAAATCTATTACCGTTATTGAGATCACCGGACAGTCTGTTAACGGGTTATCATATGTGTCTTTGAAACAGTTGAGACTAAAGTCACACAAAATGCTTCCTGGAGCAAGTTTATTTTTCTCCCTATAACCAGAGGTGGTGAATTTCGCTTTGCACAGAAAATGTCTGTTACACTGACACTTCTTGTGCAGTGAATGTCATAGGTGTAAAACAAAACTGTTAACGAGAGACTGATAATGGTGTATGTTCTTGTGACAACCAATAGTCCAATAAAATGTGAGATTTCAGGATACTAAAGCTGCTCCATGTCTTTGTTTTAAAAGCCTCAAATCATCTTGTCAAGACGAAATTGGAAAAAAAAAAAAGAGCAAACATTCTCCAGTTCCAGCATCTCACAGTACAGGATTTACTGGTTATCATTCAAACGGAAAATCTTTTTGTTGAATGAAACAAAACATTTGCACACATCACACTGGGAACAGGATAATTGTGATGGGTAATTTTTTTTTTTACTATTAACATTTCATAAAGTAAACAATTCATCGAAAAAAAGATATTTCTTCAGCTTATATAACATCTTGCATAAAATCTCATGACAAGTATTGGGATATCAGTAAATAAAATATTCTTTTTACAAACATATAATTTGTGACACTGTACAATAGAAAATAGTTATAAATATATTTATTAGTTCATTTAGAGCTCAAAGTGCGACCATAGACTGTGGGTTATCTTACATTTCATTATTGTTAAAGTAGTGATTAAAAAATATTGATCTAGTGTAAATGATAGCATTAACATATTAAAGAACCTTTATTTCGATCTCAAACATCAAAACATTCACATTATATATCTAAGTCCTGCAGGTTTCCCCAGCTGGGTCCCACCTTGACTTTGGCCTTAAGCTTTACATACAGTTTTACTGCCGACTCCATCTCCCTCTTGACAATCTGAGCAACCTGACAGAAAGACAAAGAATTGTGTATATATGTAGTGTTTTTCAGATGTGTCCATGCTAAAAAAAAATAAACAACTACATAAAATCATATGTAGTGTAACTTATAACTTGGCAGATGTAATCAGTTTAACAAACACTAAAGAGGAACTGACAATCCCAATAATACTTTTCATACCTGTATGACGTCTTCCTCTGTGGTTTCATAGATGAGCTCATCATGCATCTGTAGGACAAAGTAGGCTCCTCTTAGTAGAGACGTCCCAGCCCTGCGGTGATTGCGGGCTGTATAGCGCACACCATTTGACATCATCAGACAGGATTTATTCCCAGACTTTGAAATAATACAGGGGTTATCTCTCTCTGCATGTGGCGTTTATACAGTATGGGAAAAGAAGATTAAGTGAAAGTCACCTGTGTGTGTGTGCTGGTGAGAGAGTGGAGCTGAAGGGTATGTTTTTCGTAGTCGTTTCTGGATGTTCACAGTGGCGAGTTTGACAATGTCTGCTGCTGAGCCCTGTACAGTTGTGTTCACAGCCTGACGCTCTGCCTGGATGACGGAGGAAGAGAGAGAGAGACACAGGAGTCATGAAATATGAATATTAACATTGCATAGCTTACAGCACAAATGAAGTCTGGCATGTTCTGATGGACAGGCCTGCTTACATGTGCTTTGATGTGTGTATTGCCGTTAGTGATCCCGGGTAGGTATCTCCTACGGCCCATCAGCGTCTGAACGTAGCCGTTCTTTATACAGTTCTTCACAGTTTCTCTAAGAAATGCATTGATCCCTGAAACACACGACAGGACATGGATGTAATGTTTCTGTGTGGGAATTTAGAAGTTAGATGGACTTTACTTGTCCATTCCCAGATTGTACCATCCTTTATTCCATTCAAAACTTTGACATATCATATTCAGACAAATAATGTCAACAACTCTAAATGTTGATTTTATATATTACATTATTATATACATTTAAAAGAATACATACAATTACTTTTGAGTGTTGTATTCCAGCAAAAATGGAAATACTGCCACAAACTTACATACCGATATGCAGACAAACACTAATTTAGGTATTTGGGACCAGAAAGTAATGAGTGGGTAAAATGAATAGAAGAGTTAAACAGTGTTTACCTTTGTATCTGGCCTTGAAACTTTCTATGTAGCAGGCTGCGTCATTCTCCTCCACTCCCATTTGCTCCCCTAAAGATTTGGCTCCCATCCCATAGATAATGCCATAGCAAATCTGCAAAGACCAATACATGAACACACCGGTGAACTTCGCAGTGAGAATATATGTGTCCGTGTTATCGTCTCTTTCCTGCATGGCTGTACCTGTTTTGCCTGTTGTCTGAGGCTGTCGTTCACGGACTCTGGGTCGACACTTTTCCACTCAGCAGCAATACAGCGAAACACGTCTGCACCTCCGTTCAGCACCTGGCCACACGCACAGTTCATCGTCTCTTTACCTGTTTATTAACATTTTTTATGATGTTTTCTTGCTATTTACTGACCTGAAGAAGGCGTTGATCCTTGGAAAGGTGAGCCAACACTCTCAACTCCAGCTGTGAATAATCAGCTGCCAGTATCATCCCGCCTACAGCACAGTGTAGAAAGACACAGCTGGGAGACAAAGTTATAGACAGAAAAGTTGCCAGCAGCACAAAACAACTGGATCATCATAGTAACCTGAAAAAGGTACAAAGGCATGTCTCATGCTGACAGAGAAGGCCGGGCCTTGTTCTACACTGCCAGCTGCAGCTGAAGGTACCGCAGAACGTCTCTTCTTTCTGTAACAAAACAGTGAGAACCATCTCATTATATCATTCCTCGTGAATTTTTGTTTGCTGAGCACTTAGCCATGTCAACTTAGAAAACCCATGGAATTAAGTGCATTTACGATCCACACATAGCATGTAATGATATGCAAGGAGTTCCTTTTTCACTTTTTTGTGTGTATTGTATACAATATCCTGAGTTTGTACTGTAGGTTTTATTTCAATTTCAAACCCTGGCAAAAAAACGATGTTCCCTTTATAGCAAAGCAAGACTTGTACAGTGAAGTGTGATAGTTAGTATTCCTAGCGTTTGCCTGCACAGGTGCATGTGAAAAAAAATAGAATATCGTGGAAAAGTTTATTTTTACATTTAAAACAATATATTTTTACATTTATACATGATTATGGTTTACAGCACACGGAAATCGAAACTCAAAAACTCAAAACTGTTAAAATTTTAAAGAATTTATAATCCTGAAACGTCGAGAGGAGCTCTAATCAGCTAATTAACTCAAAACACCTGCAAAGGATTCCTGAGCCTTTAATCTCTCAGCCTGGTTCTGCCAATGCACTTTTCCACGATATTCAAATTTTCAGAGATTCACGTGTATTTCCTTATTCTTATCACACTATATGGACGTAGTGTATTATGCATTACCATGGAAAAGTGTAGACACATCACAAACAAAGGTGTAGCCTATAGTTGTCTCAGATCCAAATGAACTTTGATATTAACATAGAAACCTTTTGCATAATGAAAATATTATCTCATCCAGATTTTGGTTAACAAGATGTGCCAGCTCAAAAACAGAATATTTAAATATACAAGATTATATTGAAGTATTTAAATAGCTACATACTAAAGCAGTTGAGTATGATGTAAAATGTATCACAAAGGGCTGATGTATTTTGTAAAAACCTGAACATACACAATTTGTTTCTCAAGAAGGCAAGTTTATCCAGTAGAGTGATAGTTATAAATAAGGAAGTTATGATTTTACCTTCAAGTCCCTCAAGTACTCCTTGAGTGGTCTCAGACCCCATTTTGAGAGCCATACACTGAAAAAATCAGGTGCGGTGAACTAAAGAAGTGTTGACCTACCTAGGTTTGGTGGTCATGTGGCTGCTGTCTTGTGAAGGTGGGCTCTCACCCACCACCGTGGGTATGTGAATCTCAAAGTCTTTGGGGACATTCTGTATGTTGGGCTCAGTGAAGCTTACTCTACCTGACAACACAATGAGCTGGATCATTGCATGCTTTATATTTACTTCAAATAAAATTGCTTTGCACAGTAGTACGAATGTACTACATGGCGTCAAGGAATGACTACATGAAACACGTTACATAGGTTAATGACAGGTGCACGTAATTTGTTTGTGTTTCTGTGCGTGTGTGTATTTTACCTGTGGCTGTGTGTGTCTGGGCGATAGGGTATATTCTGTCCATGGTCAGTGTAGGGTGGTATTGCTTCTCCCTCTGCAGGGGGAACACCACTTTAGTCAGGGCGTTAGTGATCCGCCTCCACTCCAGAATCACACCCGGCAACTGGTGCAGGGGGCGAAGCTTCTCCAGAACATCCTGCCAACATCACTTCGATTCAGTGAAGGGCGATTCATAGTAGTAGCAATAATTGAATGTAATGCAAAGTAGTTTCACCTTGGTGGTGCTGAACTGCTTTCCAAGTCGCACTCTGCCGCCGCCTCTCCTGGTGTAGCCAAGTGTCTTCTTACTTTTCGATCCACCCACATCACCGTTTGGAGGCAGATGGAGCTCTAAAAACAACACCTACAGCGCAGAGAGCATGTAAGCACATACAAGTATTTCAAGAAATTGTCAGTTTTACGCTTTGTTGTACTTGGAATTTTGTTAATAAAAAATGTGGCTGTGATAAATAAGGTGCATCAGACCTGTGCTATGTCGTCAATGCTGGTGAGGGAGAAGCTGTGTCCGGCCAGGTTGTAAGCTTGAGATTCCAGCGCTGTGAGTTTGGCTTGCATCACATGTTTTTGTCTTTCACATTCTTCGACACTGAAGCCCACTCCATTCAATTCCAACAGAGCCAAACACACCTGGGAGGGCATCTCAATGCTCCTGAATAAGTCTGATACATGCATACAAAAACAACAATGGTAAAAATCCCTAATGTTTACTACCGTTCTTACCACTAAATAAGTAGATATTACATGGATGTCTGGTAGGAGTACTTGCCAAGCATGCCGTCTTTCTCTAGCAGGCCAGTGAGATGTTTCATCACAGCGTGTACGAGCACACTCTTGGTCGCTGCCCTAACACGAGGACAGTGAGCATGCGCATTCCCAAGTCCTTCCAGCAGAGGCAATTCCTCAGGACAGTACACAGTCACCATGTTGGGTAGAGTCCTCTCCTCACTGCCAGGGTCCACAAGCCAGCACGCAACCTGTGGCAGACATCCAAACAGACTCACTTTGCTGCATGAAGTGTGATATTTTATGAAAGGTTCTTAGCAAAACAATACATATTTTGTCTTTTAAAGCACCCGTGTGTGGGATTTTTATGTGATTATAGCGCCATTCAAATTGAATGACGGCAAAATACAAAATTTTGTAGATAAACAAGACAATCCCAGTAAACATTTGTGAACGCATTGCTGTCTGCCAGTGTCAGTTTCAATACTATCAAATGCTAATAAGAGGTTTGATCTTAATGAGCAGGATGCAAGTTTCTATCTATTGTACTGTATACATATGTGTATGAAAATTACAGTGTGCGCAGATGAGTTCCCTCACCTTGGGATCTTCACAGTTTCCCTCCAAGCTGATGCCACAGCTCAAAACCAGCATCTTGTACACCTCTATGATGTCATACGTGACAACCACACCTCCTCCATGACAAGCCGATGGTTCGCTCAGGCAGGTCTTCACCTGCCTCAGCCTCTCACTTACCGGCAAATCATCATCCAGTGGAGGAGGGGCCAGACTGGAGCTCAAACCTGAGGTGGGGGGGGAGGGGTAGACTGGCTGAACTAAGGGAACACCTTTGTAGTGCACTGTAGCACATACAAAATACATGCATGTGTGTCTGTACCTCTGCTCTGTTCTTGCTGTAGAGATATGTAGTACGCATCTCTTGCTCCCCAGCAGACAGACAGTCCAATCAACACCAGTCCATCACTGTCTCTTACAGGGAAACCATCGACCCTTTGGAGCTTCTGATGAGCTGCTGACGCTGCACAGAACACATGCATTGATGAGGAGACTGCACAGAACACAGGATATGCTTATATTGTGTCATGGGGTTGTAGAAATGAGACAAAAACACAAATCCAAGAAAGATAACAAATTGAAGGATGTCAGTCTTGACAACAATTTACAACACATTTTACTGCAAGTTAATGTGACTTCTGTACATGTTTATCAGTTACCTTTCCTGTGTTTCCCTCCTATTTCCCCCTCAGGCTGCTGTCTGTGCTCCCTCCTTTCACAGGCCAAAGCCAGACAGTACTGCTCCTTTGTTTTCCATTCATTAATGAAAGTATCGAAGAGGCGCCTGTCACTTGCCACATCTATGATGGAGAAGGTCCCCGAGTTGCTGGAACAGAGCCATGCGTCCTGGGACAGCTGAAGAGTGAAGCCTTCATCAGTAACAGGTGATTCTACATCAGTGGGAAGCTTCGCCTGGGGGGAGGATGGAGAAGCGCAGCCCTTGGGAGGGCTGAAATTCTGGTTGGTGAGTTGCAGGAGTTTTGTTTTTGAACTTGGAAACGGTAGAGTCGTTGGTTTCTGTCTCAGCTGGTGTCCATGGCTGGGAACTGCTGTGAAATTAGGCTGTTTAGTGTCTGCAGCAGCTTCTGAGCGTTGATCGCTGTATCCTGGGCGAGATTTAGGCCATTTTGTGATTGCTGGTCTCCGTGGCAGGAGGGCTGAAGGAGTTGACTGGTTGAGGGGCTGAGCAGTGAGGGGCGACTGGACAGATGACGTGGTCAGTTTTACTCTGGGTGTGGCAGGTGGTGTTTCCTGAGTTGGGGGAATGAGATCACCAGCAGAGCCTGGTCTCTCTGCTACATCCTCGCTGTCATGACTGGAGGGTTCTTTCTCTCTGCAGTTGCTCACAGCAGCAACAACCAGCACATCTGGCTTTCCCCTTTTCCTGTCCACCTGTATTGAGGGCTGAGGCAGATCTGGAACTGCTGCTGAATTTGCAGCATTTATGAGTATATGAGTGGCTGTGTGGCCTCTTGTAGTGTTTTGGCAGGCCTGCTCAGACATACTAGGCCAGCGGTCAAAGATTTCTTGTAAACCAGGGCTGCAATAAAGAGTGCTTTCAGGTGCATTTTGGACATGTGGGTGTTTTAAAACTGCATTATCTGACAATAAAGCGTTTATGTCCTCTTTCTTTTCTCCCTCTTCCATGAATTCCCTCCCTACTTGCTTCCCATTTTCACACTCTCCATTTACTGTTTCCTGACTCCCGTGTGGTTTATTATTATGCTGTTTACTTTGGTGTGTTTGGCCTTGATTATCACTGGCTTTATCCTTGACATACTCATTCTGAATTATGGTTGTAGTTTTCGTGGTGGGTTTTGGTTGTATCTGACTGGGTTTAGGTTGTGATTCTGTCACCTGTTCTTCAGGCAGAACATCATCTGCGTTGGACTGCTGAGCCTTAGGATGACTGGCTTCTTGCTCTTTTTGATTTCTCTCTGTGTGTTTGAGCAAGCTCTGCCTCTCCAGAAAGTGTTCTCCCACCAACAGTGAGTCGCCCCACTCTGACAGGTTAAAGGAGGACTCGCCCCATTGGACTGCCTCCCGCTTCTCCGTCTCCTGATTGGTGAGAAGCTTGCTGCGCCTTCGCTCCTGGGTTGATGGAAGAGGGTGCTCGTCTCCGATCCCCTGGGCAGCTGATTCCTCTTCGTCTGACCCGTCAAGGATCTGGTGTTGGCTCAGACCAACCAGCAGAGAGCTGTCATACAGGCTGTCGAACAGGAAGCTACTGCTTCTGTTAACACTCTCAGAGGTGGCCTGATCGGCACAGAGGTCCTCACCTTCATCTTTATCCTCAACTGCATTCACATCAGCGCCTGGACCAGGAGAAGCCTGTAAAAACAACATCATGGCTTTTGATTTTTAAGAGGCAAACTACTTGAATATGTTTGATATTTAAAATCAGTTCACTCACCTGGTGGCTGGTGTTAAGGATGAGCTCCATCTGGCTATCCGTGAGAGATATATTGAATCTGGGAAATGCATTTTCAGGGGCCTCAAGCTTGTTACTTCCCTCATTTGTGTCCATATCCAGCTCAACAGCCGCTTCTACCATTTCCTCCCCTCTTATTTTTTTAGTTTCTTCCGGCTGATTCATCCCTCTATTATTCCCCTCTCTGTGTTGGCATATCTGTTGAACAATGATTCTTTCTGTCTGGGTGTCCAATTCAAAGCTGTCACCAAAACTCTCCTCTCCTTTTTTAACAGATCCTTCAACGTCTTCATCTCTCTCATCTCCTGCGTACAGCTCGGGAGATGAAAACTTATCAACCTCACTGCCATCTATCCTTCTTCGCTTGGCCTCAGGAGAGAATAAGGGAACAGAAGCAGGAGAGGCCAAAAGGGGAGAGTCTAGCATATCTGCATTTGTAGGTGTAGAAGTGCCTTGCACAGGGCCAGGAGCTTGAATGGATGTAGGAACCTGGCCTGCAGGCGCTGAAGAAACTGTGGGTTTTGAGTGTGATGTCTGTGCAGTCTCTACATTATTCTGTAGACCTTTGTCAGTCTGTATAGAGTGAAGAACTTTGCTTAAGGCTCTCGAATGCCTCAGTCTACCTGGCTGTAAAGGTGAGGCTGCAAGCCCTGTGGTACCAGCTCCTTTTGATGTCTTTGTAGGAACACTGTGTTGTTTGTCTGCTCGGGATATTGGAGCTCTAAACCGAGCGGGAGGCATTGGGGAAGCGGGGGGCTGAGGACGTGGCATCAGTTCAGGCAGGGGGCTTGACACAATCTCAGCTAATTCCTGTGTCAGGCTCCTTTCAGGGACAGGACGATTTGCTTGATGACTCTCTGGTCTGATTGAGACAGTCCCTTTACTTGTCTCTCCTTCTTTTGGCTCTGCTTTTTTGCGCTCGTCCTTTGACCTTGTCTGTGTTTGTCTTTCTCTTTTTTTATATGGATCTTCTGTGTCATTTGCCATTAAAAATGTTTTATCTGTCTCATCTTGTTTTGTTTTTTTGCTTCTTTCCATTTGCACTCCATGGCCTGTTTGTCGAATTGCTGGTTCTCCCTTGTTGTCTTTTCTGTGCTCCTCCAATAATCTGTTGACTACCGTGTCTTCAGACTTGGACTTCCCTTGCTTTTTCTTAGCTTCTCCTTCTGCTTTCTCCGTTTTCTTTTCAGTCATCCTTTTCTCCTTATTCTCCTCTCCAAGTCTGCCAATATCTCTCTCACTTTTCTTGGCCCTGTCTCCTTCTTGGTGATCTTTAATGTTGCCCATCTGTGCTTCATGTGAGCTTAGATATGAGGTAGATGAGGAGTCTGAGTCCCTGCTATGATGGACATCGGGGCTGTTTACAGCTGGAGCCCCAGGAGGAAGTGTTGCTGGGTCCCACTGAACTCCTAACTGAGCCAAGTCTTCTTGAAGGAGGAGCCTTGCCTCAGACACTATCTCAACAGCGGCTTCCTGTTCCGTCAGGGCTCGACCACCGGTGACCCAGACACAGCGAAGGCTCCGTCTCTCAGCTGCCTCCACCTCACTCTCATCTACTGCGCGCTTAGAGCTGAGGAATATGAACAGCACAACATTAACTTTACATCAGAGGTCATGTTTCAGGGAGGTTATA